>NC_134702.1:49983644-50316560 GCF_043290135.1 Rhipicephalus microplus
GCTTAAGAGATGGCGCACATTATCATCAACGGCTGGAACGAGCAGACGACATTATTGCGGTAATTTTTGGGGTGCGATAATTACTCGAGGAAAAAAACGCGTTTTTGTTGGCCGATGCGGGAGGTTGAGAATTATGCTAGTGTGAGGATTACGCGAGTAAATACGGTAGTTGCTTTAGTTAAGGGGAGATTCTACTCTGAAAACGATATTCTTTAATAAGAGTTTGAATTGAACACAAATGGGCATGCCAATAGATTTTTCTCCTCTTTTGAAATATGTCATTTATTTTCATGTAGCTTGTTTGGTTTTATTTGTGCTGCTGAGATACTGTGAAATTATGGCCATTGTTATGCAATAATTTTGACCTATAAAACTTTGAGATAACGCATGCAGATATAGCTCACTATGATCCTTTGGAACTGTAGAGTGCAAAAAACTATAACAAGTTCCATGTGTAAAAAGTAGGGGTGTGCGAATCTCAAAATTTTCGAATACGAATACGAACCGAATATCGAATAATGAAAAGGTGCAATTTTTTTCCGCCAGTAATACTTTATCGTATATTTAGATTAGAAACGGTACAGTTGTTGTTATAGTCAGTATTGCACACAAAAGTTAAAAATATTTCAAAAAAAATTGTACTTGCCAGAAAGCATAAGACTAATAGTTGAGCTTGTGACTGTGACGTTGGGTTCAATTCACCTGATGAACAATTCTCTTGTATCTTTTTTTATGTGGTAGCACTTTATTACAAAAAAAAGAAAGAAAAGCTTTGTACTTGCCTTGATGACTTCTGAGCATGAGGCCATTGGTTTGATTTTGTAAAAATTAATATACTCGAGTCTAAGCGATTATTAAAACAGTCTAGGTCGTCACAATTCATCCAGTTATGGCTCAAAAGACCTCGATTTTATAGTTTTCTTGTCCCCTGTTCTCATATCCGGGCAAGTCACTAAGGAAAATGGGAGTACTTAGGGGCGTTCAACTACACGGCAATACTCGTTATCTCGCTTGCTTCTGTTACCTTCTCGAGGACCGCGTTCGCCATTTCGCGATCAAGAATGCTGTGCTGTGCTGGTAGCTGCACAGTCGTTACCGAGTTGTACTGCGCGCGCAGCAGTAACGCGAGGTAAGCGCACGAGATAGATGATTACTAATGTGTGATAAAAAGACGCCCCAAATACGCTTTTTTGTTGATGGAGCTACAACTCTCGGCGGCTAGGGCACTATTTTGCCGCATCGCGACCCCTTTGGCGCACTGGCTACAGGCGGCAGTAAACTGACGTTGGCAAAAGACAATATCATAGCAATGGTGTAACAGAGGGTTGATTGCAGGAGACCTTGCCGCGCGAGCTCGATGCACGTACGACAAATTTTTAAAGGTACAGTCGGAAACACAGCGGAACTACGCAGTACTCCGTTTGTCACCTTACGTGCGTTACAGTTAGCAATGGAGAACTATATGTGGTGACGCCATTGTAACGGTATCAAAAGTGCATGGCCTTTTCTATGTTGGTCATTGCGCGTAAAAACACTTCAGCTCATTTGCATGACCATATTCGCTATCATGACATCATTCTGAAACTATGAAGAGGGTATACATGCTGAAGTAACGACACAGCTGACGGACCACTCGTCAGCCTTCGACATGTGCGCGTACGTTTCTACGGTGATTCATTGGCGAAAACTGGCATGGCTATACATGAAACCATCATACGTCAAGCTGAGCGCGCCCCTAGCTAGTTGCACGCGGTGCATCGCCTACAAATCTCACTCCATCAGTGCCGTGCCCTGTAACGTACACGTGTGCATTTGCCCTTGCGTAGAGATTTTTTTTCTTCGTGCTCGCTCAGCACAAGACCGAGCAAACTTTGTAAAGTTAATTCTGTTGAACCAATGTGGCGGCGACAAGTTGCCTTCGTTTCCATGAGCGATATGAACATGTGGTCCAGCGTGCAGCAGATGGCGTGGTCAGTACGCTTGCATGAACCCTAACAGCGCTACATCGCTAAGCCACACGTACTGCCGCGCAGGCAGTACATGATTTAGATTGATTGAGATATTTATCATTGGTAGGTTTGTCGCGATGACTTGCCGCCACATTTGTTGGTAGCTGTCATCACGCTCCCATGAATTTCCACGCAAGCATCACCGCACTTGTGCTGAAGTCATCATAATAACTGCGTGATCTAATGAGGCTTTTATGGCAAATGTGCAAAATACTAAGTTCTTCACAGTGACATATGCGAACGAATAGTCTTGTGTGAATAGTGATTTTCAGGTTTGAAGCGAATGGGGATTTTGGTCGAATAATTTCGTATCGTATTCGAATAGTATATATGACATAAAGAAAAATGGTATATTTATCATCACCTAACTAACCTGCACAATATTTTTTTTAATAAATGAAGCCTCTATGCAAATGCCGTTTTTTTTATTAAAAAAAAACATTCGGAAGAACTTTGAGTAGTAGCAGGATTTCGCTTTCAGCAGGATGTGTCATAACTCTTGTAATACGTAACATTTTAAGGTTTAGTATACTTAGAGCATACAAGCCATCATAACAAGCTTTTAAGCTTAATAAAATGAATTGATTTGAGAGTAATATTTTCACTTAAAGGGGCTGTGCGACCCTTTTTCAAGTAGCCATGGAATTAATTCACTAAGGAAGCTTATTTATTGCCTCATGAATTCACCGCTGCAAATATTTTTAGAATCCGTCCTGTACTCGCGGAGTTGCAAAGATTTCTCGCGTGCTGCTAGTGCTTTCTCTCATCTCATACCGACGAAACCACTGTCTCTCATCTCATACTGACGAAACCACTGGAAGCTAAGCAGGGAGGGATGGCATGGGAAAAAATACGTCACACGTGCTTTCTGAGCTTGTGAAGTCATTTGCCAAGAGAAGAGGGCAATTTTTAGCTGACTGAGAATTTAGTGTGAATCGCAGGTAGCATGCTGCGCTGTAATATTTGACTTGCGTGTTCTCAGTAGCCTCGACTACCGATCGGCAGCGTTTTCTGACAGTGCTCAAAAAGTGTTGCAGGGCCCCTTTAAATTCGAAGGGGGGTGGGGGGGGGGGGGCTTCGCGGATTTCTCCTGCATAGGTGCTTTCACAGATCAGCACCCTTACACTGCAGTGAAACCACAGATTGATATGCACCTATTCGTTTCTTGCGAATACTTCGAAATTTTCAATAATTTAAATTCAAACAGAAGAGAATTCGAATACCTTAATACTCGAAGCATTCAAATAATCGCACAAGCCTACGAATGAATATTTGTAAACGTAGAATATTTGAGGAATATTCGAGTTACTTCAAATATTTGAATATGTGGTTTTCGAATATGTGGTTATCGAAACGAATACAAATATTACAAATGCAATATTCGTCGAATATTTGAAACTTTCGGATATTCGCACACCCCTAGTAAAAAGGTGAAATACAATAATAAAATAAACTCTACCATGGCTCTAGTTGCCAAGGGCTTTCAATGTTATGTAACATTTAGAAAAACATAACTAAGCAGCATTGGAAATAATAGATACCTGTGCTCTACAGGCCTTCATCATGCTATGTGCAAAATTTCGTAGAGTTGTGAGAATTCTAAGTATACTAACTGGCGTGCATAAGCAGCACAGATCACAAAACTGAAAAAAGAGAAAAATGCATTTGAAAGTTTTAAACCTTTCTTTTTTCTCACAGAATTGTCAAAATGCATATTCTTTGGCCATAATGTTCAAGAGAACTTTAAGAAGCACTGCAAGTTATTAGAACTGTCCAACAGCATAAGTTGTGCCGTCACGGTCCTTCCAAGCAAGCACACTCCTCGAGCCGTGCCCTTTTTACTCCACGACGACGGTGGGCCGTTGCTTCTGCTGTCAAACGCCCGGACATCCTCTTGATGTGCTTCGCATCGCAGGAATCGCTGAAAGCAACTAGATTCCTAGATGGGAGTATGTTCAGCTTTTCCGGGATGTGCTCGAAACTAGCATGACCCTTATTGAACCACAGGATTGCGATAGCGGCGGCATTCTCGACAACTGTTCAGGGAGGCAAACTTGGTCTTGGGGCAAAGTAGCCACATCTTGCTGTGCAGTTGTTATGATGCATTTCGGGTTTTCCCTTGAATGCATCGAGCAAGGAGCTTCTCACCTGTTAGTCGCTTATAAATCGGCAGAACAGCCAATCCCTGGGCTTTTGTCAGAAGAGGTGTGGGGGGTGAAGGTTCGCCAAGTGCTTTAGCTTGTTTGTTTGCACCATGAGTGTTCCTGCAGGGCAGAAGTTGGGACTGCCAGCATTGTCCGTAGAGCATGAGTGATAGTATGAAGCCCATACTGCGGTGTACATATCTCGTAGGCTCCCCCTGTTGCTTGTTATGGCAATGTGGTAATACGTTTAAACCTTCTGAATGTCCGGCTCTTTCATTTTCTGCCATTCTTGGTAATGGCACGTGAAGCTCCCGTATCGCAGTGCTAAGTCTTTGGCCACGTGGTTAGTGCAGTCTTCTTTTTCTATATTGAGAGCCCCATAGACTTTTGACTCGTCAACTGCGCTAAATGCTTTGCTGTCACCGTCACTCAAGAACTTCATGAAACGCAGTGGAGTTTCGTAACTCATTGTTTTCCGCCAAATGCGCATTGCAGCCTCTGTTTCCATGGCATCGGAGGAACAGTGCATTTTTTCACAGACTGGTCCAAGGAACGCCTGCCACACTTCCTCAGGGCCCATATCCTTGTGTCCACTGCATGTCAGGCA
The DNA here is from genome assembly GCF_043290135.1 of Rhipicephalus microplus. Classification (NCBI taxonomy): domain Eukaryota; kingdom Metazoa; phylum Arthropoda; class Arachnida; order Ixodida; family Ixodidae; genus Rhipicephalus; species Rhipicephalus microplus. Next base: position 49,988,405 of record NC_134702.1, read on the forward strand.
GAAATTTTAACTGACCTCAAAGTCCAAGCAGAGGCTAGTATCTAAGGAGATAGCTGTGCCAATACCGTTGTGGCTTTTGTGGCCCCTCTTCTGCCAAGTCTCATCAAACATGACAGCCACATCAGTTTCGCCTGCTGCTTCTTTTGTCAGTTGTCTAGATTGGAGCAAGTTTTCACTCGCAGCTTCCATGGCAGCGGTGTGCACTTTCGTAACTATGGAAAAAAAATCCTTGATGTTGCCTTGGCTTTGCGAGTCCAATGATGGAGCAAAATCTCCACAGTTGCTCATGCCCGATGCCAACAGCGTGTGCAGCCACCACCGCCTTCACATTTACGGCGAAACCATCTCATTCCCCTTGTCGTACCGTTGGCTCGCTCGGCTGCTGCCATTTGCTGTAACACGCGGTGACGTATAAGAGCACGAAAGTACAGTCGCTAAGCATTTGCTGTTTGCACAAGAAAGTTCGAGGAGCGACGAAAGTCCCTTGCGCTTTTCTGCCGGCTCCCGAACTGCAAGTTGTTTATTACCGCAAACCGGGCATGCCCCACCCGCCACAAGTGCCGTCATCAAGAATGTCGCACAACACTGTCATCGTACAAACCTCACCGCACCGTCTCTTGTCCTTATCGAAGAAGCCGATCTTTTTTCTGAGGCACTGACGAAAGAAAGCACAGCATCGATCCCTTCATCGCAGCCACTGTCGCTCTCATACCCTTTGATGCCGCTGCTAGGCCTAGCACACGTAGGCTGGTTCTCTTTCATTGCCGTTGTTTGACGCGCTTTATGCCGCTTTCCCTTGAACTTGTGCTTCGTTCGAAACTTCTGTGGTCTCTCGTTGCACTTTTTCGGGCTTGTCATGGCGATTGCGAGAATATGCGTAGACGCGCAGATAAGCAGACGGACCAATGCCAATGGCTGACAGTGCCGCGTGTTTCAAGCCGCTCAAACCACGCGGTAAAACAGCCTTGTTTTATTTATTTTTTTGTGCTCACATACGAAACTGGCATCGGAGCTGTAAGAAGGCCTGAACGCAACTTTCCTAACTGGTCGCTACAGCGGGCGGCGCCGCTGCGATGCAGAGCAGCACTCATTCAAAGGTGGTCAATATTAGCGGAAATTCGCGAAATTTAGAGCCACTGCGACGGCTTTATACACATATTTTGCATTTTGCTGTTCGAATTCTGTTTTGAAAGTTTCACAGATGATAGAAGAAGGGTTGAGGATTACAATTCAATAAAAACCAAAAATACGAGAAGTGTCGTTAAAAACTTGGTTTTTCTATTCTCATCTCCCCTTAAAAATGTGTATCTTGTGTGTGTGAACCTGTATCAGTTGAACATGCGTCTAGGTCTTATGACATAGTTCTGCTTGTCTAGGCAGTGAGAAAAGACAGCCTTTTCCCATTTCCGTATCTATGTATGACTAGTAAGCTGGCAAATCTATCTGTAAGGGGCATTCCCTTATAATGGGGTGCCGGGGCATGATTTGCCAGACATAAACAGGGTGCATATATCCTTCTGCCCAGACCCAACTTCTGTCTGGTCGGACCGGAAAGTGCTCCGACATGTTTGCTCCTATTGGAGACGATGCATTTAGCAGTTACAGTAAGTAAACACATTAAAATGGTAGCATGTTTTCATCACTTGTGCTTGCTTATTCATTGGTGTGCAAATAGGTTGATTATTATAAGGGAATGCAAAAATGAAACAAACTTGTGTTTATTTACAGTGAGACGTTAACAATCCTGTGTCAGTGTGGTGTCACAGATTTCAGAGCATTCTCATTTCAGGGGCTGTAGTGTCGTAAAAATTCTCAAGACATTCCCTGCAGAGACTTTATTTAAAATAATGTGTGGTGCTGCTTTATTTACATATTTTTCGAATGAAGGTTTTCAAAATGTGCTACAGTGAGCTGCTGTGATAAGAAGAGAAGCATGGCAGGGTGTTGTGGTAGTACGACCTGTGGGAGGAGAATCGTCCTCTTGACACCCTTGGTTTTGCCGCTGTTTTCCCTGCAGAGGGTAGTTTTCCTGAAGCAGCTCAAGACGGGCCTGCTCATGGTGACCGGCCCCTACGGCATCAACGGCTGCCCTCTGAGACGCATCAACCAGATCTACGTGATCGCCACCAGCACCAAGATTGACATCTCGTCAGTCAAGCTGCCCGAAAACCTCGACGACCGCTTCTTCAATCGACCAAAGTCGGCCAAGAGGCGAAGCCGCAAGGACGAGGGCGAGATCTTTGACACCAAGCCACAGGTGCGTCTTCTCCCTTTCTTAAAAAAGTTTGCTTCTCCTCATGTTCAGCCATCTTGTTACTTCGTCTTTTTTAATTTGAAATTCTTGTTTTGCATTGAAAACAGGTGCGTCTTCTCCCTTTCTTAAAAAAGTTTTTCTCCTCATGTTCAGCCATCTTGTTACTTCGTCTTTCTTAATTTGAAATTCTTGTTTTGCATTGAAAACAGTCATATGTTGCATTTATCTAATAAGCACAACTGATAGTTTGCCAGGTCTGTGGGTAGTTTTCTTGAGAGGTCTTAAAGAAACACTGGGTTAAACATTACTGTTCAAAATTCTTCCCAGTTAACTTTTACTCATCGTTCGGAATAGGCCACAAATTGAGGATGTGCACGAAAGGCCCATTTGGACATTGTGATTTCAAGTCGAAACTCGCTTTGGAACAGCCGAGTCAGAGAGCCGTTTCAACAATGTAATTTTCGTGTATAGAAGTTGTCACGTATACACCGCTGGAATCTTCAGTTGCTTGGTTGGAAATTTGCTGTTTCGAGTTATATATGAGCATGCTGGCTGATCTGCTTACAAGGGACATGCCCTTACTAATGGGGTGTCCCTCCATAGACTGCCAAACATAAACAGGGTGCATATATCCTTCTGCCCAGATTCAACCTCTGTCTGGTCGGACCGGAAAGTGCTCCAACATGTTTTTTTTTTTTTTTTATCGTAAACTATCTATGAAGAGACGAAAGTAACGTTGAGTATATTTTTGAGAATATTGTTTTAACTATGCTGTATTTACGTTGGTTTGACTAGAAAATGTATCATCTAGTGCAGAGAAAGAGAAAAAAAAAAAAACCAGTCTGGTCAGACCGGAAAGTGCTCCAACATGTTCTCTTAAATCGTAACTAGCGATGAACACAGGCGTTGAAAGAAAAGTTGAGTATTTTTGGGAATATTGTTTTAACTCTACAGTATTTTTGTTGCTTTGGCCAGAAAAGTTTAATATCTAGCGCAGAGAAAGAGAAAGAAACGAAAATAAAAACTTTCTTGCTTCTTGAACTTTTTGCTGAGGGCCTTGTTTTTTAAATGCAACATTACTTATGTTGGGTGGTTATGCTATGGAAGCATCAGATACTTGCTGTTCAGAGACTGGTTTCTGCACTAAAGTGAGTTAGCCTCAAATATTACTCAAATTTGTAGATGCTGTAGTGCCACCCATTTGTATTGTTTTTTTCTGTCAGACATATATTTGTATAGTAAGTCTACTGTTATTGCAGAAGTGAACTGTGTATCGTGAGAGTGTGAAAATTGGGCAAAAAGAAAGGTGGACTAAGCAGGGTCTGTGTATCTGTAGTCTGATTAATTTCAGTGAGCTACTGCGTAGCTACAGTGGCATCATTGCAGTATCGTCAACTGTGCTGCTTAGCTGCATCATACTTTCAGGCGCATTCTGCTCGAGACAACATTAAATCTTTTTGCGGTGTGAACAATTCATTTTTAATTGCCAGGTGCTTGCACGCGCAAAAAAATTGCTGATGCACAGGCTAAGCTAGGCAGGAAGTTAGTATTAAAGTGATATGGCAAGCTGCTTCAGAGTAGTTCCGATGAAGCCACTAGTCGGACAAAGCAAGCAGCGGAAGCAGGTGCACAACTGTAAAAAACTGTTCAACCGACTGCCAGTCACTGCATTGTTCTACTTGGAGGTCCAAGCAGTTTTAGGCTTTAAGTCGGTAGCCTTAGTGCCTCTTGGGGGAAGTATCGAAGGTGGGGGAGACTGAGAAAAAAAAAAAAGATATTGTAGTGCAGCCTTTGGTATTGCATATGACTGTACCGAGCAGGAAGCAACTATTCAGGAGGTGGTAAGACACCATCCCAATGAATTAATGCTAAGCATGGTTTACATGCTCTATGTTGAAGCTCACTTGTTCAAGGCATCAGCGTAAGTCATCTGCTTTGGTACCACGGCTGATAGCTTGTCTTAGAGATGGTACACCATGTAATTATGGTGGTATTCAGCAACTATTGCCACTGCAACGCGTCACCTTTGTTTCTTGATCTTACCTAATTAAGTTATCCTGGAAAATCTCGCAATACAGGGACAACATTGAAATTTTTGTGTGTCACATGTAAGGGCTGCGAAAGAGAGACACAGACTGGGTGCTCCATTTGCCATGCTGTAACGAAACCTGCATCTCCATTTTGCCCATTCCTGATGATGTTGCACCGTCTGCACTTGCTGTTGTGGTCCGTCGAGATCATAGTTTCATGCAATAATACCTAGAGGGGAATCTAGCGCTTGTGTCTATGCGGGCTCCTTCAGCGGCGCTTGTACCCCCATGAGAATAATGGGAAGTACAGGTTTCAGATCTGCTTCGGGTTGATTACGTTCTTGAGATTCGCGATGCTTTTCTCAGAGTGTAAAGCAAAGTGATATGAACTTAGATTTAATTCAAACCTGCTTCAATCATTCATTCACAAACTTTATTGCAAAAAGTTTTCGTGACCAGACGGCGAAAGTGAAACCTGGGCAAATTCAACCATCAGGTTATGCATCGCTCTGCCATTGCGTTTCAGATTTGGCATCAAAATTTAATGAATTATTTTTTACAGCACTTTAAAACAAACATGCTTGTTTTTTTTTTTCTCAACAGTATGTGTTATCATTTAGTATTGTATTAAGTTAGAAGCACTTACCGTTTCGTCTTCTGCGACGCTAAGTGCGTCTGTCCCAGTGGTCTGCCTCCAACGCACTATCTGGTTTTGATATGGTCGAGTCTACGGAGCATGATGGCGCGTCTACTTAGCTTCGTCATCACTTTGCAGTCGATTTAAAACGAGTTTAGGCGAGACGCGCTCGTGAAAAACATGAACTCGGAGCAATATCCTGCACTGGCATGAGACGCTACATCTATGCGCAGCAGTGAGTTGACGACGCTTTGTTTAAATTGTCCTATACGACTCGAAAAGCTCCAAAGTCGCAGCAAATCAGGAGATTTAGTGGTCATCCGCCTCTTTGAACAACAAAGGCACTGCCTCAGCCTTTTGCATCGCACCCCATCACCCGCGCTGCATGAAGAACGAAACTGACATTGCAGACAAAAGTCCGTAAACAGTTCACTAGCTAACCCTGTCCAATCCGAAGCCTGTACTTCCCATAATTCACGTGGAGGTACACAATCGCAGCGCCAGATTCTTCTTTAGGTATTATTCTGTGAAACTCTATGGTCAGGATTCTCTACTCAAACGCCATCTTCTGTACCTCTGTGCAAGGGCGGATGTTTGCATCACTTCAATGAGAGCTTGAGATTCTTGTTTCTTGTGTCATGCAGGAGCGAACGGTGAGTGACGAGCACCGGAAGGTCCAGAAGGAGGTCGACAAGCAGGTGCTGGAGGCCATGAAGAAGCACCCCGAAAAGAGGGCTCTGGTGCACTACCTGGCTGCCAGCTTCTCGCTGCGCAACCGTATGTACCCACACAGAATGAAGTTCTGAGGGACCCTGTACACAAATAAAAAAACTCCTGGACTCTGGCAAACTTTTTTTTTTTTTTTACCACACCAGTGTGTGGGGATCTTTGCATCCCCTGAGAAGTTGTTTTCACTATACGGCACCCACGTGGGCTGTATACTGGCTTTCTCGCGAAATGCTGGCCAAGCCAAAGTCATTTGCCACTGTGCAAAAAATACCCCCAGTGTCCTTGCGGTGGCGCCACCCAACTGTGAAGCAATGCAAAACGAAGGTGGGTCTTTGGTGGGCGTCGTCCTGCAGTAGAGAGCACAGCTGGAACAATCCTGCAGACTCCTTCCCGTTGCCAAGACATGACTCGTGTAGGTTTGGAACAGCTGTGCCTTTCGCACCATTGTTCACCAAACTCTTATCAGCATTGCATTGCACTTCAACACCAGAATTTACCCGCAATGTGCTGCAGCGCTCAAGCTCAGTGCCTGACAATGTGGCGGAGACATAGTTTTTGGTTTCACTGAATCTGTTATAGTTTATTTCATCAAGGCTGTGGTTGGCTATAGAGGCTGTTCAGCAGGTATTACGTGTCTCAGAATTTAAAAAAAGAGAGAGAATGGAGAGTGGTTCAAGCTCAGTCCTTTTTTTGTTTGTTTTTGCACGTACAAGTTTAGCTCGCATGCTCTAGGGTTGTCCCCTGGCACCGGGGGCCAGGATCACTAAGGAAGAGTGGGACTGAGCTCTACGCAGCTCAAACCTTGGATCACAACTCTGGGCTGTGCATTGGGCCCACTGTGCGCTAAACGCATGCACCAAAGGACCATAATAAAATTATTCATCCATCCACACAAAAGCATCTTGTATGAAAAACTCGAATTGAGAATTTTTTTTTCGGTTCAATGCAGTGAAAGCTTGGTGCCCCGCTGCGGTGGTCTAGTGGTTAAGGCACTCTGCTGCTGACCCGCAGGCCGCGGGTTCGAATCCCGGCTGCGGCGGCTGCATTTCCGATGGAGGCCGAAATGTTGTTGGCCCGTGTGCTCAGATTTGCGTGCACGTTTCAGAACCCCGGTGGTCTAAATTTCCGGAGCCCTCCACTGTGGCGTCTCTCATAATCATGTGGTGATTTTGGGATGTTAAACCCCACATATCAATCGATCAGTGAAAGCTTGGTGATACAAATCTCGCATGGTCACCAAAATATTCATATTTCTAGAAAACTATTAATTTGAATGTAATAAAAGAAAAGCGGCATACATTTTCATTTATTTTTCAGAGACACAATGATGTCACGAGATCTGAATTATTGTCAGTAAAGTTCCTAGATGCCAACAATTGTACTTTTACTTGTAAATATATGGCACATGCGTAATTAATGAACCCTATGTGATGTTACCGTTATCAGCTAGTTTTCCTTGATAATTTTAGTAAGCGTTTCTTCCTGAAATTGTTGCGGTTAAAGCGAGCTAAGGAAAATTTCACATGTGATGGATGAAAAGCAAAAAAGTTTCAAACCACTGCCTTTTAAAATTAATTTCTGATTGCAGTGCCCACACTATCCGGAGGTTTGTCGAAAATTCGGGAGTCCTTGCGCAAGTTGTAGAGTTGACAGGTGTGTGAGTCTTGAACGTTTGTGCATGTTGACGTTGAGAGGCCTAGACCCTTCGCCAAGATAATCCGCTTCCTCTTTAGTTCCTAGTCCACCTTACATAGGATGTCTAAGTGCAACGATAGGGCTTGCATCGATGCGGCAGTCGTGTGTGCAGATTAATGCACACAAAAAAGAAACTCGTCACCGCCATTTGTCTTCAAATGCAGAGGCACATTAACTTGCCACCCTTGATCGTGCACACTCTCTGGAGGCTATGATGCGCTGCTGATAGGCAATTGGTGGTGCGGCATAAATGCGCACACTTGAGTCGGCATAAATGCGCACCCGTAAGTGCCAGCTTCAGCTTTGTACTAGTGCAGCAGCTTATGTTCTTATCAAATGTTGTGGGGTGGAAATCCGCTCGCTACAATTGTACAATATTACACTGCAGGCCAACTAAGGTTCCTTGGCTGGGACCACAGAAAAAGCCATATTGCCCTGAAATTTGTTAGAGCTAGAGCTGTGATCATATCTTAGTGGTAACTCTATTGCATAGGACCGAAGAAACAAAATGTCATAATTATTTTACTGTTTGGGAGAACTTTAAACCTAGCAGGAAATTTCCAGAATACGCACATATTGCTGCAGGCGTTTCACTATACCTAGCACGACTGGCCATTGGGAGACACTATGTCAAGCAACGAAAAAGGCGAACATGTGTGCATAGCTAAATAAGACTTGCACAATTTAGCCTAGTGTTTGCGAAAAGCAACTTTGGACAAATGCTGCTTCACGACTGACTTGAAACTGTGCTACGTCTGTTTTGAACAGTCTTTATGACTGCTCTAAACTTGCTCGAAAACGTTTCGTGCCTGCTCCAAAACGTCTTTCTGGATGCTCCAAGCCTGCTACAAAATGCACATTTGCCCTCTCCCGGGGCTGCTCTCAAACCCTTGTACCATGTTCCAAAAGTGCCTACAAGCATAGGCTTGGGTTTCTGGCAGGGGAAACTTGATATTCACCCATTAACATGGCATGGCGAGTTCTACCACATATGGTCTGGGGCGAGAGACTATTGTCTCTCGCCCCAGACCATATGTGGCCTGTCCGTGTCGTTACTTGGAGGGCAGACATTTGATAAAGGGGTGGAGTTCTTGTAAAGGTCTTCTGGCTTGATTGGTGCTTGCTTCTGGCTTGATTGGTGATTGAACACTCAATACTCTCTCAACTTATTGCATGTTGAGAGTATTGGTTAGCATTTTAAAGGGCCTATAAACTGCCCAGAGGTTGAAATTTAGTTGTGTTACAGTTGTGCATGAGTCTACGACGAACTCTAGCCGTGAGAATTTTCCGGAACGGTGCAATAATAGCGGAGTTGCACGTGTTTGATGATACAAAAGACTCCCTTGCTCGTTTCACTCTTTCCCATGCTCGTCTCCCCCCTTCGCCGAGTGTTCCTCCTTGTACGGTTAAGCACTGCGCCGTGCTCCAAATCGGGCTGCAGAAATTAGGTGCTTTCTTCCTCTTCTAACCACTACCACGGTAAGCAGCAAGTGCAAATACCTTTGACTGGACAAACAGGTGTTCTGGGTGACGAAGTAAACGACGTGTGGACATCACAACAAATGCCAAGGGGATGAGGAATGCCAAGAGACACGAAGAGAAGAAGCGATTTTGTTACAATTCATGGGGTGCCCGCGGCTCTTAGCACTACCGCATTTGGCTTTAATAAAGTGTGCTCGGCGAGCTATACTGTCAGTAAGTTTGCCATCACAGGTTTATTAATAAAAAAAAAAAGTTTCGTTTTGAAATGTTGCGCCGAAATCTACAAGCAAAACGCCACAGATTTAAAGTTGCATTTTTTTTCATATTTTGGAGACATTGGTGCAATGACATATATAGCCAGTCCATCTACTTCTGAGAGGACAGTGTATTTCATTGCTACTAATTGGGAAATGCGTAGAGCTTAGTAGACGCCATCGAAATCCACAATGTTGCTGCATTTAGTGCGGGGACATGAAGGTGGCCTTGCTACCTGCGTTTTCAATCTGCAGGTGTTCTTGTAGCAATGGTGGCGATTATAGAACTGTGAAAGAGTAGTTTACTAATGTGAGAAAAGCCTTTTATACCCCAGTGCCATTTTAAACTATTTTCATACGTATATTCAATATGACAACTGGCTATGCAATTGTAGGCTCTTGGTTTCCCTCTTCAGTTCCTTATTATATTGTGTTAAAGTGCCAAGACGTGTTCACAGTATGTGCTGTATAACAGAGTTCTCAAAATTGTATTTAGGCTGCTGCTTTAACAATCCATTGGCTTAAGCTGGCAAAACTCCTCTGTGTGCTTTGGATACGGGTTCAGGTTTATTGAAGAAGAGTGGCCACCTTCAAGATTGTGGTAATGCATGCTTACAATTGACAATTGCAATCTGTCTCTGCGAACGTTGGTGTGCGATTGTGGCCTGTCATGCTACTGTGATCATAATGTGCTTTTGCCTCCATGGCTCTTTCAGCACAATCATTTTCGCTTTACGGTTGAGATTCTATTGACCAGGTTAATGAATAGTCGTCATAAATCATTCCATTGTAGTTTTGTGTGGGATATTGTCACGGTTCAACGTAAGCAGTGCACCGAGACGTTGAGTCCGAGAACCAACGGCGTGTGTTGTTATGCAGGAGCCAAGAGCAGGCGAGCAAAACAAAAACACGTCTTCTTCAGTCCCCCTTTTCACGAGCTGTTGGTGCGCACATCGTCTTCGTTCTTTGTTTCGGGCGCGGAATTCGCCTCCCCTTAAAAGAGCATCGCCCCGATGCTATAGCCGAGACAGTAATTCGCGCATGAAGTCACTTTGTAGAAGCGACGGAGCCTCGCAGAGTCACTCGCTGACGTATGGCTTAATGCGCACTATGTGCACAAGCTCAGGTCGGTGCTGGCGACGCCTTGAACAGTTTGGGCTATCCGGGACGACTTCATAGGTAGCGTCACTTAGTCGTCGCAGCACTCGATAAGGTCCGAAGTACCTTCTGAGCAATTTTTCGGATAGTCCCCGTCTTCGTACAGGCGTCCACACCCACACCCAGTCCCCGGTTTCGTACCTTACAGGTGTATGACGTTGGTTATAGCGGCCTGCGTCGTACTCTTGCTGTTGGTATATTCGCAGACGTGCGAGCTGCCTGGCTTTCTCTGCGCGTTGAGTAAACGCGCCAGCAGTCGTTTCGTTGTCATCGCATTCGTGTGGCAGCATCGCGTCTAACATAGTTCTTACTTCTCGTCCGTGAACAAGGCTGAATGGGGTCATCCGAGTGGTTTCTTGTTTCGCAGTATTGTATGCGAACGTTATGTAAGGGAGAATCTCGTCCCAGTTTTTGTGTTCGATGTCCATATACATTGAAAGCATGTCTTCCAGAGTTTTGTTAAGTCGCTCGGTCAACCCGTTGGTTTATGGGTGGTAAGCTGTCGACTTGCGATGAATAGTACCACTGAGCACTAACACATGATCTAAAAGCCCGGCCGTGAATGCGGTTCCGCGATCTGTTATAACGATCGATGGCGCACCGTGTCTCAGCACAATGTTCTCTATGAAGAACCGGGCTACCTCGTCTGCTGTGCCTCTCTGGATGGCTTTTGTCTCGGCGTTGCGAGTAAGGTAGTTGGTCGCCACTATAACCCAGCGGTCACCAACACTAGAGGTGGGAAGTGGGCCCAAAAGGACCATTCCGATCTGGTCAAATGGCGTTGTCGGGATCTGGACAGGGTGTAGCAAACCGGCTCGTTTCGTTGGAGGTGACTTGCACCGCGAGCAATCGAGGCAGGTCCGAACATGATGCTTCACGGCAGCAGTGAGTCTATGCCAGTAATGTCTCCCTCGAACTCTGCTCAGTGTGCGCGTGTAGCGTAATGTCCAGATGTTACCTCGTTGTGGCACGCTTGCAACACCTCAGAACGAAGAGTGGTAGGGACGACAAGCATGTAGGTGGACCCGTCTGACGAGAAGTTCATTTTGTAAAGGACATTGTTTCGCACACAGAACGACGATAGTCCTCTTGTAAAGGCTTTGGGCGCATTCTGGCTTCGTCCTTATAAATAATTAATCAAGCCAAGTAGCTCAGGATCGTCATGCTGGTGATCTGCGATGGTTGACGTGTCGAGGATTCCGAGGAACGCTGTCTCTTCATCAAAAGCAGCAGCCGACTCTATTGGTGATCGAGATAGGCAGTCGGCGTCCGTGTGTCGTTTTCCCGACTTATACACCATTGTTATATCAAACTCCTGTAGTCTAAGGCTCCAGCGTGCCAATCGCCCTGAAGGATCTTTCAGACTTGTTAACCAACACAACGAATGGTGGTCACTGATAACCTTGAATGGGCGACCGTACAGGTATGGGCGAAATTTCATAACTGCCCACACCACGGCGAGGCATTCCTTTTCAGTGGTCGAGTAATTTGCTTCTGTGCGTGACAGAGTTCTGCTTGCGTAAGCGATCACTCTTTCCTCGTTGTCCTGGCGCTGCACAAGTACAGCTCCGAGGCCAACATTGCTGGCGTCAGTATGGAGCACTGTAGGGGCTGTGTCATCAAAATGGGCAAGCACGGGGGTCGTCTGTAGACATTGCCGCAAGTCATTGAAAGCATCTTCCTGTTCGTTGCCCCAAACAAATGTAACGTCGTCCCTTGTGAGACGAGTTAAAGGTGACGCGATGCGCGCAAAATCTGGAATAAACTGCCGATAATATGCACAGAGACCCAGAAAACGCCTCACTGCCTTTTTATCTGATGGTGTTGGAAACAGTGCGACGGCGGCAACTTTTTCGGGGTCTGGACGAACTCCTGCGTAACTGACGACATGGCCAAGAAACTGTAGTTCCTCAAAGCAGAAGTGACATTTCTCCGGCTTGAGCGTCAGGCCTGCGGCTCGTATGGCCTGCAAGACCATTTGCAATCGTTCAAGGTGTTCGTCAAACGTTGTAGAAAACACAATGACGTCGTCAAGGTATACTAGGCAGGTTCTCCATTTAAGCCCAGAGAGAACGGTATCCATGAGACGCTGGAAAGTAGCAGGCGCGGAGCACAAGCCAAATGGTAAAACCTTAAACTCGTACAGTCCGTCTGGCGTCACGAAAGCGGTTTTTTCACGATCCCTGGGGTCTACTTCAATTTGCCAATATCCGCTCTTTAAGTCCATGGAAGAGAAGTAACGTGCGTTTCGAAGCCTGTCAATCGAATCATCTATGCGGGGAAGCGGGTACACGTCCTTTTTTGTAACCTGATTTAGCTTTCGATAGTCCACACAGAAACGCAGGCTGCCGTCCTTCTTTTTCACTAGAACAACAGGTGATGCCCAGGGGCTTTTCGACGGTTGAATGACGTCGTCTTCAAGCATTTTTGTTACCTGCTGTTCTATCGCTTCTCGTTCTTTTGAAGCCACACGGTACGGATTTTGATGGATTGGTCTAGTTGTGTCCTCTGTGATGATTCGGTGCTTGGTCAAGGACGTCCGGCCAACTTTCGAGGTCGACGCAAAACAGTCGTGGAACTCGTCTAGCAGCACAAGCAGGCGTTCCCGCTGTTGCTGAGTTAAAGTAGGGCTGACGTCAAGGTTAGGTGCTAGGTCACGTGGGTCTTGTGCAGGTGTTGCTTCGAGTGCTGAAAAGCAGTCGCAAACATCTGCGATCTCGTCGAAATGTGCCAACGTTGTGCCTTTTGGAAGGTGCCGTCGCTCGGAGGTGAAATTGGTCAACAGCAAGTTTGTTCGGCCGTCGGTGACATTGACTATTCCTCGTGCTACGGAAATCCCGTGTGTGAAAAGCAGCGAGGTTAGTTGGTCGGCGACTCCTTCACCGTCGAACGGTACGTCACATGCTACTGAAACGAGGATACATGATCGAGACGGCACGACTACCGTATAGTGCGGAATATAGGTCGAGATTTTTTCCAAAAAATTTCGCTAAAAAGTCACCCCTCGACCTATATACCGGCCCTTGGCATAAACAAAGTGATCGTCTGGCAACAGGGAGTGTCGCATGTTTTTTGGGCATCAGCATCGACATCGCCTCCATGGGCCGACGCCTCTGCCGACGCCATTTTTCTTTTCTTGTTCATTTCGTGTTCGTAGAGAGTGGCGACTTTTACTCTGCGACCAGCTATGAATACCGGGACGCGGCGCCAGTTCACCGCCGCGTTTAAAAGAAAAGTTATAGAATTCGCGGAAGTGAATGGCAACATGGCGGCACAGCGGCAGTTTGGAGTGTCCGAGAAAAGCGTCAGATACTGGCGCAACCAAAAATCCAAACTGTCAGTGTGTAACGCGAGGAAGACGTCGTTTCGCGGTCGCCGAGCTGTGCACCCGGAACTCGAGGACAAAGTGGCGGATTTCGTCCGCGAGTACCGTGCCAAATCCCTTCCCGTGAATGCGGAGCTCATTCGCTCAAAAGCCGTCGAGCTCGCCCGTGAAGCCGGCCTGTCAAAGAAAGACTTCAAGGGATCCATTTATTGGGTCCGTCGCTTTATGCGACGCAAAGGATTTGCGCTTCGACGGCGCACGTCGATATGCCAGAAGCTGCCGGAGATGTACGAGGACAAATTGATAGAGTTTCAACTCTATGTGAACAACCTCCGGCGGCAGCATGGCTACATGCTAGGCCAGATCGGCAACGCCGACGAAACGCCGGTGTGGTTTGACATGCCGTCGTCCACGACTGTTTGTGAACGCGGGGCAAAAGAGGTGAGGCTTTTGTCGACCGGTAGCGAGCATTCGCGCTTCACCGTTATGCTTTGCTGCACGGCCGACGGCAGAAAGTTGCCCCCCTTCATAATCTTCAAGCGGAAGACGATGCCGAAGGAGGCCTTCCCGCGGGATGTCGTCGTCCGCGTCAACGAGAAGGGGTATATGGACGAGGCCCTAATGCGCGAATGGATCCGCACAGTGTGGAACCGGCGGCCCGGAGCCCTCCTGCAGCGCCGGAACATGCTCGTGTTGGATGCATTTCGCGGGCATTTGACAGCATCGGTGAAGGAGAGCCTTCGCGACGGAAGGACGGATCTTGTCGTCATTCCGGGAGGAATGACATCAACACTTCAACCGTTGGACGTCGTCCTCAATAAACCTTTTAAAGACCGTGTGCGTGCGCTGTACACCGAATGGATGGCTGGCGACAACCCGCGGACCCCGACAGGCCGGCTGCGCAGGCCACCTCTCGCGACAGTTTGTGGTTGGGTCTCCGAGGCATGGAGGTCTCTGCCTGAAGAGATGGTGGTGCGCGCATTCAAGAAGTGCTGCATCAGCAACGCTCTCGACGGCACCGAGGACGACATGCTGTGGGAGGCGGCTAGTGACAAGCAGTCGTCGTCGTCGGAGAGCTCCGACAGCTCGGAGGACTGTGAGGACTGACTAAAGTGAAGCAGTGAACGATTCCGCGTTTTTCTTTTTTTTTTTTTGCTGGTCAAGGTAAGGGGGTCGACCTATATTCCGCCTCGACCTATATTCCGCATTATACGGTATATTGTGGTCTTTGAGACGAAAAGATTTGTGCTCTGGTGGTGTAGGATCAGTCAGACGAGCACTCTCGTAAAATGAAACCACGCGGTCCGGGATGTTGATTATTGCACCATGCTCCCTGAGAAAGTCCATTCCTATAATTAAATCTTTGCAGCACTCTGGGAGAACAATGAAAGTCGCGACGAAAGAAGAATCTCCTATGCTGATTCTTGCAGTGCATCTTTCAGTAGGGAGCAGCAATTGACCACCCGCTGTTCTTATATGTGGTCCTGTCCATGGCGTTTTTACTTTTCTAAGATGATCAGCCAGCTTGTGACTTATTATGGAAAAATCAGCACACGTATCGACTAAGGCCGTCACTTGCTCTCCATCAATAATTACATTGAGGTCGGCACTCACCATTTCATCGTTGTTAATATTCGTCGGCGTCGAGTCGTTCTGTAGCGGCAGTACTGGGGACTTTTTATCGTCTTGTGGTCGGGCTGCGACTTTACCCCGAGAGGTCGCCGCCTTTAGTTTCCCCGGTAAGGGCTGGGCGACATTGTTCCCCGAAGGTCAGCAAAAGTATGTCGATTCGGTGACGATGTCTGAGCAGGGGATCGAGAGCGTGACCTGTGGGCGGAATTGGGCTGGCGATTAGGAGGCGACTCGTGATAGGGAGACCCCGTTGTTGAAGGTCCTCGAAAACCAGGGTCGTCATGGCGAACAATGTAGTCGTCGTTGGCACGGCGACCGTCGTACCCTGGCCGAGACGGGCGAAGCGATGTGTCGCGGCCGTCACCACCACAGTTGAAGCAGAGAGGGCGCCGATCGACGGTGCGCCAAGCGTCCGTTCTGCGAAATTGTGGGCGTCCTATGTCCTCTCGTGGTGGTGAGTAAGGCGCGGCAAGTGGTGGCTGGTGGCATGGAGACATCGGAGACATGGGCCGACGTCTGAAAGCCTCCTGCAATGGTTGCGACGAAGGTGCGGCTGTAGGCGGCTGGTAGTATGATGTAATAGGCGGGACGGGTGGTGGACGGCGGACAGCGTCGGCGTAACTCAGTTGACGCTGATCGCGGCCGAGATCAGCTGCTGAAAAAGCGTGCCTAAGTTCGTCACGAACGACTGCGGCAACGGTGGTCACTGGTGTATCCACTGGAGGGGTCCAAAGCTTCTGAATTTCTTCTCGGACAATATCTCTGACTAGGTCACGTAGGGAGCCCTGATTGTCCAGAGTCACTCACTGAAGCGGCGTTGATTGGGGTGGTAGTGGACGAGCGATCATATTGCCTCGATCTTTGGTGCAGAGCACGCTCAATGGCAGTGGCTTCTCTTATAAAATCGGCCACGGTAGTTGGGGCATTGCGCACAAGTCCAGCGAACAGTTATTCTTTCACGCCGCGCATAAGGTAGCGGAACTTCTTCTCCTCGGACATGTTGGGATCAGCCCGACGACAGAGGCGCGTCACGTCTTCAGCAAACATTGCCACAGTTTCGTTAGGTTTTTGAAGCCTTAACTCGAGCAACTGCTGAGCCCGCTCTGGACGGTCGACGCTAGCAAAGGTGTCAATCAGCTGCTGACGAAACTCATCCCATGTGGATATACGGCCTTCTCGATTCTCAAGCCATGTGTGAGCGCAGTCATCGAGAGTGAAGTACGTGCGGGCGAGCTTCTGTTGAGCATTCCACTGGTTGATGTCGGCAACGCGTTCGTAATGCTCAAGCCAATCTTCAACATCTTTATGTGGGGCACCACTGAAGCGATCAGGCACAAGCGGCTGAAGAAGTGTTACCTGGGCTGGATTGGAAACGAGGCTGCCTTGTATCCCTTGGACCAACTGTGGCTGGCTAGCGGAGGCCATGGGTAAAGGTACGTAATGCCTGGTAGAATGTTCGTCGAATGAGGTCAGCTCAGGAGATAGGCCTAGCAACCGCCGACTGAAGCAGTGCACTGGTGTCGTAACAGGTGGCTGCGTGTCGGGACTTGATGAACGGCTCCCAAATGGGGTGTTGAGCATCGGCAGGCTTGCTACCCAGCACCTCCACCAGTGTCGCGGTTCAACGTAAGCAGTGCACCGAGACGTTGAGTCCGAGAACCAACAGCGTGTGTTTTTATGCAGGAGCCAAGAGCAGGCGAGCAAAACAAAAACACGTCGTCTTCTTCAGTCCCCCTTTTCACGAGCTGTTGGTGCGCACATTGTCTTCGTTCCGGGCGCGGCAATATGCTTACGTTTCACCACCACAAGCTTGGGTCGAGGAAGACCTTTCTTGCTGGTCTGTACATCTGCAAACGGTTGCCAGAACAATTGACCCAGCACAATTTTCAGTTTCTGCTGCAGGCTGCTTTACTGCATGAAAGTTCCTCTGTATGGGTAGCTTGGTTGCATACAAATATTTCCAAGTGCCAGAAATGAAAGCACATTCCAGATGAGAGAGCTAAATACATGTACCTTGTAGGTGGTGTTATAGACTGATAAATGCGTGCTTACCCAACCGGCATAGCACTGAAAATAATGCTCCTTTAGTGTAAACTTACGATCAGGTGAACTAAACCAGCTAAAGACACTACTGCCAAATTTTGTGGTCTTATGTACCTACAAAATTCAGAACTTCATAGTGTCTGCATGACCCAAGCAAGTCTTGTCATCAAAAAGGCTTTCATTTTCCACCAGAGACTCGTAGGCTTGCTTGAGGGGGGCATTTTGTATGTTCACACACACAGGCCATGTACACACGCTTAGATCCCCTCCCCCTACATGTAGTCGCCACACTTCTGACCTTTATGTCAGAAGTTGCTTATGGTATGCAGCCAGCCTCCTGAAATTGTCCAGTCTTGCTGTAATCCTTGGCAGCTATAAGGCAACCATGGTGGCTCCATGATGACGGTCATAATTAGTGGTTAGGTGAGGATGGATATCCCAAGAACGTGCTACCGATACTCCATGCCCTCTTTTTCGATTCTGTGAGATATAACTGGTTAATGTGGCTCAACCCTTGGCTTGAAACCTGACTAATTAAGTGCAGCTGTTGGTGAAGCTTACCAAAAACTGGCAGCAGGTTTACATTTTTTTTTTTATGATGCCTCTTTCATCTGCATTTCTGCCTTCCAACGAGACATCTTGTGCAGTGTCAAATTGAATTGGGAGTTTCTAACTCTTGGCAGAGTTTACAAATGATGTGTGAGCTATGATGTGCACTATACAGTATATAAAGCTAATCATAAGCAGTATAATTTACTTAATTCTTGCTGCTACTGTTTACGACTTGTTCCTCAGCTTTGCTTACCAACGGAGAGTGAAAGCGGTTCACAGGATTAGCTCGTATTGTGTCTTGCAAAGAAAAACAGGGCGAGGAATGAGACATACACAACATGACCACAGGGACAATTCAGCATATTTATCTTGAAGTTCATGTGCTAGCACAGCAGCTACATGACACTGGATTGTGTAGCAAATGTACTCTATGTGTTTCAGGCTGCATGCATGAAAGTGGCAAGCTCTCATATTTTATCCAGAGCTATGCTGCTAAATACTTGATAAATTTTGTTATCAAGTAAAAATTATTACAATGAAAAAAAAACTATAAAATTTTATATGCTTATTGGTAAGCTGCGCTAGCTGTAACAGAAACAGCACAAAAAAGTGAAATAATAAAAAAAAGATGTTGCAATGAAATATACGTAAAGCACATCCTCCCTGTATATATATTTCTGACAGGTTTACATGCTAAGACTGAGATGATGGTAGAATTATGATGCGTGAACGGGCATGGCTGGGCGAAGCGCCGGAATTTGTGAGCCTTTAGATGACCCTTTGGGAACCATTGGGAAGTGCTGGGTTGCCAGGGTTGGCCGGTGTGGCTTCAGGACTGTGCTTCTGCAGAGCAAAGATAGACAGGCAAGATGTAGGTTACAGTGATCTTGGCGAAGATAGTGCATATGTCTTATACATAGATTAGAGAATCATCTATCTGAATAGATATTGCAGCCAATATGTTGGTGCATTAGACTCCAGAGGAATAGCAATGTTTGAAAAACAGGGTTGCCTTCACAGAGACTAATGCATGCCTCTTTTTACAGCCAAGATCAGAAATCGCCACAGCCATACCTGAAATAGCTGTCAAGTACTGCCAATGCACTTAGTAAGCACCTCAGTACCCCTTTTTTAGTGGGAGATATTGGCTAAATGTGTGTACAGTCAAGTCCACGTATAACGATATCATAACACTATCGAATATAATGATGAACAATGATACCACTGTCCACTTTTGTATGCTTTTTATGGTAAAATAAACAACTTATTAAGACACTCTAGCACCGCGATATTGGACATAGCAATTGAATCCGGCTAAAGCACGTGCCTAAAAGGCCCTCCATGCCGACCGTGTTGTGCTGTAGACAGCGGAGTGAGTGAAGACGACGCGGCTGAGCAGGCTACCCAAGTACTGTCATTGCAGAAGGCCCAATGGATGATACAATCCCTCTGGGACTTTGTTTTTGCAAAGGGTCTCCCGCTCAGCTACGTGGAGCACCTAGATGCTCCAGGGAAATGTGTGCGCTAACTTCATGGGAAGCAATCAAAGCTGACAGGCTATGGATTTTCTGCAAAGAAGTAGTATATACTTGCATGCAAAGAAAAGTTTGTCTTTTTATTGTTAGCTTACTAATAACAATGTCACAATGTCACTTCCCAGGCACTTGGATATCGTTATAAGAGGACTGTACTGTGTGCAATTAAGCGGAGGAGGTTAGTAGGTTGGCGCACGCTGCAATCACATTCTCTCTTCTCGACGAAAGCGCTGGAAGCTAAGCAGGGAGGGATGGCATGGGCGAAAATGCGTCATGTGTGTCTTGTGACATTGAGGATTTTTTTTCTTTTTTCTTCAAATATGCGGCTTTTTCTGTGTGATTGCGCACTCACGCGTGGACAACTCGAGGCCTCCCATGGCAATCCCTGTAACGACCAGCACGCCATGCTCAAATCAGCCATTGGCTGATAGAAGACCTTTTACGAGAATTTTGGAGCTTCTTCCGTCATTTTTCGAGAAAAGAAAAAGCAATTTTTAGCTGACTGTGATAATTTATTGTGAATTCCACACCGTGTGCTTTGCTATAATATTTGGCTCGCCTGTTCTCGGCAGCATTTTCTGCCCATGCTCAAAAAGTGTTGCAGGGACCCCTTGAAGTGGCCAGCTGTACATTCTTGGTATGCTTCACTGTAATACCTCAGGCACGCTTGGCCACATAAAAAGTGCATTGCGACTGAGCAAACCATAAGAAAGTGTTACAGCTGCTGGTGGATAGGCTCACAAGAGCATCAGTTTAAGGTTGCGAGATACCTAAACAACACAAGTGATGGTGGCTGCAGCTAATGCTGCTTACAGCCTGCAATGTGCAAGGAGTTTATAACATGGGTGGCAAAAGGTTACACCACCCAAAAATCATTACGTTAGCTCTACAGGGTGAAAGGCGGTGCTGTGAAAGGGTCTGAATTACAGGTGTGTCAAAAAATCGGTCATAGAACTGCATTCACAAAACCTGGGTGTTTTACTATTACTGCAGCAATGTGTTGCCATAATCTTTTTGTGATAATGCACCACGACCGTGGCACATGTATTTTGCTGCGATGTGGTACAAGTTAAACATTTGGAACGAGATTTTAATTTTCGCAAGCCAGCAATGCCAGATATCGAAAAACACACAGTATGTCATCAAATTAGATAAGTATCGAATTTGATCTTCTTGTTCCAGCAACTTCACTGTATATGTTGTAGAACTGAAGGCTGTTCGTGCTTCATTTATTTCCTAGTAATAAATGAAAAAAAATTCAGCGCTACAGGATCAAATGTTGAGAACAAGCCCACGACACTAATTTCATCATTTTCTTCAGCACGTTCACAAGCGGCATTACTATGACATCAAGCGTTCAAGTGAAGTCATTGCTTCATGTTAAATTGCATCCCTGAATACAAAGACTACTCCCCCACATTTTGCTGTGAATGCTTGGCACATCGGTGTGTTTCAAGGACACGTGGCTGCGACGGACCGAGTCGTGCATGCCACCTAAAATCTCTCATGTATTTGCAAGTGACATAAATTTCAACATACTTTTTTCTTTTTCTTCTCCTTCTTCTTTTTCTTTCTTTCTTTCTCTTCGTCGTGCCGCTTCTGCTTCTTGTGCTTCTTCTCATGGGAGGCGTCGGAGGCATTTTCTAAAAATGTAATATTATAATATGAGCACCGTGCACAGCAGTTGGGGTATATTTTGTTGTGGCACAGTTGAAACCATTTTGTCATAATGACGCTGGATTTTCCATGACTAGGTTTACTCAAAATAATTGCAGTGTAGTCACTAGAGCACTATTTGCGCATAGTTGTCATTTTATTTTTGAAGTCAAACAAGACTTGGACAACCCCAAGTGTGAGCACAAGCAAGAACTTTTTAATTTAAACCATGGCCAGCAATGCCACTAAAACTCAAAAACTAGATTCTGGCATCCTGCAAGCCAAAACTGCAACATGATTATTAGGAATGCTGTAGTAGGGAATTCCTTATTGATTTTGACCACCTGAGGTTCTTTTAACATGGAATTAAGTCTAAGTAAGCACTACATGTTTCTTATATTAAGCTTTTGGATCTATTGAAAGGCAGCCGCGGTAGCTAAAGATCGAACCGCAAACTTGGCAGCACCGCAGCTGAACCACAAGGCTACCACTGCAGATATTGCAACAAGCTAAGACGTAACTACACAACTTAAGGAAACTGTCTATCACGATTACCAGCATCAAAAAAAGCTACCGAAGTCTGAGGCATAACACAACAACCTCAACAGATGAGCAGTGCTGAAAAATCGGATCGTGTGTCACTCACCCTGCTGCTGAGATTCG
Organism: Rhipicephalus microplus; assembly: GCF_043290135.1. Lineage (NCBI taxonomy): Eukaryota > Metazoa > Arthropoda > Arachnida > Ixodida > Ixodidae > Rhipicephalus > Rhipicephalus microplus. The sequence goes on from NC_134702.1 coordinate 50,010,050, forward strand.
TGATTCGGTGTGTCACCCATTTTGTGTTTGTGCTTTTTGTGCTTGTGTTTCTTTCGTTGTGGCTGCTGGCTCATCATTCGGTACTGTTCGGGCAGCTGGAAAAGCGTCGATAAGTGGCAGTAGATGAAGATGGACAAACTCGCGCAACACACATGTGCTACAATCGGCAATCTGCGTGTGCAACTCTCGCAACATCTCTAAAGCCCACCTTTATGATCCAAGCCCAACAAGCTTTTAAACTAGCTTTCCTGTACCCATTGAAACTATACAACAGCAAAGATTAAACTTTTTCATAATGGCAGAGACAAATTGCAGTAACAATCTGGAAACGCGACACTCTAACAACCAAATTTGATTTAGCCGTCATTTTGGGTCTTCACGGCAATTACTAAGCTTGTCAATGTCATGAACGTGAATAATGCACATAAAAAAATCACAAGTCAGGCAATGGTTATAGTGAAACTTCTTATTGGCAACTTCTGTAGGCAAAAGCATGCCTTTGTGCAACAATAAATGCAAGCACGGCAATTGAAGTTAACAGTTGTGATTAAAACAAAAAAGTCAAGTTCATAAATGTATGCCTTTGTTTTCAAATTGGACACACTGCTCATCTATTTCAGAATTTTTTTCAGTAATTTCCAACTTAGGATTTTGTATATTTATTATATATAGTATCTTGTATTCTCAATCCCTTTCATATGTTTTGGTAAGACATAACACAATGATCACTGGACAACAGCGTAAGACAACAATCACTGGTAGAAAGCACACATAGTCTTCACAATTGTCTCTGTCCCATTTTACACATGCTCGCACAAGTTTTGTTAGTATGACTAGGACTCCTGAGACACATCTGATCATCCAAATAACTGCCGTGTTTTTCTCTCGTCTGGATTTTTCCATCTTCTCGTTGCACGTTACAATGCCAACAGGGAGATGGCCAAAACATCACCAGTAACAAGCTTCTAATTTACACATGAGATACATCAGTTATGATTACACATGACATATGAAGTCAGTGGACAGAAGGAAAGAGCATCTGTAGAGAGCAAAGCAAAGGCAAGACAGAAATCGTTAACTCAAGAGCTAAGGATGATTCAGGTGTCCCTTTTAATTCAGCTACAATTTTGAAAACGTCTCAACATATGAGATAACTTTTGGCTTGGGCTACAGCATAGTGTTACTGGGGCTAAGAAAAAGAATACTTTAGAGAATACATGGCACACTATTGTGTACTTAGAAATAAGTAAGCTCTAGTCCAAGCAAAAGGGCAATAATCTCACAAAATAGAGAAACGCAAGTGCACCACAACAGGTGACACAGTAATAGGTCCCGACGTTGCACAACACAACAAATGCAATCACAAAAGAGAAGACGGGAGAAACAGCTGTCACTCAATACTGTGACAGAACTTCTGATGTTTTTATGTACTGAATCTACTTTATACTTCTAGAACTAATCTGTGTTACACACCATGCTGCTTCTAAAGCACAGAGTCAAGCTGTGCCCTGTCTTCTTTCTTTTTTGTTTGTCTTGATAACCACGATACATCAAATGTGTCTGTTTCGCGTCTACTAGACTGATGAGAGAGAGCAGGTCGATGCCCTTCCATGCAATAGTTCTTGTATTACGCGTCTCCTGTCTTCTCTTTTCCTCCGGCTGCATGTATCTCGGTAGCATAGATTAATAAAGCTTGCTGTTGCATGTTACTACTCATACTAACCGGTCCAGGATGAAGCCTAAACCCGACCAGTTGGGCGGCAGTAAGGGCCAATAGCTCCTTTCCACCGACGGGTGGCTTTTCGATGATAGAACGTAGTGAACTGCGAGTGATTAAAAAAAAAAAGGTAAATGTAAGACGATAGTTATAGCGCGAGAACAAAACGACGGCACAGAGACAAGAAGGACACGAGCACTTTTTATCTCTGTGTCGTCTTGTTCTCGCGCTATAACTATCGTCATGCCATACCAACTATCTCAAGCTGCCACACTTCTAAGTAAACGTAAGCCTTCACCACCGATTCAACCGCATCGACGCGTGGCGAAGCGCTGCAGATCGTTTCACTATGCCCAACAATTACAAAAGGACGCCGAAAGTGTCACCCACCTGTTGTCTTGATCGCCGGGTGCATCGATGTTGCCTGGCAGGTTGGGCAAAAAAGCACTGAGCTGGTCCTTGACCTTACGGCCGCTGAATTTGTTATAGGAGTGCTCCAAGTTATACGATCCCATCAGACTTGTGGCGCCGGTGAGCTCACTCTCTGGAAAAGAGAAATCAACACAAATTAGCCGATGGCGCACGATTCACTCGGAAAATCAAACTTGTACGGCACAATCGTTTTTAGTTTCGAACGCCGAAGCGATTACGTTTGACAAGTCGAACATCTGTCGAGAAAACGCCACCAAGAAGCATCTGCGCGTCAGGATTCCGGCAAGAGCACCGAAGTAAGCACGCATACGCGCAATGAAGGACGCACGCTTCAATTTCTAACGGCATGATGCGATCAGAAAGCTGGGTAGCGTTTTTGGAAGCGACGAGCGAAACGTAGGAGGTTCGCTTACTTGGGGGTTCTTTCATGAGATAGAAAGGACCGCTGTGAACAATGGCTGGAGTCTTGCCGAGAGAAATTGTCGTCTTAAGCGTTCCGGTTGTGTCCTGACGAGACACAACCGGCGAGCGGGAGCCGCGAGGGCTCGATTTTGGAGAATATTGGTCCGCCCGCCGTACCACCTCAGCCATTGTCGTCTGCCATGTTGTTTCCTGCACATTTTCCTTCCCATCATGCAATTCGTGGAAGTGCGGCGTAAATAGTTACAACGCCTCCTAAACTTCTTGTGCCTGCCGGATAAGCGCGAAACGCCGGTCATTTATGGCGGCGCTGCCTACGTAGGAATAAGGGTTGTTGTATTCGGCCTTTGAGATTGGCAATTTTGGCGTTTGCTACTAATTTCAGAGGATGCCTTGTTTTTAAAAAGTTGTTTGCTGAATAACGGCGTCACTTACGTATGAATAATTATATTTACGTTTAAGTTTTTTTAAAGCTTTTTACGTTATTTTTGTTGCATGTAATCTCCAAAAGCGTAAAAACCCAATTGAAAACACCCCTACTTGAGTGGCGCCACTACCGTAGTTCTGACGACCGCCGCTTTCCAAGTCACCGCCGATAATCCGGCAGGCAAGAGAAATCTAGAATACGTTGTAAATAGTCACCAAAAGCTCTAAATGCAATATTAAACGTTTTTAAACGCGTTTTCCTATTGTTTATTCTAATTTACTACACCATTTCAACTAATGAGATGTTTTTAAATGCTTTTGCAGCGTAAGCTATTCAATACGCACTAAACTACCTAACGTTTTAGCTGATTGCCATCTCGAAGTTTTATTTACTAATCTCAAAGGCTATGCTTTTGTGCTTGGCGACGATGAATTTGTGAAACCTTTTACCCATGGTACTTAGTAGCGCACTCTACCCGGGGTGCCCACCTTGGTGTCCGTTTCACTCCCCCCCCTCCCCTTCGCATAATTTCCCGCGCAACTTTCAGCGGACTTGGCTGTCGCACATGTCTTGGGCTGGCGGGGGATTTGTTGTTTTGATTGCGCTCAGAAATGATTTCCACCGAGGACATCCTCTCTCTCAGTTCGTGCAAATCACTAAACGATGTGAAGGAACTAGAGTAAGTTATCACGAAAATGGGGGACGTAGGATGCACAAAGCCGGTGACCAGTACTGAAAGTAATTGCGGTTGGATAACGGTTGCTTGTGTAGCTGAATTACGCTGTGCTGCTGCACGTGTTGTGATAACTGCACGAAACACGTTGGAGCTACTCTTCGGTGTTGCACGTGCAGAAAAACAAAACAAAAATACAAGCTACTTTAATTTTTTGGCTTGTCTTTGATCGTTTCATCTGGCTTACACACCGACTAGTTTAGCACTGGCGTATCTTCGACTGATTGAGCGGTTTGTAAATATGGGTTGCGTTTCTTGATTTTCATTTCACGTCTTCCCGCAGCCTGAGCCACAGAGACCTCAAGGTATTGGACCCATGCTGCTTTAAAGGACTGAAAAACTTGGAGAGTCTCGATGTCTCCAGGAATTCGCTGAGAGACGTCCCCAGTCTTGGCCTTCCGAAACTTCGGTGCCTGAATGTGGAGGAGAACTTGATCAATGACTTGACCTTCCTGAAAGACTACGGCGAATTGACGGAGCTGATGGTTGCTGGCAATCCCATTCTTGTGAGTGGTGCAATTTCGTCTTTATATTTTCGAACACGTACAATCCATTCGACTTTACTGATGCGAATTTCGCATACTTATAATGATAGCGCGCTGTTCGCTTCCAGTGTATTATTACAACCTTGGCTTAATGACGCTCGGTGTTTTAATTCGGACAAGCTGCTTGGCCTGGCTGAGCGGTGCTATAACAATGTTCTCTCCATGCGAAAATGCTGATGTTAAAAAAGTAGCGAGAGAGAGAGAAAACGAAAGCATGGAAAAGAGGTACATGAAGGGTACGCAACAATTAAAGTTGTGAACTCATCACGATCAGTGCAAAAAAAGGAACACGAAAACGCAAGGAAGTGCACATCCTTGTGTTTCCGTGTTCCCCTTACTTTTTTGCTCTGATCATGATGAGCGAGTTTTAACTCGCCAGATTTGCTACTTTACCAAAGTTGTGTAGTTCTGCAGTTGTTTGGGTTGACACAAGCACACTAATTGCTCATGAATTCATTGCAGCATGCGGCTAACAGAGAAAGTTTCCTTTTAAGAAGGCTGTTTCTGCATTATTGGCCAATGTTAGGATGCACCACTAAAGGTGCAAGTTTCAGTTACATAAATGCAATGGTGGCAGGTGGCCTTTCTAGTGCACCACATTTATGGGAACAGTGGCAGTGTGCTAAGGCTATGTTAATGTGCCAGGAAAAGTGCACGTTGTTATGTATAAGTTGTCTTATATGGTGCACGTGGCACATGACATCGCGAAAGAATGCAAATAGTGAAATGACTGCTGCTGGTGTGTACTTTCCTTCTCTTACCAATGAGGAAATCGTGCCTGAAACATGTTTTGGCTTGCTTCAAGTGTAACGAAATGTAAAGCTACACACAACTGCTAATGTAAAATGTCACTGTGCTACGGAAGGAAATGCACTCTGCTGCTTTCTCAGTGCAGTTTCAGATCTATCTGGTAGCAATTTCGTCACTGCACCATTGGTCAAGCACAGAGTGTTTACATGAGGTATGTCATTAATACAGGCCTTTAATGTTAAATTTCATTTTGAAGTTTGTGTAGGCCGTTCGCACAAGATCTAAGCACATTTATGGCATTACGCCTGCATATCCGTATGAATGTTGAAATGCTCTTTAAAGGAAGGCCTCAGAAGTTCCTTTTATCATTGTGAATTTTTATGTGCTTACAGTGACTCAATTTCTTGTGTAGTCTGCTATTTCGAGGTGTTGTATTATCTTTAATTTTGTACTGAGGTTTCGTTATATTCATCAGGCTTACATATGTAGTGTGATTCGTTTATGCAATTTTTTTAATAGGTAAACTTTATTTCAGATGTGTCCTGTCTTCAGCACTTTTCTTGGCTTTGTGAAGTGCTGAGCTTTGTTGCATTGATGATCATCTTAACTCATTAAAGGCGTGCCGTCGTCACAAATGACGTGCTGTGCTTTGCTTTTCTGACTCCTGCTTGGATTTTCTTTTCTTAAAAACAGTCAGCTGACAAGAACATCGCTGTGTCCCTGCTTCCCAAGTTGACTCTGTTGGACGGAGCTGACTGCCAGCCTTTTAGGAAACTTGAAGCACTTGGCGACAAGAAGCTGTTGCCTCAGGTGCAGTTATATGCAATTTGTCTAACGACTTACAAAGCAGGGAGGTTGTTCCATTGTCAGGAAAGTGCCTGGAGGAAAAAAGTAACATGTAAATCCAACTCTGTATTCGAATCCCTATGATGTTAGGCATGTTTCACTTAACAGGGTGACAACAGTAGGTGGAACCCGCCGTGACGGTCCCGTGGTCATGGCGCTCAGCTGCTGACCTGCAGTTCACATTGCGATTCGCAACCTGCAGTTTGTGGTTGTGATTCGCGGCCACGGCATTTTTATGGAGGCGAAAATGCTTGAGGCCCGTGTACTTTGCCTTAGGTGTACACTAAGGAACCCCTGGTGGACTAAATTTCTTGAGCCCTCGGCTACGAAGTCGTCATGATCACATGGCGTTTTATTTAGAATGTTAAACCTTAACAGTTATTATTATATTAACAGTAGGTGGTGACAGGTGAATGAAGGTCATTTCTGGTGTTTCTACAGCAGTTCGTTATGTGTCCCCTTCTTTCATGCCTTCTGTTTTTTTTGCTTTGTTTTTAATGATTTGCATACATTTGTATCCTTCATTCCTGACCAACGTTGATCTTGCCTAGTTTTCATTCCTTTTACTTCTTGATCACAATGCTGTATCATTCGTGATTTTGCTCTGAATTGTCCTTGTTCCCTAGAATTTGTGCTATTATTAAAACATTAGTTGGTGAGCAAAATGCAAATGTACTGGATTAAGCTAGTTTTCAAAGTCCTGACTTTGGGCATGTCCCTAAAGATCAGGTGGGCATTCTGAAGCCGATCTTGTCCTGTATTTTTGAATTCAGTTGAAGTACCGAACATCCCATTTATTAATATAGCATCCTGCAGCCCATTTTCGGAGAGGTGTGCTTCATGTATGCCGCTTTTTCTACTTCAAAATCACCTCAGATCTGTCTGTCTGCTCTCACAGTTCTGGTGAAATGTCCTGCGCTTTTCATCTTCAGATTTCTCGAGTCTGGGAATCCACGTTCAAGGACAATCTTCTTCCTGGAGCCAGTGATGAAGAGGTCAGCAGCGTGAAGAAGGATTTTTTGAGGCACTTGAGGAGAACGCATTTCGAATGCAATGAATTTTCCGTCAAGTTCAAGAAATTTAAGGTCTGTGTGTTGAACTCATTTAGCTTGTCACTAAATGTGTGGTTTATGCTAGGTTGGCAATGCTTAAGGCTTTATTGGGCTCAATTCCTGCTGTGGTTTTTAGGAATCATTCCTCTTGCTCAATTCAACAGTGTGGCCTGCACATACCAAAGCAGTTAAGCTTTGACTAGCATGAAAGTTGTGGTGGGGAAGGAAGGTATTGTGGAAGTAAGGTACTAATTAATATTTCTGGAAGTGTAAACTATACATTAAGATCATTTGAAAACGAATACATTGCATAAGTTTACAGGTCCCACTTGTGCATCAGGTGTGCAAAGAGATTGCAGTTTGACTGCTCCATTGCATATTGGTCAAAGATATCAAGAGACTCATCAGGGCATGAAATGAGGTGGCACTTTGCCAAAAAATTGATGCACAAGTGGCAGCACTTTCACTTCATCGGTTCATGTGGTTATGTCATAACCACCTGAAACGAAACCTTGAGGGACCGGGATAATATGTTCCGTTTAACAGGTGTTTCGTTTACTGAGAGATGAACAAGGGCGTAGAATACAAGAACAAAACCAATCTTGCTAGAAGCACCTGTTTCGTTTAAGCAGCAGTTTCATTCAACAGATTTCTGTTTACTGAGAGCGTACTGTACCTCTGTTCTTTCAGAGGGCGTGGCAAAGACGTGTGCTCATCTCGCAGAATACAGCATGGCGTACTATTTGATAAATTTCCAGCATTCCATTTCAGCATTAGAAGAGCTGAGTGTTTAAATGTCTCACAGAAGTACCAGATGTCGTAAAACAGGAGGCCTGTGCTGAAAGGCATAATATAGATTACAATTTTCCCTTTTTTTTCGTTTTCAGAGTGCAGAAAACTTCTTTCCCAGCTGATTTGGCATGCATTTACACATGGCGCAATTCCCATTAATTTGTTTCAGGTGGAAGCTCTTGGTGGAGAGTTGTTTGAAGAGGAAGTTCAAAGGATTCGCGCAAGAACCTCCTCGAACACCCCAAAAAAGAAGAACAATGTCAAGCCCTCAGAAGAATGCAGCTCTCCTTCCAAGCGCGTCACATCTCCAAGGAGAGAGCGCCTCAGTGATTACGAGCTTCTCAGCAGCAGACCTGTCATACGCGGGTCTGGCGTGAAAGTAAACTCTCCGCGACACGAGGCAAGGAGTCTAAAAATATCAGCTGATGTCAATTCATTGAATGGCTCCCCCCGCAAAATTTCAACTGAATTCAATGCATCTAATGGCTCCCCCCGCAAGCGAGTTGCATCGCCTAAAAAAATTATCAATCTAAAAGATGGGAAGCAAGGCATACCCAGCTTTCATAAACAGGACAAAACAGCAAGCCTGCTTGACGGTGGTACTCGTGAATTGAAGGGCTCGGCAAACAATGGCTCATCAAGCGATGCGCAACGGTCATGTACACCGAGGAAAAAGCTGAAATATGAAGTTGCTTCTTCAAGAGAAGAAAAGGTGTGTATCTTTCATGTGTACAGTACGCCACAAAATGATATGGGCCGTGCGAGCGCGTGGCAGAATTGCCGTCTACGCTGTCTAGTGGCGAGCTGGGGGAACAGCCATGTAGACGGAAATTTCCCCATACACTTGTATCGTCTACATTATTTTGTGGCTGGCTGCAGCTCCTAAGCCCTTTTGTTTTGTAAGCATCAAGGGCTTGTCCCGTGTAAAGATGGGCTCGCTTTCTTTTTAGCTGAATCCTGATAATTTTTTTCAAGTTTCTGTGTTTCAATCTGTGTTTCAAAGAAAATTTCTCCAAGGAATGCATTGAATCCTTAAGGGATGAAGTTGTTTCAAATAAATAGCTTGCATGAAAGTTGTGTGGTTTTGTAAAATAATAATAATTTCTGATCAATACATTTGATGGACAGCTGTAGGTAAAAGCTGCTATCCGAAAGAGGCTGTTTGACAAGGGCCCACAGCCGCCTTTGAACACAACCGCAGTGGCAACCAGTTCAGCAGTACAAACTCAAATAACAGGAAACAAAACAAATGAATCCCAAATTCCAAAAAATAAAAATACCCCTAATAACAATATAGCAACTGCAGAGATAAAGTAAAAACTGAACTTGTGTATTTTGCGCAATTGGGTGTGTGTACAGTGTAAGAAATCTATGCCAGCTTTAATGTATTACTTTAAGTAACCTAGAAACTATCTAGGATAACTTATCTTTGGAGTAGTTTTTTTTGAAGTTTTTATTTTTTGCATTTATTTCATGTATCATACAATTTAATATTTGGCTGTAGTTTTGAGATGTTGTGCAAGAAATGTCGACTTTGTTTGGATTCATGCCTGATGGCCAATGCTAATTTAAAATCGTAGAGGTGATGGACGGGTAGGATTCCAGCCTGTTGAAACAATTCGCTGGTTGTAGCATCATACGGTAAGTTAAAAATGTTTCTAATATACTTCTTTTGCATCAGGTATAGTTTTTACAAGTTCGTGTTAGTTGTAGACCCCCATACCAAAAAACAATAGGTAAGATGCAAATAGAAAAGTGATGTATAAAGTAAGAGATTTATTCTGTATGGTAGCACCATTTTGTATCTGTACACCATACCCACTAGGTGCGATAACTGACCCAGCACACTATCAATATGTTCGTTCTAAAACATATTGATAGAAAATGTAACTCCAAGAATTTTCATACGTTATACTAGCTCAATATAAGTATCGCCATAACTAAGATACAGGTTTCCGTTCACAGGCTTATTTTTGGGTCAAAATAGCACTGCTTTTGTTTGTGGCTGGCTGCTGTTAATTAGTTTAAGATATTTTCACTGCACACACTTGGTGCACGTTCTTGTTAGAATGGTTTTCCTTGATCTGCTGAATTCGCTGCCCTTAATACATGGATGAGCAGTTTGATGTTACCCCTGTGGTGGTACCTAAGGGTGTTTACGTTCTCGCAGAGATCAGGTGTGATTTATGAAATGAACTTTGTAGTATCACTGTTGAGTGTCACTAATTTGAGTGTTTCTTTATTGTTGTCAAGCTGCTGAGCAAATTTGTAACTCGATAATTGCTCTGTGCATTCCAAGCCGGTTGCTAGTAACACGGTTGAGATTTGCTGCTTGTTTATGTTGTCATGGGTCATTTGTGTGCTATAGGACTGTAGAAAGGCTTTTTTCCTTTGTATTTAATATTTGTTGTGCTTTTGTTTGTGAGAATTATATTGCGTTATTTAGGTCTTTATCTCGATTGTATGTGCTCAGCAGCTTGGTAGAAAAGAATGATATCAATTCTAAGTTTTTTTTACTAGCCGACACCATGACTTGATTGTGAGGTGGGATGTTGTGGAGCACTCTAATATAATTTTGATGCTCGAAATTCCTTAACATGCATTTATATATAAATGCAAACGAGCAATTTCGCATTTTGCTTCTCTTAAAAAGCACCAACCATGTCTGTGATTGATGTCACAGAATTGAGATTAATACTGTAGTTACTGTAGTGCCACGCCTACTGAGCTACTGCGGAAGATACATTTGATTGTACATTTGTGTGCTTTAGTGAGAAAATGGAGAGTTGGTAATACAGCTCGCATGTTCATATTTCTTTTTTATATTTGCAAGAAAACCCTGTTTTCAATTTGTCGCAATCGCAATGTCTCACAGGGAAGTGTGAAAGGGGCTGAAGCGTGCATATTTCTTCGTGCCCATTCTCAAGATCCCGCTGATTCTGTAACTCAAGTATGGCAGGCTGCCTTTCAACCAAAATGTGAAGAAAATGGTATGCACACTTTAACATTTGCTGGTTTCTGCATGTGCATTCACACATTTCGTGTCAAAATTTTATTTTCTTGCCCCCCCCCCCACCTCAAAAAAAAAAAAACAAACTTCCAGGCCATATTGTAATAATGCAAGTTCTTTTGCATGCCTCAGGTCACTGTGTTTGCTTAATTTTCAAATTTATTATGATTCATAATCATATATTTTGTGCAATTGTCATGGAACATTCAAACTATAATAACAATATGTTAAAGGTTATTAAAAATTTTTAAAAGACGAATGAAAAAAACAATGTGTATTTTAAAAAATGCATGCTTATTAGAAATGTTTCAATAACTGTAGTAAGGCTTCCGAAAATTTCTGTCTTGTGTTTATCCTGATGCCTTTTTGCACTTCTGTCAGCCTTGCGAGTCACAGCAAGTGAACTAGTGCCAACAATATGTTCTGACTGAATCTTAGATGACATCTGTAATCATTGTTGGAGCCTTCTTTTATTGTTGATTGTTTATATATCATGTCAGTGCTGACATCTTGACTAATCCACACAACATTCCTGTTTCTGTCACCTTCTAAAGCAACTCCATTTCCCCTATATAGGATGCTGAAATTTTCTAATGTAATTAAGTATGCACATAATTTAAACACCATTGTTTCATAAGGAGCTATAGCATAGATCAGGGGTCTTGAACTCGTCTCAGCAAGTAGGTCGCAGTCATGGCATTTCGTCTCCCGCAAAGGCCAGCACAATGACGAAAGTTGGAGCAAGGAAAAGGAGATATCAATACTGACACATCCTGTTGAATGACTGAAATGTAAAAGCACTTCTAAAATATGGAGGTTTTGTCCCACGGTTATGTTTTATTGCAAAATGTGGAGTGCCTCACGAAAAAAAACAAAGAAAGATCCTTGAGACCAGTCATGTCTGTGTGGCATGTGAACATACTTAAGAGGAGAATAATATTAATATTAATAAGCTATGTGATCAAGACAGTCGTTTGCAAGCTGAGGCCCATGTGTTCTATACCTCAGTTGTAGATAATATGTGCAGTTGACTCATGCTGTGTCGGTTCAACTTTCAGATCTGTCGCCCAACATTTTTGCAACATGTGGTGGTAGAATTGTGAACTTCATTGACGCCAGCACAGGAACTGTTCTGAAACGCTACAGGAGTGCCAACCTGAAGGAGGTAAGGAGACACACACACTTTTACTTGTTTATATTTGTTGCCTGGACATTCAATACAATATCTGCTGCTGTGTGAAAGTGAGGGTCTCTTGTCGCGTCGGTGCATATTGGTGGGTTCCTTGGAAATGAGAGAGCGTAGAGTGTAGAGCAGTTGTTGTGCAAGAAAGAAAATTAGGGTGCATAAAAAATTCGACAAAGCATACGTTGGCAAGCTCGTTCATAAGTCGACTCACTCGGACTCGCTCAGACTTAGATTGAGGTGCGAGTTTAAGTCTGAGTGAGCCCAAGTGAGCAATAATTTGGTGAGTTTGAGTGCCAGTGAGCCCGGTCTGAAAAAATTTCCATGATTCCGAGTCCAAGTGAGTTCTTCGTGCAAGATATACTTCCTGAATGAGTTCCACAATTTTTCTCTACCTATGTTTCACAGAGCAATTGTGTTTTCGTACTTGTAGATTGTGGAAGCATTCTCTTCTAAGGGATATTAGCGCTTGAATTTGGATAGCTACAACAAGTTAAGTGGTCTACGTATATATAAAAAAATACCTGATTGAAGAACTGCCAAGGTTCGCACGTGGTAATAGTAGTACATAAATGCATTTAGCGCAACTTATTCCTTTATGCTTGGCTGTTATACACAGCAACATGCTTGTGGCAGAATTTATGCTTCCGAAAAGATGCAGGTTTAAGCTGGGGGATTAGAATAAATGGTGTTGATGTAGTCATTGACTGCTGTTCAGCATAATTTCCTTGACAAGACTTTGAGTTTTGTCAAGGAAGTTATGCCCTGCAGCACTTCTTCATAATGGTAAGAAAATGCAGAAAATGCGATAGGAAGTCAAGGTTTTTGAAAACACGCGAGCCAAACATTACTGCACAGCACATGGCCTGGAATTTGCATTCAGTTCTCAAAGTCAGCTAAAAATCCCTCACTCTTCTCTCTATTCACTATGCCCTAAATCGAAGTCCGTGTTCACTGACTGATTGGAGCATCATAAGCAGTATAGACTGTATAGTTATCATGGCCGGTGCAGGATGCCGCCATGTCCCCACGTGTGTATTCACAATCACACTGGAAGTTAGTTGCGCATTTGAAGAAAGAAAGTTGGCCCCGTATCTGTGTGTTTCGTTGCATAGATGTCGAAAGACGATAGTCCTTTGTCTAGAAATGCTGCATGATATATGGATGCCATCTGGCAGCAATGCCAAAGGACTAGTTTTCTAGAATGCAGAGCAGCTGGTAGGTGGCTGCGCCGTGTTGTTTTAGCGAAGTGTAAGAAACACTTGCTTTTTCATTCAATGGGCTCTTATTATCTGGATACACATTCACTGCAATATGATAAGGGCCCCAACCACCATCACTGTCACCAAAGTCATGACAGCGAGCGTAGAGCAGCAAAGAATAATAGCTACCACCAGTGGTATCTGTCTTCTCAGGTTGACTCCATTGCTACTTGCATACTTGAGATGGTGTTGCAGGGCCCTATAAAACTAGGGGCCTGCCTCAAGGAGAAAGTGCTTGAAGTGTGCGGCAAGTTTCTGTGATGCATTATTGAAGGATTTTAAACTTTTTGTGGCAGTCAATTCATGAGGAAATAAGCTATTTTAATGAAGCCATTCGATGCATTCTTGAAACAACTGTTCCAAGGGATAATAATATTGGAGGGGTGGGGGTTTGTTGAGTGATGAGGATATTGCTCTGTTCCTATGGCATCTACATCGAAAACCTTCTTATCCTTGGGGAGGGCTTCACGGGTTTTACATTTCTGAGTATTAGCTACTATGTGCTTCCTGTCTTGTCCATCCTGTCGTGCTTACTCCCTCACACACTGTGACACAAAGCACATAGGTAAAATGAGGCTTTAACGAAGCAGGTTTAACTTCCCTGAAATTCCTTGAAATATATTTTTGGAGTTTCAGAGTTTAACGAGTTTTCGCGAACCAAGATATACCGCATTGCTCCAAGAACACTCTCTGTTAAATTGCTCTGGTATTTCTTTTTGGTGTCCATTTGGGCTGCGTTCTAAAAACAGTGGCACCCAATGGGACTTATCTCTGTTGAAATTACACTCAAACCTCATTACAACAAACACAGATATAATGAAATATTGGTTATAACAAAGTAAATGAGAAATGGTCTTGCAGTAGATAAGTGTTAGAGATAGCTTTTATAATGAGGTTTCGGATATAACGAGCTTATGTTCTTGCAAGATGCAACTTTGTTATTATGAGGTTTGAGTGTATCATTATCTATGTTGCGCGGCTTGTCTTGCTGTAATGCTGCATGCACAGGGCTTCCAGGCAATAAACAGTGTGCACACACAATTGGCATTCTTTATGGATGAGTAGTAGCAAGTGCCGAGTTTTTCCTGAAAGGAAACGCAAGGAAGGTTTTTGTTGTTTGATTGATAGACACCTTAAGATGTGTAGTCTAGGAATGAGTAAATAGTAAATTTCAGGTTTGAAGCAAATAGTGATTTGATGTACTTATTTTGTATTGAATAGTTCCAACAGATATATGACATATAAAAAAAAGAAATGACCATTTTTTGATGACCCAACCAGCACAGTATTTTCAAGAACTAGGCTCTTTGTTAGTTAGTGACACTTTGTTAGTTTGAAGTGAAGGGGAAGCAAGAAGTGAATAGTAAACTCAAAGTCATAAAAAGGTAAGATATGTTACGCTTTAAGATTTACCATGCTTAGCTGATAAAAGTTTGTATAATGAGCTTTCAAGCTTTAAAAATTATTTTATTGAGGTGATGGTAGTATGTTAATTTAACTTGAGGTATACCTACATGGCTATGTTTATTTCTCCTGGAGAGGTGGTTTTTAGCATATCACCATCTTACTACAGTGAAATCTTCTTTACAAGGTAAGGGAGGTGGTTACTTGTGGTTGAATATATGATATAACCTCATTATAACGAAGTAACATCTGACATGAAAATAAGTTGGTTATGTCCAAGAATTCAATATCTGTGTCTGCATGTGCATTCACTTATTCCTTGTCAGAATTTCCTGCCCCCTTTAAAAATAAAACAAAAAAAGAAACTTGCAAGTCAGTAGCGCAAGTTCCTTCACATGCCTCAGATCACTTGCAAATTTATATTTGCGAATATGTGTCTATGACAAAACTATTCTCCACTTATTTTGTTATAACCGATAATTGCCATGAAATGCTAAGTAATCCCCCCCCCCCCCGACAGTGAAGGATAATCTGGCCAAATATGGGGTGCTTGCTCGGCCCCGGTCTGATCATTGGAGCTTGATTGGCGTTTATTTCAGATCTCGCTAAAAACGGAGGGGTTCGCTTGCTCCGCATTTTATGGTAGTTATATCCATGCTTGTTATATTGCGGTTTGAGCGTACATCTATTCATTCATTTCGAATACTGTGATATTTGCTTTAATATTTGCCCATGTATGGCGTAACCGTTTTCAAAGTGCGCTTATTAACAGATGCGGAAACGCGCCTTCCTGTTTAGGAATTCTTTTGCCTGGCATGGACGGTGCTACCCATTGGCGGGCACCCGAGCGCAGTGCTTGCTGTGGCAGGCAAAGCACGCGAGGTGAGCCTCGTCCACCCTGTGCAGCTCGTCTGCTACAAGTCGTTCCAGGCGCATACCAAGTACATCAACTGCCTGCACTTCTGCCCAAGCCAGCCCACTTGGCTGCTCAGTAGGTTGCCCCGTTCTAACCTCCCAGTTGGCTTCACTTTGGACGGTACCACATTGACTCGCGTAATGATCACACCGTGATCGCACCGAGGGTGGGACCGGTCACGGCCTGCATTCGACCAAGCAACAATGTCATGTGATGACGTGAACATGTGACATCATAGTGATGTCATGGTGACATTGGATTTTAAGGATTTGTGACTCATGACGTCATATGATGGCTTCACCATCTTTTTCCATCATTTGTGTTGACGCCAGTTATCAATTTCGGCCATCAATGAGAAGCCTCCGCCTTAAAAATGTGTGAGATCAGGGGATGCGATCGTTATGAGCGATAAAATGTTCTCCAAGAAGAACTGAGTTGTGCAGCTTGGAATTTTTATTTTTTTATCATTCAAGACACCAGTAACCAAGTACATCCTGAACTCAATTTCACAATCTGTTTTTGATTTTCTTGCTATTTTTGTTTTTTTGTATTGATGTATTGGAACTATAGATTGTTCTTTCAAATCTTTTCCATTCGTGACTGGGTTCCAAGAGTAGGAAGCTGGATGAGAATGAATGGTTTACATGGCCAATATGACATCTTCTTTGATAAGTTGGGCTTACTGGCTCAAGTTGCCTAAGCATCTTCAGCAACAGTTTTTCTTTCCTTCCTGTGCGTTAACTACAAGTCCAGTGTGCTTTATTGTCTCCAGGTGGTGGCAATGACGACAACATTCACCTTTGGGACATTGGCGTTCCCAAAGCACCTGGTTATCAAACAAAAATTGTGTACGTTACTTTGCATTTATTTTTGTTCTTAAGATTGCCTTACGTTTTGCTTCTGTTCTGCTTCTGTTTTCCCCTGCCTGTTCTCTATTTTTGTAGCAAACTCGATGGTCAGAAACTAATAAGCTTAGCAGCATCGGTATTGTTTTTGTCTAGTCGATTAAGAAAGTGCTCTTTCCCCAGTTTAATTGGTATTATAACTATCATTCAAACAAAACTGTACTGCGAAGTGCACTATTTTTTAATTCAGGTGGCAGATTGGCTTTGCATTCCTTGCTGCAGAGCATAAGCGGTGATAATATATTACTTCATATTATTTGTAGAACGCTCGCAACATAGAATCTGAGTTCATATTGTTACGCACAAGGAGGACCAGGATGTATGCGGCTGAAGGGGCCGTTTATTTTGGTCGCCAAGAGAAGCGCCGGAGCGGCCAACAGGTTGACGATCGCAGTGTCGTCGTCTTCCTTCTTTTTTCAGCTTGGGGCAGCCAGCATGTTCACCCATCTTCGTTTTTTTCCCAGGCATGCGCAACATTCCTCCCCTCGCAGACGAAGCCCGCCGGGTGAGGTAATTGATTCACCTTGGTGTGTACAACTTCAGTCGAGCGACATGGACTGCTTTGGTTTTAGCGGCTCTTCTACCACTTCTCGTGAGGCGAGCTATTGTGTACGTGACTTCAGTGATTTTGTTGAGAATAACAAACGGTCCGTCATATGTGGCCAAGAACTTTTGGCATAACCTGCGTCTTCGTACCGGAGTCCAGAGCCACACTAAGTCGCCTGGATGGTAAGTTACGGGCCGGTGGCGGACGTCATAGCGTGCCTTCGATTTTTCCTGTGATGCCAAAGTGCGTAGACGAGCAATACGACGCGCCTCTTCTGCAAGGCAGAGGATTTCGGTGACTAAGAGGTTCTCGTGCGCCGAGAATGGCAAAACTGTGTCGAGTGTGTGCCGCTGCGGTCGTGCGTACATCAAGAAAAAGGGGCTATAGCCTGTTGTCTCGTGCTTAGCGGTGTTGAACGCGTACGTTATAAATGGTAGCACGTCATCCCAGTTCTTGGGGTCGGATGCCACATACATAGAGATCATGTTTACAATTGTGCGGTTGGTGCGCTCGGTGAGCCCATTTGTTTGCGAATGGTATGGCGACGAGTGACCAAGGCAGGACTCACTCAATCGAAGCAGCTCTTCTACTATATCTGCTGCAAATTGTCGTCCACTATCACTGATGATCACGTGAGGTGGGCCATGTCGGAGGATAACGTGCTGCAGCAGGAACACAGAGACGTCGCTGGCAGTTGCGGTTGGTATGGCTGCCGTCTCGCAGTAGCGCGTGAGATAATTGACACATACAATTATCCAGCGACTGCCCTTAACCGACTTTAGAAAAGGGCCCACGAGGTCAATGCCCACCTGTTGAAAAGGTGTGCTTGGAGGTGGCAAGGGCTGTGGAAGACCAGCGGGAGCAGTAGATGGGCGTTTGTGGCATTGACACTGCGTGCAGCTGGCCACATACACCTCGACTGACTGTCGCATTCCTGGCCAATAAAAGCGTTCCTTAGCACGGTAAAGCGTCCGCGCAGAACCTAAATGTACGGACGTAGGATCGTCGTGCATAGCACTTAAAATCGCTGTCTGAAGGCTTTCCGGCACTACCAGGAAGAAATGTGCGCCAGTGCTGGAAAAGTTCTTCTTATACAGGAGTCCGTCGCGTACACAGAAATGGCATGCCGTAGGAGCTGTGCAGAGCGATGATAGCCTGGTGTCCTTTCGCTGTTCATCTTTGAAAGTACTGAGGTCAGGAAACTTTGGTGACACAGAAGCTACAAGGTGGTCGAGGTCATCGGCGTCACACTCTGTAGTGCTCAGTGGCATGCACGAAAGGCAATCTGCATCGGCGTGTCATCGACCACTTTTGTACGAGACTATAAAGTTATACTCTTGGAGCCGAAGTGCCCGCGGCGGAAAGGGTCCCGAAGGTTGACGAGCCAACTCAATGAGTGGTGGTCGTTGACGACTGTAAAAGGGCGTCCATATAGGTAAGACCGAAACTGCTGAATTGCAAATACTACCACGAGGCATTCTTGTTCTGTGACAGTGTAATTCTGCTCGGGCCTACTCAAGGAGCGACTTGCGTATGCGATCACGTGCTCGCGGTTACCATAGCGTTGAACTAGGACAGCACCAATTCCTATGCCACTGGCATCCGTGTGCAGTTCTGTTGGAGCTGATGGGTTGAAGTGTTGTAGAACAGGCCGCGATGTCAGGAGGAACTTCAGTTGGCGAAAAGAGGAGTCGCACGCCGGAGTCCACTCGAAGGGAATATTCTTCCATAGCAAACATGTCAGCGGATGTGCGACATCAGCAAATTCAGGTATAAAGCGGCGAAAATAGCAGCAAAGCCCAAAAAAACTGTGGAGCTCCTTAACAGAGCGCGGCGCACTGAACGTTTCAACGGCTGCTGTCTTCTGGGGATGTGGACGGATGCCATCCTGATCAACTAGGTGTCCGAGAACAAGGGTTTGTCGGTCTCCGAAGTGGCATTTATTTGAGTTAAGAACAAGGCCAGTGTTTCTTATGCAAGTAAGCGCAGTATTCAGACGTGAATTGTGTTTGCTGAAGGTGCGGCCAAAGATGACTACGTCGTCAAGATAGCACATGCAAATGCTCCACTTCAAGCCACGAAGAACAGTGTCCATAAATCGCTCGAACATCACTGTTGCGTTGCTCAGTCCAAATGGCATCACGTTGAATTCGAAGAGGCCGTCGGGGGTTACAAAGGCTGTCTTTTCTTCATCTTAAGGATGCATGGGAATTGGCCAGTAGCCCGATTTTAAGTCTACAGAGAAAAAGTAAGAGGACGAATGTAGACAGTCTATGGCATCATCAATACGTGGAAGTGGGTACACGTCTTTTTTTGTTACAGCATTCAGTCGGCAATAATCGACGCAAAATCTCCAGGATCCGTCTTTCTTTTTAACGAGAATTACTGGGGCTGCCTATGGACTCGCCGACTCTTTAATGACTCCGTTTTGAATCATTTCGTTCACCTACTCATTAATTATCCGTCGCTCGGATAGCGAAACACGGTATGGCTTTTGTCTAATCAGATTGGCCTAACTAGTGTTGATGGTGTGACATGTTTGAAAAACAGGGATTAAGGGCGCTTTGTTTTTCTGCGCAAAGTCGAATGCAGAAACGTGCTTCGAAAGTACATTCACCAATGTTCGGTGTTCACTTGTGGTCAGCGACTTATTAACCATTGACAGAAGAGCCGTTTCCAAACTGTGACTACGATGCTCTTCCGGCGCATCTCTAAGCTTGGTCACTAGTAAGGTCTCGTGTTGTCCACTGACGACGGCTAACTTTAGACCATCTGGTAACACCACGGGTTCTGTGGAGCTATTGACAGTCCATAAACCAGTGCGTCCACGTCTGACCGACACCACACAATGTGGGATCAACACATTCTTTTTCGTGCAGTTGGTGTACACTGGTTCAACGTTGGCATCAAAGTTGGCGGAATAGCTGTCGCTGCAACCAACAGGTACACGAACGGTTGATAACGGTGGTATGATAGTGTCGCCACAGACACAATGCCGGCTCACCATCCACAGGGTTTTCCAAGAGTGCTGGTGGAACCTGATCACTCAAGAATATTGTCCCTGTGCGGCAGTCGACAGTCGCACCACACTCCCTCAAAAAGGCCATACCCAAAATAACATCATGTGTTGCCTGCGGAATAATCGCGAACTCCCTTGGGATAACGTGGCCTCCGAGAAACACGTCACCTTGGCACACACCAACAGGATGCAGTGGCTCACCACTCACTCCACAAAACTTCGAAGCTTGATTCCACTTAAATAAAACCTTCCGTCCTAAGGTATCTTTAAAACACGCACTCATGACAGAAATTGTTGCCCCAATATCCACCAAAGCCATCACAGGCACATCGTCAACAAAAACGCGTACTTTGTTCTTGAGCATCAACACAGGAGGTATTTCTGGTATTAGCACGTCTCCGGCGACCTCACCTCCATCGGCCGCGCTTGCTAGTTTTCCTGTGGCAAAGAAGACGTGTTGCGACGCCGTGGTGAAGGAGAATGGGGAACGCGAGGCGGTGGAGGCGTCAAGCACGTGTCAGATGTAGGGGAGTGGTTCCGGAAGCTGCGTGTCCAGTAGTCTTGCGAGGCAGCAGGTGTGTTGCCCTAGGGTCGTCGTGTGGTCGATCAAACGATCGTGCTGAGTGTTGTGGTGGGCCATAGTACGTTGCTCGCGGGTTATCGCGAAGTCGTTCGGAAGGCCGTGCAAAGTGTGTTGGGTGGCCATACCGTGGGGCTACACGTCGACGGTTGCAAAATCGCAAAATATGTCCTGGTACACCACAGGAGTAGCAAACTGTGAGAGGTCGAAACTCTGTTTGTTCGTCGATGAACCGAACATCGTCTTCCCTGGCGTAGTGGGTCGTTTCGTCCCGTATATCATAGGGATAGACCAAGCGTCGCGAAGAAGGCGGACGCTGGGGGCGCCGGTCATGGCAAGGAGCTGGCAAGCGTGGTGCTCTCCTTGGCTGTGGGGG
Organism: Rhipicephalus microplus; assembly: GCF_043290135.1. Classification (NCBI taxonomy): domain Eukaryota; kingdom Metazoa; phylum Arthropoda; class Arachnida; order Ixodida; family Ixodidae; genus Rhipicephalus; species Rhipicephalus microplus. Next base: position 50,030,966 of record NC_134702.1, read on the forward strand.
TGCGCTGTACTCAACAGCTGCTGCATGAACCATCGATTGCCAAGGGGTCGTAGAAGGCGGCGGCGCAATCACAGCCTCACGTGGCACATATAACGAATGTTGGTCGTTTACAGAATGGTGATCAACTGCTGAATGTGTCTGTTCTTTATAGCGAAAAAGTTCTTCGCGAGCAATCTCTCGAATCGTCGAGGACAGATCTGGGCAGGTGCTCGTGTTGATGCTGGCAACCATTGTAACATTTGTGAGCCGGCCGAACTTTGGAGCAATCCTGCGCATTTTCAGCTGTTCGAAAGTTCGGCAATGCCGAATGATGTCGTACACCGAGCTCAGATGCTCTTTTCTGATGAGAAAATTATAGACATCCTCGGCTATGCCTTTCAGCAAATGTCCCACTTTGTCTTCTTCTGACATCTGATCATTGACCACCTTGCAGAGCTTCAGCACATCCTCTATATACGTGGTACATGTCTCACCTGGAAGCTGCGCGCGTTCAGACAATGTCTGCTCTGCCCGCTTCCTTTTGACTCTCGAGTCGCCAAAACACGCTTTCAGCTCTGCAACAAAAACGTCCCACGTCGTCAGTGTGTCCTCGTGGTTTTCGTACCACACGAGCGCAGTATCCGTAAGGCAAAAGACCGCATTGCTGAGCTGAGCGGTGGCATCCCAGCCGTTGGACTTGCTGACTCGCTTGTACTGGACGAGCCACGCGTCGACATCCTCTCCTGATTTTCCTCCGAAGGTTGGCGGGACTCGGTAGTAGGGCACTGAACTCATTGGAGTTGGCCTTGAAGCGTTAGATGGCTGATCTTGGGCTATTACGATCGGCGCAGGCGAGAGTCCGGCAAGGCGGCGGCTGCGGCGTAGTCCTGGTAGTGAAGCTCCCGTCGTTGGGCTTGTGTTACAAGCTGCCACTCTAGCGTCGCCAGCGCGAAGTCGGCGACGGGAATGACAGCAGGTTGGTTCGTTCCGTACGCAAGCAGAGACAGTGAAGAGATCAGAGACGTGAGAAAACAAAACAAACTTTACTCTAGTGATATTGCAGCACACGGGATCTGATACAACACTTCAATACAACTAACAAAATACATCGACACTTGATACAACTAAAGAAATATATAACAGAAACAATAAATCAGCTTACGAGAGAGAACTATTACAAACTACACAAACTAACAAGAATAGAACGACGGAGGAGAAAGTTCAAAGATATAAACAGGTGAAGGCATACGTGTGATGACCGGCAGCGTCGTGTCCCCGACGATCGGATGCGAGAAGTTGAAGAGAGTTCTGGCACGACTGCGATGTCGGCGGTGTTGCAACGCTGGTGGCTCTGGGAGGCTAGTGCTTGCAGGTGACTTCGAGCAGGTTGAGCTAACTCGAGGCGAAGTCCCGATGTCTACGTTGCAGACGTTAATATCGCATCACAACTAGACGAACGGCTAAGTTTAGGTGGCCAGCCGATACAGAGCCACACTAAAAACTTCTAGAAGAGATGCTTGTTGATCTGTTTCTACACCATCTTGGTCAGCGACTAGTCTGCCTAGCAGGGCAAAATCCTGCGCTTGAATCCCCCTGGTGTCTCCTCGCTCTCTTCCTTGGGGACAAGAGACCTCTACCTGGGTCCAATCATGCGCGTTTAATTGATGAAAACTCCGCCCCAAAAAATATTTTGACCCCACCCCTTTTTGATTGGGAGAGGGCCCTCAACTAGCGAGAGTGACAACCTGTCGGGTTGTTGTCATACGGCTTGGCCACCAGAGCGTTTCCCTCGCTTTTCCCCGTGGGAACGGTCACCCGTTTGGCTCTCAGCCGGTGCGTCTCGTAGTCTAATCCTTGTTCGGGGTATACCGCGGCCTTCTGCGACCTTGCAGACGTCGCCGCAGTTACAAAAGGATCAAACGTCGGCGGCGACGTTCTAAGAAGAGCACCCCATTCTGCACTTCTTGGCTCCCTTTCATGCGTTGCCATTCTCACGGTCAGTCGGGGAGTATGGCGCCCGTTAATTGCCGTGACGCGGTGTCGCCAAAAATGGCCATCCGTGACAGCTTGTCTTACCCAGCACCTCCACCAATCTGTTACGCACAAGGAGGACCAGGACGTATACGGCTGAAGGGGCCGTTTATTTTGGTCGTGAAGAGAAGCGCCGGAGCGGCCAACAGGTTGACGATCGCAGTGTCGTCGTCTTCCTTCTTTTTCCAGCTTGGGGCAGCCAGCATGTTCACCCATCTTTGTTTTCTTCCCAGGCATGCGCAACGATATTATTTGTAGGCTGCCCACTACATGGAATCTGGGCTTGGTCAATCTTTCTACACCTGAAAGGCAATGTTCAGTTGTCTCTGTGTGCTAGTTAACTTATTACACCTTTGCAATGGCTTTTACCTCCATAAGAGCAACATGCACATACTAACGTCGCTTGCTTTTCTTGTAGGAACCTGCTCACCCTGAAACCAAAGTGCGAGATCTTGCAGCTATGTGTCAGCACTCAGAATGAAATGCTTCTGGCTGCATGCCATGGTGGGCTGTTTGGCTGGAAGTTTGACCAAAAGTCTCTTGTGAAAGTAGACAGGTTTGTACCTAGAATGTTAATTTGCTTTGCTTCAGCTAAAGAAATGCACTCAGACCCCTTTATAAGAGGCATTGATGCAAGAGACAAATGGGTATATTATAAGACACCAGTGTGCTTACACTGAAATAGGGTTTGAGAAGAAAACTGCATACGTGGTACCCTGCTTATAAGAAACACCTCTTATACAGGTAAAGAATTGCTACCCAATCCATGTCTCTTATAAAGGGGCTCAACTGTACACGTAGAGAATATCAGATATATGGATTGAGTAGACGAGAGGGTAGTGGCCTTTTTATTGCTGCTTACGCGTGCGAATGGATCTTGTGTCCATTTGTCACATTTTCCGAATTCAGCATAATTGCGAGAAATGCTGGTGGAGTAGGGAAGGGGACATAGACATGCCAGCTTGTTGAGGAAACCCTGGTATTACGTATAGCAATAGTTACAGAAGGAATGTTGTCACTATTCTTGTTTCTATCGTATATTATAATAAAGATAGAAATTCGTGATGGATGACTGAATGGCTAGGCCTTTTTTTCTATTTATGAAATAATGTAATTTCAAGTGACGCGAATAGGCAGTGGTGTTGGTGCACATTTGTTTGCTAATTTGTGTGTTCAGTTATTTACCATCGAGGTCAAGAGAATTGTAGAGGGGGAGATCCTATAAATACAAACAGAAAGATGAAAAAAAAGAAGTAAAAAGAGTCATGAATAAACTTGTAACCGGCTTCAACTTATACACTGATTTGTATGTAAAAACAACAATAAATACATTTTTAACAGGCTAGTACCTGTACATTGCTGGTTGTGCCGCACAGAAAAGGGTTGCCACTTATGGATGCTGTGACAGAGGGAAGGTGGTTTCGCTGAGTTGCTGTGCATGGTAGAAAATACTAGGAAAATGTTTTATTTTTACAAAAGTGAATACACTCAAACATCGGTATAATAAATTTGGATATAACAAATTATTGGCTATAGCGAAGTTAGTGACCAATAGTTTTGCCTCAGATAGTGTTACAAATAATCATTTATAATGAATTTCTGGATATAACGAAGTATTTTTGTGGCAGATGTGAGTTTGCAATAATGAGGTTTTAGTGTACCCACCTTATAGCAATGAGAAATGGTATAGGCCACAATTTGCGGTGATAAAATAAAGGTGTTATGAAGCATGCTGAGGCAGTGAATCAGCCGTATTTAGACATCATACTTCTCACCGTGCAGTCTGCAATGTTACTTTACATACATTGTATTGGGCTGAGATTAGAGTAGGTTCAACTGAAATTTTACAGTGGGCTTCATTTACTTGTAATTGGGGACACGTAGGTCGAGTGCTGCTGACGTCTGAAGTGCGCATTTGCAGGTCACCAAACGTCGAGTTTCGCTTGCCAGGCAAAGATGGATCTTCCATAGAAAAGGAGCCTGTTGTCGACGGCTTGGTGCTGGTTGATGATGACATGATTGGTACGTGGCAGCCCTGTGGAGCACGCTCAAGGGAGCATTTAAAGTTTGTATAGAGAGAGAGAATCTTTTATTAAGGTAGGCTGAAAGGGTTGTCCTCCTTGGGTGGAGCCCTTGGTTCAGGGCCCCATGGGCTCGCGCCACATCTTGTGCCCGCTGGATCAGCCGACGTTGCTCCTGCGGCTCTGAGCTGGTCAGCGCAGTCGTAGAGGTTTCTTTTTTTTAAATGGTCCTATTGCAAGTTTCTCTTGTACTAAGAGGGTTGCGGGTGTGAAGAAAGCCTCTGCTTGGTGTAGACAAAAAACATTTAATCTTTAAAAAGAGCTGTCAATGTCTATATTTAGAGTTTCCTAGGCTTGTGCAAATATTCGAACAAATAGTGTGGTATTCAAATTCACTTATCTAATTTAATTTATAGAAAATTTCGAAATATTTGAGACGAACGAATTATTATTAGAACAAATAGTCCACATGTAACTTTCTGCAAATGTGGTTTCACTGCAATGGAGCGGTGCTAAGCCGTGAAAACACCTATTCAAGTGTATATTAGTTGGCTTTCATTGCAGTGAAGTAATGCTGAGTCGTGAAAACATATGTCCTGAAAATATCTGCACTGCCACCGAGCCCCGCTTCAAGGTCAAATGAACATAATACCCTCACATTGCTTCATCATTTTCAAAGTTTTGGTAGTTTTTACACTTATTATACCGTCTTACATACTCTAAATATGGTAAATTTTGTAGCATAACGTATATTACAGGCTATCACTTGCATTCCACCGAAAGTCAAATTCTGCTACTGTTCAAAGTTGTTTCCGCTTTGTGTAACACAAAAAAAAGGAACTTGCACTAGTCTTGTTTCAATTTTTAAAAAGTATTGTGCAGGTTAGTTTCGTCACGATAAATATACCTATTTTTCTTTATAATATGCAATATGTATGCTATTCGATTCGAAATTATTTGACCAACATCACTATTCACTTTGAACATAAAACTCACTATTTGCACAAGAATGAATTTTAATATTCCTATTTAGTTTCCTAAAATTAACTACAGGGGACTTTGGCGCTGCGATCGTTCAGCCACAGTGGGAATAAGGGTAGTAGTACACAAATTTGCCTAGTTTTTCAAGCTTGTGGGCTTCGAATGCACTTGTTGATTTGTTTATTGCTGTTTTGGTTTTGTTTCGAATAAAAGAACAGGTCATTGTGAACTTCGTGACCTGATTTGAATTGGTGAGCCTAAAAATTTTAAGCGGTGCAGTGCAACTACTGAACATTTGCCGATTGTCCTTCTGTGACAAAGCAGCTCCGAGCCACGCGAAGCTATACGGAGCCTAAAGTATGAAGATTAGACAAATTTGTGTACTGCCCATCATTCCCATGCTCACTGAAGCACCGGGTGTTGCAGCTTCCAGACAATAGCACCAGAGCTCCCTTCATTGTCTTTAAGGGAAACTCTGTGGCCTCTATGCTGTTTGAGCATCTGTATCTCATGTGCAGTAAAACCTCGTTAATTCGAAGTCACTGGGGTTGCGATAAATCTTTGAATTAAGCGGGTTTTCTAATTAACAGATCATTCAAAAAGTGTGATACCAGGAGCTTAGAACTGTTCAAAGTAATCGATGCTCGTCGTTTGCTGTGCCGGCTAGCTAGTGGCTCCAAGGGTTATGTTTCCAGCAATACCTGGTCTTAATTTGGCCGCAAACGCGGAGGAACGGTGGGCCTCGCTGCTGCTACTGAAAAAAAAAAAAAACGCTGTCGTGATCAACTGAAATGCGCGCCTTCAAGAAACAGGACATCTTCACTTCAAAACAGTAGTGACCTGGGGCAGCATGTCGCCTGCACCTCGCCGCGCCGGCACGTCATGATGCGATCATTCGCACATTCTTTGTAGTATAATTAGGACTTTATTAATGGCCAGTATGACGAAACTCGCAATGTGTTCTGGCTGAGAAAAAATGATCTTTGAAACTTTCGAACTTAGTTGAAGTAGGTGTTGCTGGCTCGAACTCCGCCAACAGTGCAAAGGGGCGAATTGCTAGAGAAGCCGGCAATCGGACGTTTGCATACATCGCGAATTCCGCCAAACTGTTCTTTATTAATTGTTTTACGGTCCCAGAAAGAGTGAGTGAACCATGACCCGCTGACGCTGTTAGAAACATGCGTTATGCTGCCAGCGCGTCACCGCTGTGTTGTAGTGAAGCACATCCAGTTTTCCGCAGGCACACGTTTTGGTTGATCGCAAGACCGTTTCCTTCTTTTTTTTAGGAGCGAAGCTCCTTAAGGCGTGGGCTGTGCGTCCCCTGTATGTAGCCACCTCTCGTTCAGTTCTTGCAGTGTTCACTAGATGGCGGTACTTGTAGCTGACGGCATTAAGTATTACGCTAGCCACCGCCCGATCTAAAGGGTACAGCCATATCCGTCCGTCCATCCATCCATCCGTCCGTCCGTCCGTCCGTCCGTCCATCCAAAAGATGCAAGATGTTATAAACTAGACGGCGGTACGTGTAGTTGATTATGAAAGATGCGAGGTGTTATAAAATAGGAATGATGCCACATATGGCGCGTGTCATCGTTCGATATAGTGCGGCGACGTACGCTAGGGGGAGCGTTGCAATAAAATCGAGTAGGCAAAATGTACGGAGGATTCATGGTTTACCAGGTTTACCTCCGGAGCTTCGCCCACTCATCATCATTCACTTCGTGGATGTGGCGGCATTTTTTTTGTGCTGGAAATAGCAAAGCTGGGATGCTTCAACTAATTAGTACCACTAATTAGTATCTCTACGTTGCGTTGCCTTGTGGCTATTAAGGACCATCATTTCGGCGGATTTGCGGCGAAACAGGGATCTGAACCTGGCACATAGCACCCAAAATTTTCGAATCAACTGGACTGGTGCTAGCCGCCCCTTCAAATTATTCATTCAAACTTGCATTGCCAAATACGGGACCGCGGAAATCCTTCGAAATAATTTCGAAATAATGAGGTTTTACTATATATTTTTTGTCCTTACAGTTTTCTAGTTAATGCCAATTCTGGTTATAGTATTAATAAGGCTTGTTGGTTCTGTTGTGTTGCGAGTCGGTGCTCATGTGTGTGCCCCTTGTCTAATTGCACTTTTTTTTATCGTTACATTGGTTCAGATTGCTATTGACCCTTCATTGTATACGAGCTGCTCTCTTGGCTGTAGCAGGCAGTAGCACCATGTGTAATGTTTTGGCAAATCCTCTGTACTTATAACCGTGCTTGATCTAGGTCACATATAAATTTTAACTTGTATTTTTTTGAAGGACAACGACTTGACTTACAAATGATTTGTCGAATGCACGCTTTTTGCAGTCAGCAAGTGTTCCAACAGCGGCATGATTGGCATGTGGGAGTTGTCCACTCACGTGGCCCCTATTAGAAAGTTCTCCCAGAAATTGCAAAAAGTGAAAGTGGAGTACAGGAGCACATTTCTTTGGAGCGACACCAAGGTCGACTACTTTTACCCTTCAGCCACCGCAGGTGAGGCCAGTTTATAGATTAGACAGCTAGCTTAGTTTACTGCACTAACCACCAATGTCGTCTGTTTCGTGTTGAAACGTCGAGAAACCTGCTTGATGCGTCATGATACTATGCAGTGCAGCAATGACCGAGCAAGAAAAGCCAAAAAAGCCTATGGCAAGAATAGGCAAACAGCACCAAATCGGTGATCCTAACTGACTGTGATATGCAAATATTTTAGCACGCATGTGCTGCTAGATAACATGGTTTGAAAGCATGCAGTAGATTAAGATTTCTAATGTAATAATAGAGCTGTCTCATTTGGTTGCAAATGTGAAATAGTTAGGTTTATGGCACAAATTGGGAGATGGTCAATGCTGTGACGATCTCGTTAAGGAAATGCAACTGCAGTTAGTTTTGCATTCATGAAATTTAATGGGTGAAATGCGTAGAGCTACACTTCCAACGCAGTTTTATTTGTTATAAAGTAGGTCTGCTATTTCATCCATCTTGGTTTGAGAGTCCGTGTACATAATATGTTTGGAGAAAACAAAGAGCTTTAGTTGCCACTATTCCATGTTCAAGCTGGGTGAACCTCTACACTCGTATAGAGCCTGTACAGCTACAGTTCATTGCTGCAGTAAAATGCCGCATTTTTTAAAAGACTGTGCTGTCTTTTTCAAAGCAACATGGCTTCTCTTTCTCACTTCTCAAGATGTTATGGCTTGCGGGGATGACGCTGGGACTGTCTGGCTGTACAGCATTGGAAAAAAGAGGGCAACTCTGGCGAAGCCCATAGCCATGCTGACGTGGCCCGATAAACTTTCATGCAGTGACCAAGTGTCCGTGACGAAAAAGGATGGAAAGGTATATCTATGGTGTTATTCAACGACAGAAGTGTTCCACTTATAGCAGCCAAGCTCAACCTAAATCTACTCTGCAGAGTACTTTTTCTAAAACAGTATGCTAACATGATAACATATGGAAATGCAAGTCTTTAAAGTCTAGAAGAAAAAAAAATGCTTTTAGTATGTCCTAGATAATTTAGCTTAGTCCTAGATACAATCTTCGTTGAGGTAACTGAACAAACAAACCGTTTGTTGGTATTGGTATTCTTTTCATTGCTGAACAACCGTTTTTGTAAAATCTATTCAGTGGCTTCAGCGTTCGGCTCTTGTCATAAAGGTTGTGGGCAAAGACGTTTGACGTGAAAAATTTGACAAATATATTGCTTTGCCGATATTTCTTGCAGGTGAACGCAAATTCAGTTAGACTGAGTCCTGATGGTGACTACATGGTAGTGTGCATAGATGTTAACATCGTGTGCATATGGAGGATCACGCGGTAGAACACCAGGTGAGGTCAATTTTTCATGTCGCGCTATTTGCATTGACAAGCCTTGCATTTCAGATTTTAGCGGAAAACATCACTATCATCAGATCATGAAATCGAGCTTTTTTATCCAGCACGGCGGCATGTTTCTGTCAAATCATTGTCATTAAATGGAATGACCCACACACTTTGGCTTGCTTGTTTTATTTTTCTGAACAAAGAACAATACTTTGCGAAGGAGAAATATTGCACATGCTATGCGCAGAGAAATAACCATTTGTACCGCATCGAATACACGTTCTCCGTTAAATCGTGGAATGAATAAATTCAAAGAGATCAAGTATCAATACATTAAGCAGACAGTCTACAGGTAAGCCTTATGCTTCCTTAGTACTTTCAGCCATGAAAACCCAACTGTTGCGGCTTGCTTTGCAACCCGTGCTCAAAGGCACAACAGAGTGAGCTCAATAAATATCACAAAGACTGTTGGGATTGGCATCACAAAAACTCCCGAGTGACGACGCTATTACTAACAACAAAATGATCAACCGAAAAAGTTGGTCGTTCGATACGTCAACGATATTACATACACGCTGTGCACATGGCTCGCATTTAAGATTTCTAGCATGGGGGTGTCTACAAACAACGGTTAACAAAAGGCCTCAAGATCCAACACCGCACATTGACAATAATAGCATAATATAACAGCGCTCGAGGAGTACACAGCTGTGGTGTAAGAAAATATAGCTTTTTCTGTCCGAGCGGCTCTTATAAAAGAAAAGTTGAGTGGAATAATGTACGTCCACGTTACAGTAGGGAGTATTGAACGAGATGCATATGTAGCCTCCCAATGCATGCCGATATCTGCGCGTGATCTCAACGGAGGCTAGCGCAGCCGTTGCAAAATACCGTACGCGAATCCCGACGTGAAACGCAGGTTGTCGCGAGATGCAAGATTTTAGGCGGACCTGTCCTCCGCTTGGCGTTGCCAGAAAAGTTGGCATTTTCTGCGCATTATATTTGACAATTGTGAACATTAACATACACTAATCCTACCGCAATCAGTCTATTGCTAATCCTATTTACATCAGGAGCGGCAGCTGCCCTTGCAGGGTCTTCAGCTCACAGCTGCCTTAATCTGTGGAAGATACAAAAAAGAAGATATGCAAGGGATAAGACACAGCTTTAAGCCTCAAGCACAAGAAAATGTTCAGGTATGGACACTTGAAAATATTCATGCAAATGTTCAGTGGTAAAGCTTGCTACTTGTGTACAGCATTGGTGTGGGGCCTCGCTCATGCAACATACCTGTTACCGAAAAACCAGTAGTAGCATTCAATTTAAGACAATACCATGTCCGCCAGATTTCTTGAGCACTTTTCTTTGGAAAGGGGGCAAGGGAGCATACGTGGCTGACGGTGTTTTTGGTACCGTGGCAACCTATTCTCACAGAGTTCAAGGAATGACATCTGGATGTGCATGCTTCAATCGGTAGCGCATTCTCAGTTTATTCTGTGTCTCGAATTACAAGCGAAAGGTAAAAAAATTTATGATGTCTTTTACTAGCATGCATGCTTTTCTTGGCATTGCAGTGCCAAGATAGACTCTCACTAATAGGAGTTGCATTTATTCTATCCATGCTCAATAGCGTTACAGTCACAGCACTAAGTTCCTACTGAACTTCCAAGTGATGCATCTCAAAGGAGCTTAGATGTTTTGTACAGTGGTTAGGCAGGGCATGCTGAAGCAGGCAACCATTTGTACTCACTCTTATGTACAGTGTCAATGTCAACATTGTTTATGAACTGTACAGCCAGTGCAGCATGAACAGAACAAAAGAAAAATGTCAAAGGAAGGCAAAAGCTAAAAAGAAGGAAAATTTCAGTATTTTACTGGGACTGCCATGACGAGAACAGTTCTAAAAGTTCATGGTGACAGAGGCATGAACAACTTTAAAGTTTTTTGTTGCAAAAACCACAGTCAGATTACAAAGGGTTGTTGGAGTTCTACAGGAACTCTAGTTAATGCTGTCTGCCTGGTACGCACTCTGTGTGTAAGAATGTTTCTCTATATACGGCTGGAATAGCCCGGACTGAACTCGGATCGTCAAGCTCAGCATAGTAACATTACAGTAACAGCTACCGCAGAAATTTGTGCAAAAGGAACCAAGCGCCAGTATCAGCCTTTGCTCTTACTGGCCCTGTTGGCGACTCACTGTGTTTAGGTGATAAGAAATGAGCAAAATGAAGAAAAAGGGATCCTAACAGAAGCGGCCTGTCGAGCAAATGGTGTGTGCACTACTATGTGCACACAAAACATGAATTGCAAGTGAGCTTTCAAAGCATGATGAGCTGGTGCTTGCAAACACTAAAGCAAGGGTTCTCAAACTGGATTACTTCAGACCCAGGGGTTCCGAGAATCCGCGAGTGGCTTGAACGAGTGCAGCTCGCTCCCATTTTACTCCTATATGAGCAACTAATTTACTCATCTTAGACAGGTAAACTTGCATTGCATTTTGCACATCAGGTGTCTGCAAGTTATAGCAATAAACATGCGTTGTAGCGGCACGTAAGGTTCGTCGTCAAGTGCACACCATGAAACTTGTGCACAAAAAAAGCGTTCAAAAAACACTATTGGGCACCTTGGTGCTTTATTCGTGTCTCATAGAAAATTGGGGATCACGTAGCATGGCTTTTATAGCGGTTTGCCACTGTTCTAAGTGAGTTTTATAATTAAAGCGCACGAACACTACGATATGTGTATGACGTGTTGCTTCGTGCCGGCTGTCGCCAGTGTATCAGTCGATGGCCATTTCGCAGTGTGAGTGGCATGCCTCCTATTTTTGTCTTGCGAAAAATAAAACTGGCCCCTGTACGTCCCGTGCTTTGTTTGCGCGAACACACTGCTTACGCTGCGCGGTGCCTGACACATGCGACATGTGGTTGGCCGGCGCTTTATGTGACTCACAGATTGGCGCTAGGAGGAATCACAAGTCTTTGTATTACTGGGAATTCTACATAAACAGCAATGGCATTCGGAAATAAAAAAAAAGAAAAGGCGCCATAACCTAACACCCCCCCCCCCCTTTTTTTTTTCAAGAGGGGAGGGGGGGGGGGGAAGATGTTGTTCTGCAAGGCCAGAAAGTTTGAGAGCCTCTGGTCTAAACCACTATGCCGGGCTCTTAGCATAAAATCAGCACACAGTAATATGGATCTGCCTGCCCATAGCACATGTGTATTAACCTTGCCATTGTCACAAAGGCTGACAAAAGAAGCAAACAAAACAAGCAATTGTTTGACCCTCTTCTTTGTTCAGATGTAGCTTGTCTAATCTGTAATAGTGTGCAATTGGCATCGCAGCAACAGTCCATAGTTATATCCAAGCTGTTGTGACGAAATCGAAGAGGCACATGCACTGCAATATCAGCGCATATTAAAGAACATATGGTAGAAATTTCTGGAGCCCTCTCCTGCCGAATCCCTCATAATTATATCATGATTTTGGGACATAAAGCCCTAGGTATTATTATTGACATTGCGGCACCTACACCTCCTCAGTTGACAAACTAAAATGCCTACTATTAACGCACAGTCATGCATTAAAATCCACCTTACTGATAAAAATCAACATTAATGTGCTAAATATAATTTTTCTGATAAATAAATTATCGCAATTAAAAAGTTATGTTATTAGAAAACTGAAGACTTTCTAAGTCACTAAATTTCTTTAGAGATGTCGGACATCAGGCCATGACACACACTAGTAGAAACCCAGTTAGCTTTCCATTACACCCGTGCTCACCTTAAAAGGCTCACTCATGCCGAGCACGTCGGACTGGCCTCGTAGGTAGACCAGCCGGTACCTGCCCGACACCAGCAGCGTCTGGTCGCCAAAGAGCACCCTATAGAAGACGCGCTCGGATGATGAAGGCGGCCGCTTTTGCTGCTGGCCATCTTGTCCCGTGCCGCTGTCTGTGCGACCGGCCTGGGCCACCGCTTCTCCCACAGATGGACGCCGACTGGGATCGTCGGTGGCGTCGTCACCCTGATCCGAGCAGCTCTTTCCTTCCACCGGCGTCGCAGTGCCAGTGTCGGGAGGTGTGTCGGCATGCACGCTGGTGCCCTCGACCATGCTGTCGCTGGGCGATGCGCGCGGTGGGGACGGCTGCTGGCTGGTCGGAGGCCTCCAGCTGACCGTAGCCTCCCCACGCTTCTTGGCGGCACTGCTGCCCTGCCTCGACTGTTCGGCAGTGCTGTCGCCAGGCGGGGTCACAGCGGGCACGGCAGAGGCAGACCTCGATGGCCGCTGCCCTTCTACGTTAGGCTCGGGGTCGCCTGCAATCCACAATGCACCGCACTGCGACTTTCTTGTGTTCTTGCGAGTCAGCTGCCTTATTTATGTATTCATTTAGCCCTTTGTGGTCCATGCTTCGGCACTTTTCAACAAGTTCTTTCATTGTTGAATCATGCATGTGTTCTCTCATTGCACTATGCACCATCTCTTATTGAGTAAAAAGAATAAAACAGCTAGCAATTTAGATGGGACGAGAGTAAGACACAGTCATCTTGAGCGGTGTTATATTCTTCATCTACTATGCATCAACCAGCCCAATCAAGAACACTGTTGCAAATGAGCAAGTAATTTTTTTTTTACAAGAGCTCCAATTTTATTAGTTTCGAATGGAATGGATAAAGGAATGGAATGAAATGAAGGGTAAAGGTTTCAGTGACCACAACACGTTAAAGGTACCTTAAGGCCCCTGGAGGCATCGTGCAAGGGGGATAATACAATAAAGTGTTTAAAACATGTACAATAATTAGAAAACAGAAAAATGGAGTAGAAGTGTATGTATGTATGTATGTGTATATATATATATATATATATATATATATATATATATATATATATATATATATATATATATATATATATATATATATAGACGCAACAGAATAAGATAAAAAGGATGTAACAGTGGCGTATGTGGGAATGTAAATTGGTATTGCATTAGATGTATAACAATGCAAACCAAAAAGGCAAGAAAAATCTGCTATTGACGACAGCAAAAAGGTTTGCTGAAATAAAATGTGACCCTAATCACAGAACGAAATAATTAAGGATTAGCCACACACAGCCAAACAAGGACATTTAAACAGAAAACTTTATCTCTCTTAGTCGACACACTTTCCTAAGCTAGCCAGCCTATGACTAATGCACACCACCAAAAGTACAAGCACAAGGAGCACTTTCTGACATATTTTTCTTGTTTGTGTGTCATTTGCATCACTGTTTCATTCTATGTGACTGCAGTCACTTCTTTTAACCCTTGTTCGCCTTGGGCAATCGGTTTTTGTTTTGGTGTTCCCAGTTCACAACATTGGCCTTAGAAAACTTTCCTTCCAGGTACTATGCATTTGAAATATTTTGGGATTGTTGCTCTAAATAAGAACGTAAGAACCCTAAAGAATAAAGAATAAGAACCCTAAAGAAGTGTTCGGCGCTACCTGAGACTGCATTGCACATATTTTCAATACCACTACTTTAAAAAGCCAGTTTCGGTTTCAATATCGCAAGGGCGACTTCTCTGTGACATGCCATGTGAATGTGACGTCAGCCGAAGGCAGCGATTCGCAACGTATTAGCGGCAGACTGGCCATCTGCTTGTTATACACGCAAACGAGTGCACAGTCCGCAGCGACACCGACAGCGATTTCTGCGATTCAGGTCGCATGCAGGATGCAGAGTTCGCAATCCCAGTGGAACCGAGTGTACTCATCATGATAATGTTCATTGAGGCGTGGATGGCTTGCTGATACTCAGCAACGAAAACTTTAAAATCAAAGAAAATATTTTATACGTTCTGGCAGACTACAGTGTGTCAAAACAAGTCTGCATCACAGAAAGACACTCACAAAATACTAGCACCAGCTCTGCCGTTTGCCTGCAGTCGCACGTGGTTCATGGTAACATTGATGAGTGAAGCTGTTGCCTATTGACTCCGACAGCGGTTTCTTTGATATAGACTGCAGGCAGGATGCGGACTTTTCAAGCCTAGTGAGCTGTGTTGACTTGTCATGGCCAACCTGTCGCAGCAATGTCTATTGCAGCGGGGCTGGCATGCAGATGCTGGGTGACAAAAATTTTTAACATCTAAGTCAAAGCAAAATATTTTATTCCTATATCATCTGGCTATGGTGATTGGAAAGCTTTGATAGTGCATATCTTGGAAATGAAAAATGTCCCTTTTGGGGTGCCTCAAAATCATGTCAGTACTCTTTTAGGAACAAAGATGAATGTCAAAGGTGCACTGAATTTTACCTGGCTCGTCTGCCGAGTTGCGTGGCCAAGAGAGGGACCGTGCTGCATTTTCTGTTTCGGCCGGGGACCTGTTGGCGCGACGCGAGGGCACACTTGGGGTGCCCCCAGCAGAGTTGATGGCCGTGTCAGAGGCCACAGCAGAGGCTCCTCTGGGAGCTGTGACGGAGGCTCCACTGGGAGCTGCACCAGAGGCCGCAGAGCTGGGTCGCGATTGACTGCCTCGAGAAGAGCGTGACCGGCTACGCCGTGTTCGCAGGTGGGTGGGATAGACATCGGTGGGACGTGTTGATGCCCAGACATAGCCCAAGTGGTCCTCCAGGCTACTGAAGTTTTCCTGCAGAAGTTAAAAGGTTCTATTTAGTTAAGGCTATAGCCAATGCTCGATTTTTTTTAATTTGTTTGATGGACAGAATGAATGAATGAATAGAATGGATGGATGGATGAATTGGTTTAAATGGGATGCTGCAGCCTCAAAAAGATTATACTAGGTGTAAACAAAAGAACTTGGTTTGATAAAGTGACACTATAAAGTGTGCACAATGAGTATGTGAAGTGAAATATGATAGATGTAAGTATAGGAATAATAAATGCAAAGAAAATTAAAAAACAACACCAAATAGTAGACTTAAAATGCAAAATACTGAAATGAGCCCTGAAAAAAAAAAAAACTTGCTTTTCAGAGAACAGATTTTGTCATATCGATAACGCAAAATTTACGAGATCGAACTGCAAAAGGGGAACAAATAAAAGCATAAATGTAATCAGGTCTATTAAAGTACTACAAGCATTTCTTAAACAAAGAAAATGAGCATAGTGTTGCAATATTATCAGATAAATTATTCAAACGAACACTAGTTCTAAAGAAAAAACAGTATTCCATGCAGCTAGTAATTTCATGAAAACAAAGGAGTTATTGTGAAAGACCACTGCAATGCACAAAGCAGCAGGAAGCAGTGAAACCACCGACGCCCTTACTGACCCAGAACGTGGCACAGATTTCAAGTGATAACAATGCAGATGCCCAAGTAAAATGGTTACCATAAAGCCAACACGTAAACCCAAAGACTTGTTACCGTGAAAAAAAAAAAGTTTCTTAAATCAGAATCCTTGCTCTGCGCACATGGCTCCACTGTTGGCTCATTGTAGTGCATAATGATATTACTCCTAATAAGCCAGACCAAAAATGTTGAGATGGCTTCAACTCTGAAGCGTTGTGGGTACTTGCAGAACAATTTGTTTTGAAAACGGTATGCCCATATTATGTTAAACTATAAACAATTGCTGCTTCTATCTCGAAACAGCCTTAAGATATCTTCGATCGCTTCAGACCAAACATCTAGAGTGGAATCTAGTGAAGCTTAAAGAACATTCATGAGCTTTCACTTGAAGCAGGTAAATGTAGTTTAATGAAACTGCCACTTGCCTTTAATAAACTGGGTAATATAAAGCCTTGTTTGGTGGTCACTAGGCGACAGATGAGTGGTGTATCCACAGAAACATTACATTGCTCAAGCAAAGGCAGTACGAAAAGAACAACCTCTTACATGGTGCGCAGAATACACGACATAGCTTTGGAGATATGAGTCACACATGCATTTAGCTTTCAGGAACGTAAACGCCAGCAAGACAGGCGACCGATTGTTTGGGCACAAGGTACGTCCCCAGGGGGCGCAAACTTTCTTTATGTGAGTGTACTGATGTACTACTTGCCCTGTAGAGACCTATCCAATCCCAGGACTTGAGTTCGGTGTCTGCACTTGCGTAGTACCAGGCAAAGCTGTCCTGATTGATGATCCACGTACCCACAGGAAGAAAGTAGATGACTGGCTGCTCAGGCTTGGCAAACACCTGGATGGAAATTGAACGCAGCAATTAGTGCTGGTGCACATTGCTACATAATGAATCCCCATACTTGCTCTCAGCAGCAATTTCATGATTAAACATATGATAGCTCTGCACAGTGTGTTTGTTCTCACTTAGTCCGCCTATAATGAAGAAACTATTAAGTAAGCGATATATTGCAGATGCAGTTTGCTGAGCACTTCTAATGGGGACTGCCATTCCAGGCGTCATGGGAATCATCTAGGAGGCTTTTACCCTCGCAAGGGCTTCAATCCTTTTACCTCTCCTCAGATAAACCCAGTGCGCCTGCACATTTTGCGTGCCATTAGCTGAGGATGTCGTAATGAAATGTCCCAATTTACATACTCAGAGGCTCTCTTAGCAAATTCATGCACTTCCGTTTCGTTTTTTCACACACGGATGGTGCTTCACTTCCTTTACCTCCCTTCAGATAAACCCAGCGTGTGTGCACATTGTGCATGCCACTAGCTGAGGTCGTCATAATAAAAATGCCCGATTCACCCACAATTACAGGGTTAGGGTAACTTTCAATGTTGAAAACATTTCTTTGTTCTCCAATTAAAATATATTGCTTTTAGTGCAATTTCTCATAATGTAGATTGCTTCCAAAAAATGGTAATTTGCAATATCTTTTCAGTAGTCTTTTCAAAGGTAAAGAATTAATGCTGAGAAAGCCTTGGAATAAGGAACCACCACACTGAGGAGAAGCTGTACCCAGAAAAACAAACATTTTGCCACCACGACCTTACAAAAAATTCCTCGTTTACAGGTTCTGTAGGATATAAGAATTGTTTAGTAACTGCTGCACTGCTTCTACTAACAATATTCACTGAAAACTGAAAAGCTTCTTCGAGTTCGTCTATGCAAAGCAGCAATAAATCGACAATTTTATGTTGGTCACGTAGCAGTACCTTCAGAGTGAAGAAAGCAGACACGGGCTTGTGGTCACTCTGGATGTACAGGTCGTGGCTGACGTACTGGTGCTGTTTTAGATCAAGGGTCACATTGTCGTAAGCATTCTTGGTGAAGCGGTAGAGGATCCTGTCAGTCCAGGCTGGCTTGCGCTGGCTACACAAGCCAAAGAATAGTTTGTTCACAAGTCTTCACATGAACGTACCATATCTCTAGTAATGTATTTACTCGCGTAACGTTCGCACCCCTAAATTTTGTTGTTTAAATTCGACTTTTTTTTCCACCTGCGTAATGATCGCACCCTGAACTTGCCGCATCAACATGTCATGTACCGAGTCTAGCTGAACACGCCTATCATTGTTTCTGTGATCTGGAAGCGGGCATCACTATGCTAATGCCATAAATTTACTGATTTAAATGAAAGCATTCCTTATTTAGATGGAAGAAACTGTTTTCACGCGTGTGACGTACTCACAACCTCCATAACTGACGCAAAGAAGAAAAAGAATGCGGTGGCTTCGCTCCACGGAGTGCTTCGCTCCGTCAGCCGCCATGTTTGTTTTGACATCCCGCACTGTTACAGCGGCGGCCGCCTGTTGGTCGACCTGTGTTCATCCCGCAGAAATGTTTTTTTTTTTTTTTCCTGAGACCACTTCTTTTTTTTTTTGGTGTGCTTTGTGATCGTCGGTTGAAGCGCCGTTTCACCATGGGGCGGTATGCGAGCTTTACTGCCGCATTAAAGCAGAAGGCGCTTGACTACGCGCTAAAGCAGGACAACCGCGCTGCCGGCAGACATTTCGGCGTCGACAAAATCCGGATCCGATATTGGAAAAAACAGTGCGACATGCTCATGGCTACTAACAGCACGCGATGGGCTTTCCGTGGACCCAAATCTGGCAAGTTCCCCGACATTGAAAAGGCAGTCCTCGAATACGTGAAGGACATGCGCAAGGACGGTTATTCAGTGTCATTAGACATCATACGGACGCAGGCGTGCTCTTTCTCGGAGGCTGGGAATAGCCACAAAGGACTTCCGCGCCAGTTCCGGCTGGACGACACGCTTCATGCGGCGGAATGAATTGTCGCTGGCATTTTCAATGCGCTTGACGAAACGGAAGATGACCCTTTGTGGGACAGTAAAGACACTGCCGGTTCCGACAGGGAATCGTGCGGCAACAACACTGACGCCAGTGATGCTTCGGAGTCTGAATGAACATTGGGGGTAAGAGAGGTAAAAAATAAAAGGGCAGTGTGCCATGCACGTAGCTCCTGCATAATGCATGCATTTTATTACCAACGTAAGCATTATTTATTTTTATTTTTGGTTACTTTCATGATAGCTATCGTAAGAATTCTGATTAGCGACTTTTTTGCGTTTCCAGTGCTCAGAGTATATTTTCACGGAAAATTTACCCCGCGTAATGATCGCATCCCGAAGTTGGAGTCAATTTTCTGAAAAAAAAAAAAAAAAAACGTGCGATCATTATGCAAGTATATACGGTAATTGTTTAGCTTTTTTTAAGGCTTTGTGGCCTCCAACATTGTGTGGCATTATTTCCCGTTATTAGTTGATGCCACAGGTCACCAGCCCTAAAGACCAAAATGCACACGGCAGCTCACATTGACACTCTAATGGTCTAACCCACGTCATTTTCTTTGCATCTTATACTACTACTATCTTATCCATCTTTTTCTCTACACTGATCATTACATGTGTTCAGTTTTTGGAGTACTGGTTTACCTGTAGTTGTAGCCGACGTGGTCAATCTGGAACTTGTAGGTTGGTGCGAAGGTAATGTCATTTTCGCAGAACTCGTGGAAGGCTTCACCTTTGCTGCGCACGCGGTTCAACTAAAAAATTAAGAATGCAGCAAGACATGTAGGTCAGCCAATGGCTCGAAACACTTATCAAGTGAGCAGCAGCTAAATATTTAACTGATAGCACATAGATAAGTTGAACTATTTATACTCATGGACCACAATTACGGATAACCATACCCTTTTGACCGACTGATAACCTGTACGAGTACGTTTCATTTAAGGGGATATCAGTTTGTTGAGAAATGAACGGGTGCAGAAAACAAATATCAAATGAATCACACCTGGGCCAGTTGTTTTACTGAAAGTCTACTTACTACACCACTTCGTGCATTTACAGTTTTGTCGTTAAACAGCCAAATTTTGCTTGCTCGCTTTTCCACAATGCTGAACTACGCAGCAGACGGGAGCAAGCCGGTATAACACGTACCAACTGAATTCATGAACATTGCTCAAGTGAATAATTTTAGGGCCCATGTGCAGACTCTTGTAGGTACTGTGGCCACTCATAGGGTGTTGTTCTCACTTTGAATGTTACTTATATTCACACTTGATTGATGTGAAAGACATTTGCAACAGGAGACTCTTTTCTTTTTTTCTTTTATTCAAGAATAGATAGATTTTTATGAATACATTTTTTGCATGGCGAATGAACAATCGGAGGCCCCAAAGTAAAAACTTTCAGGGGGACGTCCTAACAGAAAGTAAAAAGAGGATTAGCTTTTTAGTCAGCAAACAGCGACGAAATCACAGCAATATTTAAAGAAAATGGTGCAAAAAACGTAGGGCCGTATTAGCAATAGTGACAATTTGCTTGAAACAAAGAAACCCAAAGGAAAACATTAAAGTCATACGTCATTTAACAATAATACCTTCAAGCGCTTACTGAAGGAGTACATTAAGCATGATTTGAGATCAACAGGCAGCATCTTCCACAGTGTTATGCATGAAAATCTTGCCGTCATTTGACCATAGTTGGTGCGTACTTCAGGTAGAAGTAGATTACGGTTAGCTGAAAACCTCGTGTTGTTAGTATTTACAAGAGTAACTCCCGAGAAACTAGAAATGTATAATTCATTATTAAGGATACGAAACATGATCGTTAGAACGAAAACACAGTATTCACACAAACTAAGCAAAACAAAGCAAGTGAAGCTGTTTCTAAACAGCCAGGCGTCGCTGCCAGACGGTACCACATGGAGACACCGCGATGACATTAAAATTGTCGACATCGTTACGGCTTGCTCATCGTTACGCAGCACTTGAGGCGTGGACTAGGAACTTGCCGATTGCGCCAAAATACTGTCGATGTCTTATGGCCAGGAATGTGCCGTTGAGCCTTTAGACGCTCTTTGCGCTCGAAATGGAGTAACTTCTACGCAACAGACACTATTCATACTTTGCTAAAAAAACTAGTGCATACTAAGTAATGGAATGAACACTACATCTCGAGTTTGAAGTTAGGTGTTACTGCTCCTTTAAGCAGATTTCTGTCCACTGGGTGTGCTATATATGGTAGCGCACAGGGGATCGGAAAAACCTATCTGTGGCAACAGTGATGAAACAATGCTTTTCACCAGTCCAAGTGACTTAAACTGCAGACAGGCAGAAACTCAAGGTATTGGTTAAACATGGATTTACACTACTACATGACCATGCTTATCTGGCAGTAATGTATAATTCAGTAAAATTCCGCAGATGTGTTACATCGGTTTTCTTACCTGATCTTTCGACAGCATCTGGCTATAGGTGTTGTTCTCAATAGCAGCCCTCATTTCCTCCAATGTGCAGTCATCCACACGGAAATTCAGGTCCCCGAACCAAAACGTGTAACTGTTTGCAAAGAGCACAGGCAAAGGGTAAGCATAAGAGCAAAAACAACTGCCATCTAGACAACATGAAACAATGAAAGTTCACTTACTCGTGCGTCAAAATGTTTGTTGCCTGGGTGTCAAAAAACCTTTGCTTCTCAATTATTGTGTTATACTCCTGCAAGTACAGAGGAGGTAGTCACTTCGCGCAGACAAAAGTGCTTCATTTGGTTGTTTTATGACCGTTCCCTTGGATGCAAAAATTACAACTATTTGAGTACGTTCGCGCATGTTCAATATAATAAGGGTCCTCATTTGTCCAAATGTATAGTTGAATATTACAGTCATGTTTGTGTTCAAAAGATTACAGCAATATTCACTAGTTATGGCACTATTCATAGTTTAACGTAACTGGTGACCACTGCAATACTCACATTTATCCGTTGGAATGTTTCACTCTCGTGAGCAGCCAAATGGCTGTTGACAAAACAAATGGAGCAACCGTACACGCAAAGCCGTATGGTCACTCCACCTTTGTTGCCCTTCAAGACAGAGAAAAAGAAGGCAATATTTAGTTGCTTCACTTCAGAACAACTACCACACCATCAGATTGGGTATTAACAATCAGTGCTAATAAAGATGAGCCCAATATTAGTCATAAAAGTCCTGTTGTCAAAACTTCGACTGCCCTCCATTTATCATTTTTGTGGGTGCCGATGGTGACCACATAACAGCAAAAATGCACATTCCAGTACAAAATTACAGCAAGGAATTCATCAATTAGTTTCAGCTATCCATTTGGCTTGCTGAAAAGTTCATTAATCTAACATAACACTTGAATGGTAAACAGCACATTTGTGATCCCTAAACAGGTGCACATTATGGCAGAATTTTATTAAAGGGAACCTAAAGGCAAAAGAAAATTATGTTCCCCTTAGCAAGAGCTTCTTTCGCTGAGAATGTTGCATAGGGATGCAGTATTCGAATAAAAAGTACTAATTAAAGTCAGTTCTGCTAGGCAACACTTTCGTTCAAGCAATTTCTGTTTGCAGTGATTCTGCTGTACACGCGTAGAACTGAAATTAGACTAAGTTTGTAGTGATTACTTAATGGTGCACATCGCAACTTGCAAATTTCACCAAATGACTTTGCACGGTACATCAACTTGGAACAAATTCAAAGCATTGACATGTACATCCGCAGCCGCGTCTTGTAGAGCTCGTGGTTACCTGGTTTTCACTCTGCAGGGTGAAACCCTGCGGCAGCTGTGGGCTCTGAAGAGGTGTATCAGGAGCATAGAGCATGAGCGGCCCAGTTATTATGTTGACCAAATCAGAACCGGATACTGCTTCAAGGTTTTGCTTCACAGGGAGAAAACCGGCCACTCGTGCTCTCAGTGTTATACACTAACAGAAAACGCACAAACTCATGCCACGCACTTTTGAGGCGGTTTGACAGTAATGATTCGACACTAATGCTACGATTAAAGGTATTGCACAACAAAATAAAGCAAAACAGCAGCCAGCCTCACCCAGACACCCCCGAGACCTGTCCGGGTGTACGTAGACTGAATGCCCCGCAGCTGTATCAGGTGCTCGCGCTTGGTAAAGATGGTCAAGATGAGGCCCTGTAGACGCACATGCTTTACCTGGCAATCAGAGAAGAACCCTGTTCTTGATCATCCCATGCCTTGCATTCATGCGAGTGCAAGTATTTTTAAAATGCTCTTAGTTTCGAACAAATGTCAGAGGTATATGGCTAATCTTTCATATTTAACATGTATTCAGAAGACAGCATGGCCTCGTGGGACAGCAGTGTATTAGTTGTTGCAAAAAAGAAACAATATCTACGCTCACGCCACTGAAACGGACATTGTTACCAGAATTTTGAGAGCTGTGCTACAGTTATCCACTGTAACCTACGCAGTTGGAGAGTGATGTAGCAGTATTAGAAGCAATTCTTGAACTAGCTCTAAAATACTTATAATGCAATTACAGCTTAGTTTTCCCTTGTTACCAGAAAAACTGTGCAAACGTAAGAGTGAATGTTCATTAGGGCTATTTGATTCACATTTCACATTGAGGGGTGACATTCACCTTCATCATCCTGTTGCGTTATTTTACTATTAACAGCATCAAACACCTACCATTTGTTATTAAAGTGTGCAAAGGCTGCTGTCATGGTTACTTGCCTACTGACTATAATCAAGAGTGCAAACAGAAATTGACCGCCATTTTTGAGAGCATGCTGACAACTGGTGTCCTACAGGTCACAGGCTGTACACAAGACTTGCTTGACAGCAGTTCTGTATGCCAGTCTGTACGTGAAGAAAAACTGCTCTACAGCCTCAAGCCATTTTATTTACAAAAGGTCAGCCTGTCAAGTTTTGCATAGCTTTTTTTAATAAAATATAGATGAAACACATTTAACACCACATTTGCGACATTGCAATAGTTCTTTTATGGCACAGTGGCCACGTAAAGTCTGGAGGATGTTACAATTTCAGTCTAGCTGTTTTCGAAGAATAAAATTATGAGAAGATTTCTGCGGATCAGTTTTTGGTTCTTTCACTGTCCCTGTTGAGCATTTATTTGGGGAACCTTAGGTGAAATATGTGCACGTGTTTAAACTGTGGTAGTGCAGGATCGATGCGACTGGTGCCGGTTTTGCTCGGAGGAGCTAGAATTTGGGACATCTAACACGCAGACTTGCCTTGACATAACTGTACTTGTGCAGGGCATTCCTGATGGCTTGAATCCAGGGCTCTTCAAAAAAGGCTTGGGACAGGAGGTGCTGAGGTCTCGCACTCACTTCCTGGAACCTGTGCATTGTTTTTTTTTCCCATATAAGTTTTTACACTGTATGAATGCCGATTGTTATCTGCCTCGTGTTGGCATCATCATCGACCGCCCTCTTCTGGTGCATCTTGAAGCAAGTTAAAAATATAATAAAACAGCAAGTTGCACATTTTGGGCAATTGAGACTATATTGGCCGATTAGGTGTTCACAATCATTTTGGACCACCTAGAGTACTTTGTACACCATGATAGCTTGGCAGGAAAAGTTGTTGAGCCTGGAAACATCCTTTGATATTGCCACGAGCCGTGCCTTTCCTTATGTGTTTAGCTTCCAACATCTGGCCAAGCCAGGTTGTCTTAATTTTCAAAGCTAAGCCCGACCTTCCCTCTTTCTCTCTCGCATGTGGCACAGGATATCTGATCTGATAGGGACAGAGATCAGATAGGCCCTGTTGTCACGTCACGGGATTAATGTTATGTTTACCCGGTGACTGCCCTCATGAGGTGTCTCTCATCACAAGGAGACTGTTTTGTCCACCCAGTGGTTCCCCTAGGACTGACGTGGATGTAAAAATGCTCGTAGAAGCGTACGGGCGACTTTTTTTCTCCACCGACGCTCACCTGTGCATGCTTGGTTAGCTGTTACTTCATCGCTTGCATTTTACCTTGAGTCTTTTGCAGAGCACAAGTTCACCCCGATAAACTTTGCTAAACGAACCCTATACAATTTATGGCTACGTGACAATATTCCTGGGACATTTTTTTTGCTAGGGCTCTGAAGAAAGCTCATGAAATAATGGGGAAAAGGTATTACGTGTACGCTCGCACATATGATTTGCAGTGCTTGCAGCCATGTTTCCAGACAATGCATGCATGAGCATTGTAAAAGAACTAGACGAGTGCGCCTAAATCTGTTTTCAGCGCCACCTTATCGATGACAATATCGAACAGTAGTGCACTTTAGCACCACTGTTCACTTTACGTTGCATACACGGCACTTATTTTTTGGAAATGCAATTGATAGTGCTGTAATACAGACATACATCAGTGGCACATATTACTCTTTTTTTCTTTTCATGTTTCGTAGGTTTCCATAGTAGCCCTAAAAAAACACATTGCAGAAACATCCCTGTGTGTTTTGAGCATACTCAATTATTTTTCAACCCAACTGAATTTTCTGAAGTGAATATTTTAAATATTTCACACTTAATATTTGCTGATTAGCTAACTAATCAAACTTAAAAAAAAAGAATGGGGATAGCTCAGTCAACTGCGAATAGTAAGCTAATGGTCATGTTTGCCCAAGCTGTTCTCTTTTTTGCAGCTTTGTTCGAATTCGTGTAACATTCAGTCCTACGTGGATGAACACAAGCACATGTGTGCAGAATGCTGTCCCACATTCCAGTAGCATTTCTTTCTGCTTCTGCAGACTTATTACCCAGCTGTGCGGAAATAATCAAATTTCAAACTTTTTTTAATGCTTTAAAATGAAAAAAAGTTGACTGCATCAGTTTCTTTTTTTTATCACACACTCTGACCTACACTGTTTCACACCTGACAGAGTACTCTATATATTTTGATACACTTATGTACACTGTTTCACACCTGACAGAGTACTCTATATTCTTTGATACACTTATGTGCTTGTCTTTCAATCCATGGGCACAATGCAGCATCATTTTTTACTGGCCTCACAAAAACTTATCTTTAAGGTGTTTAAATCATAATTTGCATTGGTTGCATGCCGTTGTGCACCATCAGATACAGTTGCATCACAGATTGAGTCCTTAGAGCCGGGTGAACATAAAGAAATCTCAATGGTCTAAATGAAAGAAATGTCACATTCCTCTCAAGATTCAGAAACATTGAATAATTGTTCAGATTATCCATAAATGCCAGTACATGTCACTATGAGGTTGGTGGACAGCGTAGCATGCTTCACCTGTGTGAAAACTCACCCAATGGCGTACATGTCTGGCAGCGCCTCTGGAATTATGGGAGGCTCTAGGCCCAAGGCACTGCGAAGGTCTGCAATCGGTGCTCGACAGACTACGTTCCATGTCAGGATGTACACCCTGTGGACATAGATGCGCAAGCTAAAGCCACAAAGGTGTTTTTGCAGAATTTCTCATACAAGGTGGAAAAAACAAAGGATTTTTAGTTAAACTTTGATTTGGGCGAGTTGGTACATTGTTAGCAGGTAAACAACAACACAAAAAGGACGAAGACACAGAAGCACAGTATACATATGGGCGCTGAACTTGCAACTGACATCGTTATTGCACCGACCACTCTTTTTACAGCGCTACAAACCGTGCACACCATTTCTATCAAGCAGCCAAACAGAAGCATCAGGTAGGTAAATTTCGTGTACACGTAATGGCCTCCAGTGACCACATAGTTTGCCTACCTGATGCTTTTGTTTGGCGGCTTGATAGGAATGGTGTGCACCTTTGGTGCGCCGTAAGAAGAGTGGTCTGTGCAATACAGATGTCAGTTGTAAGGTCAGCATTCGAATGTGAACTCCGTTTCTGTGTCCTCGTTCTTTTTTCGATGTTGTTTCCAAGCTAACATTTCTAGTTAGAATTTTAAAAAAGAATAGCTTATCAAATATTAATCCTGAAACAAACAAAAAAACAGGGAGGCATGCTGCGTCACAATCGCTGTCCTTTACCACGAATGCTTGATTTTAAACGGTCAATGGCGAACCACGTGTCCCAATCAGGAATCAAAGTATATAGAAAAAAGATATTGGACAAAATAAAAAGGACAGCTGTATTACATAACATTTAATTAGCTTTTTTATTCTATTACATTATTTAGTACACTCGTCTCATTCATTTTGTCAAAACACTATGTTGAGTTCTAGGATGAGTTAAAAACATGGTGACATCATACAGTGCTACAGTTCATTTCTTTGCTGTGGCATATAAGTTGTATGTACAGGCTGTTTCACACTTTAGGGAAATCTCTGAATACGTTGCAATGTGCTCAAGGTTTTTCTTGAAGTATGAAACAGCCTGTACATAATTGGGGGTTAGACGAATGAAATGCTTGGGTTTTGCGGGTAGAATGTCAGATTGCAAGGAAAGAAACGCATATAATGTTCAAGAAAACTTTGCCGAGGGTATACCATAATTCATTTGTGCGTAGGCAGTGTTTAGAAGTTTGTAACAAAAAAGGCTTTACGAGTGTTTATTGTAGGCTGATTTTTTACCCTTGCACGATGAATAGCTTAACAAAAAAAAAAACATACGGCAGCTCCACTACATGAGGAAGCGTGTCCCATGGGCGCCCAGCGGTTCCCATTCGTAAAGCATTGCTGGCCCTGGAATGGTCTGTACCAAGTGCTCTATAGTGAGCGTGACCATGCCACATGAAATTGATGGTCCCTGAAGTGCTTCACACATAAAATAAATGTGCAACGAATATGTGCATGCAAGGTCACTCACTGGAAGTCTCGGAGCATTTTGTTGGCTGGAGCGCTTTCTGGAGGCATAGTAGACGCTGTTCTGATCACGCTTGATATGCAGAGGCGAAGAAAACTGGAAAATAAAAAGAGAAAAACACTGTGTACAATTATTGTACTATTTAAAAGGTCACATTAACGCGGTGCGCGCTAGCTTCCTCTTTCCCGTGCTGTGTGCCCAAAATTGTCTTTCAGGTTATGTGAAAAACACGAAGCACCTCCGCTTGCCATATGTTCAGACAGCCGAAATCACACAGCGCGCATCTTTCGCGGTCTAGTGCGCGCGGCACCACATATGCGGAAAATGCTGCAGTATTCAACAGGTTTGGCGCACATCCAGCTTCACAGATCCAGTTTACATATTCGCGTGTGTGGAGCCGGAGGATTTGTTATATTATCACACCACCTTTCCACGGCACCCTGTTGGTCGAGCTTGTAATCTCGTTAGTTACTATATCTTTCTCTTCTTTTTTTCCTCAAGGCCATCGTATTATCTGCAAATTATCAGTTGCGATGCAGCGCCCGAAAACCCGACAGAAACTTGAGGCACCACGTCCGATAGCTTTTCTTTTCCTTGTCCCTTTTCGTTTGTTAAAAAGAAGCCGCATACAGGATCCGTTCTCGAAGACCACACCAAAGCAACAAGAACACTTGCTCACCGAATTTCGCAATCGCCGTCCAGCAAATAGCATAGATTAGTGAGTGAAGATTATGCGATTTCGATTGGTGCGGGCTTCAAGACGACGGTCAGAGAGCGGTCCCAGCTCCGTCACCTCCGGGAAAGTTTCTCATGTTCTCCGGATTGTCGTTTGAATGCCTGCTATATAAGCAACAAGGAACGTGTTGTGCGGCTGCACAGCGGTTGAACGCTGCGAATGCGTGCGACGAATCTCGTCCAGCATGACACATACGCGCACCAAGTCAGCAGCAGCTGCATAAGAAACGGGAGCCCATCGCGCCAGGCGCAACACGATCGTTCCGACTTTTCCTAGCCGAGTACCCCGGCCGAGAACGAAACTAAAACAAAAACGCAGTAAATACGACGTCACTTCTGCGTCACATGACAGTTTGATAGAGAAATTATTGTCGCCACATTGCTTGAATCGAAATGTTTGTGGCCCGTGCGGCGTCTAACCACAAAACACCTATACAACATATGGTCTAACTATTTGGTGCCTTGAAAAACAATTGTAGTTTGATGCTTAAAGTGACCTAGATTTTACTCGCAATAATTCAAGCAACCTTTTTTATTTGCAATAGTTGGGTTAGTGCGCAAGCTATGCGTTATCGTGTGCGCTAACAGATGACTAAACTTAGTAGCGTCTGTCTATGCTTCAAAAAATGCATTCGCTAAAACTACCGCCACACAGCGACGCTGCAAGCGTTAGTTGCGCCTTTTAATACTAAAACATCTTACTTGTAGAGTTGGTAGCGACTCAAGCACCCCTGACGGCCTAAACGTCGTGCACTCAATTTTATGTTTACGTTTGCAAGATCGTTGTTACACTAGCAGATACGTTGGAAACGCCGAGTGCACCCGTCTCTCTCGCCGTCATCTCATCGTAAGCGTGTGGTATCCAAAAGGGAGGCGGTGTTTGGTGTTCGGCCGTTCGCTGACCACCGGGTGGGGATAAATTAACCAGCCGCAGGGTAACGATAATCCAGGCGCATTCCTCGCAACCGTTCTTCCACAGTGCCAGCAGCCGGCTTCGAAAAACGGATCATGCTGGTCCTCGTACTGGGCGATTTGCACGTCCCCCATCGCTGCCACAGCCTGCCAGCTAAGTTCAAGAAGTTGCTGGTGCCCGGCCGCATCCAGCACATCCTGTGCACGGGAAACCTGTGCACCAAGGAGTCGTACGACTACCTAAAGACCCTGGCGAGCGACGTTCACGTCGTGCGAGGCGACTTCGACGAGAACCTCAACTACCCCGAGCAGAAGGTGGTCACCGTGGGCCAGTTTCGCATCGGTCTCTGCCACGGCCACCAGGTCGTGCCGTGGGGCAATCCGGACAGCCTGGCCTTGCTTCAGAGACAACTGGACGTTGACGTGCTCATATCGGGCCACACGCACCGATTCGAAGCGTACGAGCACGAGAACAAGTTCTACATCAACCCGGGATCGGCAACGGGTGCCTACAACGCGCTCGAGAGCAACGTCATCCCATCCTTCGTGCTCATGGACATCCAGTCGACCACTGTGGTTACCTACGTCTACCAGCTGATAGGGGATGAGGTCAAAGTGGAACGGATCGAGTATAAGAAGTCCTAAGTCTTTTCGTCGCACGATTGAGCGTTGCGCCGTTACGTTCGACATTCCTACGGACTTCTCTTCTGGAACCAACTCGTTCCCTGATGACGCCACCGTACCGAAAGGCAAGACGGGAAGAAAAAGGCAGTCAGTGTGTGTGTGTGTTTGGACGCGCGTGCGGCTGCCGTCACGTTTTTCGATAGTGCTCGAAGAGTCTTAGCTTTTTGCCGGTTTGATTGCGCCACTGCTGCAACCAAAATTAAAGAGCTGGCAGACCCGTATGTGTGTCCTACTCGAAGTTTATAGTAAGTACTGAAAAAGAAACAAAATTACGTCAAAAACAGCTATTTGCTTACGTATGCCAGCCTTTCCTTTTAATGTGCAGTTTTACTGTTATAGAAATGCATGCTCAAGCAAATATGCCTGCAATTAGGATAATTAGTGATAACAATAACAATGTATTCAGTTTTCTTTCTCGTGCTTCTGTATGTATATATGCAAATGTTCATTGATTTCTTATACCTTTTGTTCCCTTCAGTTGCTGTCACTTTGTTAGATGTGTACATTGAGATTTCCGCTTTAATAAAGGAAATTCCGGTTTATTAGCTGCTCGTCTGAAATCTTGACTCCATTTAATCAGCACTGTTGGGCTTAAATTATGCTGCTCAGAATGTCAATAGTAGCAGACTGATTCCCATCAAGCCATCTTTTAAGGTAGGTCTTACAACAAAAAAAGAATCACAGAAAATTAGAGAATTTAAACACTTGCTGCAAAGACTTCAGCAATCCCGAGGTAATGTGCTCTCACGTTGAACATTCAGGACATGGTAAAATAAGAGCGTCACAAAGCACTTCCTATTGGGATCAAATTAACCAGTTATGACTACCTCCCTTCCAAATCTTGCACAAGCAAGCCAATCTTGATAGAGCATCATCCCGAATGAGTGTTTACCACGTGAGATTTGTTCTAGTACCGTTGTATTCAACGGTGTGTCTATAGACTGCTATTGCAGAAAAATGGTGGTATTTGGGCTAACAGTGCGACATGATTTATACATCGTGCATAATAACTATCGCAGCTTAAACGGAGACATTGCTGTTTGCTTCATCTTTCTCCTTTCTGCGGCAGCCGCCGAGCTTGTGCCATCACCTAATGCCGTAGTCGGTAGGGATGCCTTATATATAAATGATGAGAGGGATAGCTAGTGCATTTCAGCGCAGGAGCCTCATAGTGTCTTGATGGTGTTATTTGGATAAAACTGTGTAGTGTAAAACGTGGAAGGATAAGCATTGTAGAATCTCTCCTTTTTGACAATGCCAAGTGATAGCTTCCTTTCATTACTTTCCCTTCATTTCTGTTTTTAAAATTATGTGCACTGCAGGAAGTGCCACGACCGCTGCCTTGCGAGGCAATGCATCTTTTGGCACGATGTTGCCTTGGTCAAGCTATGAATTTTTCACGTGGAAAATGGAGTGAGAAATGTATTATTTAGAACAATAGCATTGAAGAATAAAAATGTATCATTAGAACAATAGCATTGAAGAGGAATATACTAAGCAGCTCACAGTGACGTAATTGGGAATGCATTAGTGGCGAAAATACTTGTGTAAATGACTACCACTGTAAATGGGGAAACATTGAAGTCGGAGTACAATGTTTGCTTGAAGGTTTAATGTAATTTTAGAAAGTAAAGCTAGGCTGTGAAGGATACCACTGTACACAACTGGTCATTTTGAAAGTGGGTGGAGGGGTAAAATGTTGACACACCAAACTTTAGCCTTCACCACATAGTCTCCATTTATTGAGAAATATGTGGGGCTGCTTGCAATTTGTACAGGATTCAACTGACTCTCCTGAAAGTACAATAGTGAGGCCCGCACAGGGCTAGGTGATTTGCTGGACATTTAATACCCATATGTATTGACGTGCTGGAAGATGGAAAACAACATGAATTTCCTGTCACGTAAGTTTTACCACTACAAGTTCAACCACTGTTAAATACATGTTACTTATGCTCTTGGAGAATAGAATCAGTCAGACCAATGCTAACTTAGAAAAATTTAGAGGAATAATATGCTGATGTAACCGCCCACCACCTCCTTTCAAGCTTGACCACTTCCAAAGCCTCTATATTGTATCCATCATCCACGAAGTTTTGCTATAGAGGGAAAAAATTTGGGCAACAAGCAGAGCAGCCGGAGCCAGACATTTCCAAGTTTAAATGTTAATGAAAGGTTATCGCACATTCTTACACACACAAAAAAGTATGATCCTACCTTCACAGAAAACATAAAAATGTAGAGGACTGGAGTGCCGAAATTTAGTGCTGTTTGACAGTGCTTGAAAAAGTGAGCTGTGTGCCGGGGAGGGGGTCTTCCTTCAGCATTTGCCTCTGATGCGAATATACAATGCATCGTCGAATAAACGCAACGACGCAAACGTACATCAATGCGTTATTAGGAAAAGCACGTGCTGATGAGAAGATTACCTGCAGTTCAGACGGCCGGTACTGAAGTGCTTCGTAGCGAGATCATTTTGCGCCCATCCGGTTCCGCGGCATCCAACGCGCACACGCGAAAACATTGCGCGTGATGGCGGCTGATCTTCGTCTTTTATGCGTACATGATACATTTCTCTATTTGGAAAATAAGTGAGGAGAACTAGTACAAATGCTGCCGGAATTAACCTCCCTACTTCCATGCTGCCGTGGTCGTGCCACGCAAAATTCAGCTAGCGAACACTCAGCAGCGCAAAATCTGTCATCGGTGAATATTTGTCAGAATGGACGCCGTGCACGTGGCTTAGCCACGTGATCCGCTGCAGCGCCTAAGCTCGCTTGTACTGCCTTAAAGATCACCTGCGCCGTATTACAACGAACGTTATTATTGCTACAGACGCATCGTAATACGACGAAAAGTCAGGGGTTGGTATTTTCAGCCCGATTTTAAATTGGATTTATTCCCTTCGACTACCCGATTTCATACCCGTTTTTGTGGCTGAGTTTCTGGCAGTAGTGCTCGCCTTACGCAAGTTAGATACAGCAATTACATCAGCTGTCATAATAACAGATTCCCTATCTCTCTGTGCAGCACTTTCTGTTGGTGCTGATAATCACGTAACAAGGGCGTTCCGTACACTAGTACCTGTGCATTTGAGAAAAGTGCGATTAGTTTGGGTGCCTGAACATAAAGGTTTGTTTCTGAATGAAATAGCCGATTCCTTAGCTAAGTCGTCAATCAGCGAACCAATTCTACCGCTCTGTCCATCATCCGCTTATGTGACTGCTGCTCGATTCCGCAGACGTACGCTTATGCAAGTCTTTAAAGGTTCAGCACTAACAAACTCTACAGAATATCGCCATTTATTATATCCCTGGCGAAGAGACTTTTGCCGCACTCGAAAACAAGAAGTAGCTATCACAAGGCTGCGTTGCCGGGTACCAAATCTAAATTTCTATAAACACGGGTCTGCTCAGGCACCTTCGCCACTGTGCGCATTCTGTGATGAACTGGAAACAATAGACCATTTCTTTTTGACCTGCAGGTGGTTTAACACATTACGAAAAACTCTATTAGAAATACCTTTGCGTGGCATTGGTATGGACTTATCTCTGCCTTTCATTTTGTCTTTTGGAGCTTCCATTTCTGGTTTCTCTAATGGCACAGTATGCGCGGCCGTCCGGGACTATATTGATGAAACTAATAGGTTGACTAATTAACCAGTTTCATTATCTTAACATGTCCACATAATTACATACGTATAAAATCAGATTATTGGTCTATTCTAAGAATAAATTTGTTTATGTAAATATTTGTATGCATTACATTAAGCACCACACTTGCCTATAGGCTATCGGTAATCTTTCTGTTATGCCTCCATTATTCTAAATCTGAACAGTAAATTTTAAAGCCACTCGATTCTTGGCCAATCCCCCACGGTGGGTATGCGCCACTAACAATAGGAGAACAACAACAACAACAACAACCAAGAGCTGCACCTTCATTTCAAGGCCGGGGTACAGGTAACAGCGCCGTCATGCAAAGTTTGGACATAGAAGAAGCGTCCATGGTCGACAGCATACCTGACGTGGTGACTGTCCAAGACAAACGTCCACCGCCAATCATTCCCGACTACGTGGTGAACATTTTCACTGTGGTGGTGGTTCTGTTTGTGTCCATCGCATTGGTCGTCATAGGCGTGTCCTTCGGACAAGATGTCGACCGTGCCGTCAAAGGTATCTTCAAGGACATTGAGAACCCGGACCTGCGGCTCAAAGGCAATCACGTGATACCACTCGCTGTGTTGAACGATTGAAGATGCGCACACGTGGTATTACACACCCGGATTGTGTCGCTGTTGTGCTGCTTCGGCGTCATGGTTTGACGGACAGCGTATTGTGCCGCGTATAGTACGACGCCGAACGCAAGCCTCTGGGACTTCTTTACAGAACGGTTCTATTACCGAAGGTCGACACGCACCCTGAAGCGGCCGGATTGTTTACAGGAAAGAAAGTTGCGGCTGGCCACGAAACAAAAAACACGATAATATTTTCTCTTTATTTAAGTCTTCGACTCTTATCTTCATTAAAGAACGCCTTCGACTCTTATCTTCATTAAAGAACGCCTTCGACTCTTATCTTCATTAAAGGACGCCGTACTCACGTAACTGCGCATGTTATCAGCAAAATGTGGCAATACCGCGGAACATCTAAGGAGCATCTAAACGTTAGCGGTACTTATTTCATAGGTACATGAATATTTACTGATGACAATCATTGGTTCGTGGTGCTCTAATTTTACTCAACCGAAGTTAAACAAGTTACACCACTCAAAACACACGAATTTCCCGCCAATGTCTTACGCCAAATCAATTAAAGTGCTCATCAACTACCAGTGCTCATCTGTGCTATTCATACTCTATAGCATAAAATAATCACACTAGTACTTACAATTATGATGATTTGCACTAAACATTAGTGAAAACTTGTTTTTCGCTTCGAAGTGATCATCGTCTCATTTTGGTTATTGTCTATTGTTTATGTTAGCAACGTTGAGCAGACGATTTTTGGTATATATTTTGTTTTCCTACTTTCCTTCTTTCACTTGTAGCTCCGTTGCCGTGTTTTACGTGTGTTAAGCCTGTCTCTGAGTTTGTGAGCTTTCTTACGAGTGCGAAAGTAAGTATTCTTCTCATTAGTAACGCTCAGTTGACTTTATGATTAGTGATCAACGGCGATGATGAGTCAACCGGCGGCAGCTGCTTGATTCACGGCGTTTCGTCGCTCTCATCGGCGGCATGGAAGCCGGCGTGACCGCTGATCACTGGTGTTATTTCAACGTTGGCGAAGTGGTCACGCTGGCATTTTCGTCATTGTAAACACACGCGAATCGTAGTATTCGTGCAAAAAGGGTTCGAGACCCGTTTAGCGCAGCTTAGAGTTGTGGACTTACTATTAGCCGCTCGGACGTTTCGAGTGCGATCGCCGAAGTGACTCGCCCTGCTAGCCGTATGTCAGTGGAATTCTTTAAAATCGGCGCTGTAGTTATGGACAGTTATGCATGCGAGTAGGTTCACATCCATTACGAAACTTCAACGAGTTGCTTACTTATGCATTGTAAGCGCGTGAACAGCGCTGACGCAATATGGTATCGATGTATGCAAGTTCCATTGCCGGGTTGTCAAAACTAGGGTAAGTATGTAAAAGATAGCAGATTCGTTTGTCCTTCACTTGTAGCAGCTGACTAACGCGTGCACAATATGAGCGGTCAGGTTGAGGCCGGCCGTGTTGATGTTCGACCGTTTCTTTTCAGGTAACCGCTAGCCATGAGCAGATTTTTCGCCACCGGATCGGACTCTGAGTCCGAATCTGAGTCATCTGAGGAGGAGCAGATCCCGCAGAAGGCAACAGCCATCACATCGTAAGTAGTCCGTCGTGCATGAGATAATGATATTCTCTTTCTCCCGGTGACTAGTTGGCCAACTCGAGTTATAACGCGCCTTACTTTCGCTGCTTAAGCTTGTGATGCCAACCGTTGTGTGTTGCTGTGGCAGAGCCGACTGTCACACTCGGCAGTGTGTTTTTACCGTTAGCATTTCTGTATGCCTTCGTGGCATTCATTTAGAATATTTATATTGAAAGATGTTGCTAATTCACAGCACTGTCAGGCCACGGCACATATGCAGCTTGAACCATGATAGGCAGAGGGCAGCGTCATTGGTAAACAGCTTGCCCGACATCCCACGCCCTTCCTCCCATTTTGTATGCCTCGAACATGTAGCATTGATTCTACATTGACATATATAAGCTGCATGAATTCATAGAGACTTTGGTTTAGTCTGACTTGGCTAGCAGCAAATGAAGTGCCCACTTGAAGTGATGTAATGTACCCTGCATGTTTTCCAATCCCGGGTTATTTGTTAGCGTTGAACACACCAAAAACATTATTTGTAGTTTGTAGGGTACAGAGCACAATGGGCAGTGAAATTACAATGAGACAGGAGTCTACTTATCCGTACGACTGACTTTGCATCAGCCACAGAGGAGGGGGTAGACTGATACTGGTTGCAGTGCTAAAAACGTCTTGGAGTTATCTCTGAAGAGCTCTGTTATGTGTCTATCTTTTTTGTGTTGAATGGGAGGCTCACTTGTGTCTTTTTTCCCACAGGGCATATGCCTTCAGCGATGATGAGGAAGAAGCCAAGCGTGTTGTTCGCAGCACACGAGAGAAAAGGTAAAGAAAATTAGATGTGAAGCTTAACAGGGCTCTTCCACATAATCGTGCTCATGCCTGCATTTTCTAAAGCACCTGCTCTAGGTGTTTTTCAGGTTGCAATTGTACATGAAAGGATGTGGTGCAATCATGTTTGTGCTACTAATGGGATAGCTGCCATGTTTGCTTTGCAGGTTTGAGGAGCTGACTGACATCATCAAACAGATCAAGAACCACAAAAAGATCAAGGATATGAGTAAACTTTTAACAAGTGAGTTTTTTTTTTTTTTACTGAAACATGTTTCACATTCGAAGTTTTGTTGATTCATACTGCTTAAACGGCACCACAAAGTAAGACGAAAGCACGAGCAAGGACCACAATGAGTTGTGGTCCTTTCTCATCTGTTTCGTAGTAATATGAACACGCGTGTTTCGTGGTAGTAGCAGACCAACTTGCCCAGTCGTCAGTCCTTCTAAGCGGTTGGGCACTGGCATTCACTGGTTTCAATATGTTGTCATTATTTCGAAAAACTCAAAACTGACCTACTCGTAGCATCGATTCACTGGCAAGATGGATGCCATGGTTATACATATTATTTAAAAGATCTTTGTTTCAAATTTTAAGCAACTATAGACAGCCTTGTCATCATACAGTGACTGTAATAAAATTGATATATGCAGAAATTTTGCTTCAGGGAATAATAATTTGAGAATAAGATGCAGCCAATATTCTGGGAGAAGATTCAAGCCAATATTCAATACATTCAAGCCAATATTCTATGCTGCTTTGAAAAAGACAAGGCCACTTGAAGAACGTTAGCTCCAGTGACACCCCATGTTCAGGGATATTAGTTCAGGAAATTACTTATGTTCGCTATTCCTAGCAGGTCTGTCTAGTTGCTATTCGGTTTTCAGTAAATTTTATTGAGCAATTGTTTTTGTGGTTTGTCTTCCGCTCAATGATTATCTGAACATTTACTTTTCCAGGTTTTGAAAACTTGACAAAGGCCTTTCAGAAAGCCAAAGTGGTCATTGATAAGGAAGAAGGGGGCAACATTCCCAAGTTCTTCATTCGGAGCCTTGTCGAGCTCGAAGACTTCGTGACGGAGGTACGAAGTCGGATAGCACATGTTGGCACTTGTTGGGCTCTTTGCAATTCTTCTGAAGCATGTTCTGCCTTGATAATTGGCTTATACCGTGATAGCATAGCACTTTACTCTGAAGATTTTGCTAGCTTAACGGCTAGTTTAGCTGTTGGCTACATTAGGCAGTTTAAATCATTTGTCATCTACCGAGTGTTTCTGTGGAACACTTTCTGCGGGAACAGAAACTTGGTCTTGTGTTCGGATATTATACCGGAAAGTGAGACAAGTACTTCATTAGTGGATAATGGAAAACAGGTTGACAGTGTAAACATAACATAGCACACTCATACAATGCTAACGAGTGGACTTTTAGAAATGTTGCTACTGATGAAGTGCTGTTGAGAAATTCTTTTCAGACTGAAGGAAGAGTTTGTTCAATTGTCAATCCTTTCCTAGAATTGTCCATTGCTTTTGTGTGTTGGCCAGTTGTTGACTGTTTTCAGAATTGGTGTGTTTCTCTGTTGGTGTGGCTACAGCGAGAATAGAGATGGGGCAGGCGGCCTCATGTTTGTTTTTTCCCCGTCTTATTCAAACTGAAGTGCTGGGAGGACCGTGAGGGGCGCAAGAACATGTCCAAGAACAATTCCAAGTCACTGGCCACCCTGCGGCAGAAGTTGCGCAAGTACAACAAGGACCACGAGGCTGACATCGCCAAATATCGTGAGAATCCAGAAGAAGAAGACGAAGAGCGTGAGGATGACGAAGACAAGGGTGTGTTAAAACCCTTTCTGTTTATTCATTCTATGTGAGAATACAAAGAGATACATAAGCTCACATAAGTAATTTGAACCCTGCAATTCCAAATAAAGCTGCTCTAAGCCCAGGGAGAGGCTTCGTAAATTCGAAAAAGTGCAGAAACACAGTGCTGGTTGATGCCACTGGGCTAATGTTCCTGCATCGGCTTGCTGTAATGTTGTGGAGTTTGATGACTTGTTGTCATGCCTAGCTGATTTTTTCAGATAAAGATCTACTACTTTGCATTCTGAAAGATTCGGTCTATGAGGTTACAAATTTAGAGGCATTTAGCCTGTAAGGTTACCTAATTAGAGGCATATTCTCATCCTTGGGGCACTTTAAGCAGTTGAAAGTTCATGAAACTAGTTAAATTTTTTGCTCCTTTAGAGTGGGGTGTTTCTTATGTTTGACAAGAAATTGTTTAGGTGTGAGGTAGTTGAGTCGAAATACTCATCACAACAAGCTGGTGCGGGAGCTTGAGTGTGACATTGGCGCCTGTCTTTTATTTCGATATAATTAGCTATGTTCTTGTTCGTGATAACTGTGAGGTGCGGTTGTTTTTGCCATTAATTCTCTTTAAAGTGGCAGCACGATGTTTTATCGTTTGCAAAGTGGTAGATTATTTGTTTCATCCTGTGTTAATTTCACTGTGTAGTACACTTCTATAGTGTCGCTACAGTATTGGTCCAATGATCTTTGACGCTTTTGTCGCTATGGTACATTGGCTTGTTTTATAACGTGACAGTTTGGATTTTTCAGAAGTGCCTGCCACTATAGGTGGTTCTAACTGCATATTTCTGTGTTGCATTCAGACTCTGATGTTGACGACGAGATGAGCTTCAAAAAGAAGGCGTCCTCGAAAGCTGATAAAGACGATGCAAAATCCAAGTTCGTCAAGGGTGGCTCTGATGACGAGGTAAAGTGTTTCTTGCAGATTCATTATTTTTGAAGGTCACTTCTTTTTTTTCCATTTGCATTATGTATTCAGATGCTGTCTTGTCGAACTTCAACTTTGCTCTGTGTAAGATTCCTTTTTATCTTACAGTCGGATGACGATTCAATGGATTGGGGATCATCGGATGAGAGTGAAAGCTCTTCGTCGAGCGACGACGAAAAGTATGGCGGAAACCTGGCCAACAAGTTCTTGAAGAAGTGAGTGTCTTTAGTTTTACGCTGCTTTATGGTTTTGTGTTGTGTAAATGTTGTAAAACCTGAAATACTGCTGTCTTTCAACTTCTCACTTTGATGCGAGAAGTCTTTTTTGGTGGATTTGATGAAAAAGGCTTCATAAGCAGTTTGATGATTCTTGCTTAAAACAGTGACCTTGGGTGACAAAATATATGTGTTTCAAAGGTTTCTTTGGCGAAATAAGGATATGCAGCATCAGTGATGTGCTTTGCCTTATGAACAGTGTCGGTGTGTGATGTTTCGTTGACTTTATATTCTTATTTTTAGACCTCAATGATTGAGCCATTAATTTTTTCTTTACTGATTACTTTTCTTTAAATATAAATTTTTTTTTTCCATTACCCCTGTAAATAACATTGCTATCATGATGAATTAGTATTTTGCCTTTGTAATTGTACATTTTGGCCTTTAATTATTTTTTTAATGTATGATAAATCAAATTTAATGTGAAATAACTTAGTCACATCAATTATGAGAAACCACATATTTACAGCTTCCTGAGATGGGCAAAAAACATTCTAGGTCTACTTTGTGACATCTGTTGCTATTGTATCGAGGTTGATCTTTATGCAGGAGAAGTTAAATAGCAGTAACAATAACAAAAATCTCAATTTTTCTCATGCCATGCAGTAACGGTTCCTATTTTCATTACCGCTTTTGTATATGTGCCCGTGACAGCTAGTGAAAATGCGAGGCATCTTTTCAGATGTGACTTTGTCTCGGCCTATGTAGCGGACCATGACCATCGTGTTGAACAGTTTGTTAAAAAATTTTTAATCGCTTAGCATATGCGGCTAACCGGAAAACCCCAAGCCTACTTTGGTTTCGCATGGGACTCTCCTGTCTTGAATACATCTTGAAAGTAAAGGTAGAGTTAAAATTACAGCGCCGAAAAGAGTGTGCCTGACCAACTTGCAATAACTCGCGCCACTCTGAGCATTGTGCCTCGTCAAAATAATATTGCAAATAGTGGCAGCTTTAGTCCATCTGTGATAATCCTCGTAGCGAGTTTTGTATGCTGCCCCACACATTTTTCGTTAGGGCCCACCAGCCCTCATTAATGGCATTAGTGGCTTGCCTGTGCAAATCGTTCGTGTTGGCATGTTAATTGAATCTTGAATTTGGCCTACCCCAACAGCCGAGCTGGTGGTGAGAAGGACGAGCAGAAGGAACAGCGTCGTCGTGAGAAGAAGCGAGAGCAAAAGGACAAGCGCCGTGAGGATGACGAGGAAGGATGGGAGGAAGTCAAGGGTGGCGTGCCGCTCATCATGGTTGGTGTTCGTTTCTTGCTTTGCTTCTTCGCTCCTGTCGTTTCCTCGTACACTGATTTAGTGCAGAGATCTGTCCAAGTACGTGCACTTGTATTGCCTTCAATGTTTACCAACAACGCTCGATCTACGAGACAAGGGACGAAGCGCTGAAGCAAAGTGCCCATCCTTCCACCATAGCGGTAGCAGCGTCGTCTGCAAGCTGTGTGAACAAAACGAGAACGGTGTTAGGAAAGGCTAGCCTGTTTATTGAACGCTGTTATTTGGGTTGGACCATGGGGCGATTAACGACACAAATTTGGCAAGCACTCCTCTTTTCACTTGACATAACGTGGATGGTAGAACCACCTCGTATTGCAGTTGGCTGTGAGAAGCGCACATCGTGATAAGATTGTGGGTTTCACTCTTGCTGGGTGCTAGTTATTGTACCTGAAGTTCATCTTTTCTTAGGCTATCTGTATGCTTTAATTGAAACTGCAAATAAAATTTTTTGTGCTTTTCTTGGCTGCATTATTTGCGGATGTAGCAGGTGAGGGAGTTAACTTTAGTAGACTAACAAGTTACTGTTTATACTATGTACTGTCATGCTAAGTGTGACTTGGAATATGCAGGTTTTTGCTATCTAATCCACTCAGAGGTTGAAATTTAATTGTGTTGTTGTGGCTGTGTGTAAGTCTGCAATGAATACGTAGTTATGAGAATTTTTTGAAAGGGTGCCATAATAGCTGAGCTACATGCATTTCAAGATCTATAAAAGTTCCTCCCTTGTTTCGCTCTTTTCTTCGCTAGGCTCCATTTGTGTAAGGAGGAAGAGCAGCAAGTGCTCATACCGGTGTGCAGACAAACAGGTTCATCATGTGGATGGCATGGGCAGATTAGAATGTTGATGGCACAATGAACACTGAAGATTACGGAAAGGCACGGAGAGGAAAAGGGACTGCTTCTAGGAATTTGTGGGGTGCTCGCAGCGTAGTGTTGCCACGCTTGGCATTGTTGATCGTGACTAGGTTCTGAACTTGGTGTGTGCATTTGCTTGAAGCATTAAAAATTTATCGGATATGGTTTAGGAGCCCTTTAGGATCACCCACAGCTTCCACAAGCCTTCACATCCACATCGAAATGGAATATAGCCAAGTAAGGAAATATACTGTATTTACTCACATAATAGGTGCACCCCCAGTTTTGTCACAAGAAATCAGATTTTTTTATTACTGCGCATAATAGGCGCACCTCGAGCTTGCCCGTGATCAGTATTACTGTACTATATTTGCATGGTTGCAATTGGACGCCCTCTTACGTTAACTGAAGTGAGAAAAAAAAAAAGAGAAAAGGATTGCGCCAGCTCCGTGGGCTCGTCGAGTGAGAAAGTAGGGTGGTTGCCTGGGTGTCGGAGTAACTTCTGCACTGGCGCCGGCGTGGTTCCGGCTGCTAGCTGGTTAGCAAGCTACGCATGGAATGCGTGCGTCCGGCTACGGTATATGATGTAGTAGTAGGAAACAAACTTTTGAGAAATTTTATTCTGCGTAATAAGCGCATCTTAACTTGGAGTCGGATTTTCCGAAAAAAAAAAAAAAAATGATGCCTATTATGCAAGTAAATAGGGTAGTTTAGTTGGGTGAATGAGGGCATGGCTAAAGCTACGCGCAGTCACAAGGCCATGCACTCCCGTGTTGCAAGATGTATGGAATGTGACTGTACATATAGCCATCGGAAATCGAAAGCGTTGGGGGTGGTGAGAACGAGCGGGCATCTTTGTTTTTGTTTTTTGTGTTTGTTAATGCAATGCATCTACAAAGTTTCCGGACAGCACCCGTAGTGTGAGGCAGTGGTTCCGGCTGCTGTGTTGTAGCTGCATGGTACATCTGAAATCTACTGTGGCTTCAGAAAAATTTGTCTCGCAAAGTTCCGCAAGCACTTTCCAATGCCAAAACATTGGATGCGCAGGAGAAACCCAAGATGTTTGCCAAGGACGCTGAGATCAACCACCAAGTTGTGCTGAAGAAGCTGAATGAAATCATGGCCGCTCGAGGCAAGAAGGGCACCGACCGTTCGGAGCAGATTGAGCTGCTCAGCGAGCTGCTGGCCATCTCGCAAGCCCATAACCTGGGTCCCGGCTTTCAACTGAAAATAGTCTTTGCTGTTGTGTCGGCCATCTTCGACTACAACCCCAACATAGCAACCTGCATGAAGCTCGACATGTGGCACAAGTGAGTTGAA
Organism: Rhipicephalus microplus; assembly: GCF_043290135.1. Taxonomy (NCBI): domain Eukaryota; kingdom Metazoa; phylum Arthropoda; class Arachnida; order Ixodida; family Ixodidae; genus Rhipicephalus; species Rhipicephalus microplus. The sequence goes on from NC_134702.1 coordinate 50,074,319, forward strand.
AGGAACCCACATTTCTTGGGAAGTCATGCGTGCCGAGTGCTGCAGTGGTTAAATGGAAACATTGCATTTTTAAAAATTTGTGAGAGAGACGCAAGAAAACAAGCTCTATTTTTACCTTTTGAAAAATGTATCTTTCAAGATTTAGTTGCATAGCAGTCAATTTAATAAGTGCAGCATAGTCTCTGTTCCTGGAAAGTGTCCTAGAAGTTTAGCTGCCACTGATTTTTTTCAATTCCTAATTGAATTAATAGCCTGTGGCAGTAATTATGAATAGTACAGTGATGCTGTGTGTCAAAGTGAGTTTTCATTGATGTGCACAGGTGCCTGGAGTTCATCAACATGCTTCTCGACATTTTGATCGAGAACAGCAACATCTCGGTTGGCGAGCATGTTGCGGAGGAGTCTGAGAGTCTGGTGACACCACCGTACAAAGTTAAGGGATGCATCCTCACTGTGGTTGAACGTATGGACGAGGAATTCACCAAAATTCTTCAGGTGAAATATCGCTTCCACTGAGTGATACATCTAGCCGTGTTTTACGTGTAGTGAGCTTGCAAGTGGGACTTGACTACTATCTGTGTCCACTTGTGGCTTAATGCTAAGGTCTTCTTTTTATGGAAGTCCTAGCTCATACTATGTGTAAGCATGCCATATTATGAAAGGTTTTGTTTTGTTAGGTAGCTTTTCACAATCTTGCGGATTCACTGCTTTCACAAAGTTTAGTTAACGTCCGATTTCCTAGAACCTTAAGAACGATTTGCGAAAAGTATGAAGCTCGCATGGTGAAAACAATTACGAAGGCAGTTGCTCGTGAAAGGCAGTTGCTTAACTGCCTTTCACGAGTCTGTAAGCATGTCGACAGCAGACTTCAGGTTAACAGCTTATCTTTTCTCATTGTCGGAGCACAGCACCATGTGGCTGTGGCCACAGGTTTGACTAAAGTGCGGCTGGCAATGGATTCGCGTGCGCTAGCTTGCAGCATTTGCGGTTTCGAAGGTATGACCACAGCAGCCGCGTCGCGGTGCTGCTGGCCGCACCTGGGATGCGAGTATGGTGGGTTTAAGGGTACACAAACGACCAAGATGGTGGCAATAATAGCTGGAGTGTGCGATTAGTGGTAAAAAGTCCGGAAAATCGAGTGGCAAAAGCTATAAACCTCCGAAATTTTGTGATACATTGTCTCTGCGGGGAACTTGCCCCGTCGTGGTAGTCTAGTGGCTAATGTACTCGGCTGCTGTCCCGCAGGTCGCAGGTCGCGGCTGTGGTGGCTGCATTTACGAAGAAGGCGGAAATGTAGGCCCGTGTGCTCAGACATGGGTGCAGGTTAAAGAACCCCAGGTGGTCTAAATTTCCGGAGTCCTCCACTATACGGCGTCTTTCATAATCATATGGTGGTTTTGGGACGTTAAACCCCACATATCTATCTATCTGTTTATGGGAAACTTGATGTTGCCGCAGATGAGTCCGAGAAATCGTGCATGTCCGGAATTTCAGGCGTTTGAGAAATCGAACGATGACTGTAGATGTTAATTGTTACTTATCAGAAAAAGCATTAGCCCGTGAAGCCCTTCGTATTTTTCCTACTGTTGTTGAGCAGAATGCATGCCAACACTAGCATATTGAGGTCTCCTTTAACATTGGAACGAAGCTTTGTCCTAATGGCTACATTGTCGATGATGATAAAATTTGTATACTGATACATTACCAAGCACAAAAACAGAAGTTCTCAGCTGTGGATATGTTTGCAAGCTCTCGTAGATTAGAGAAGACAATGAAATTCCCAAATTTAATATGAGAGTGACGAAAGCTTCACTTGGGGATTATTTTTGTGGTAGTTTTTAAGTGTCACAAATGCTTTATGTTCTTCGTTCCCAGTCTGTTAGATGAGAGTACTTGCCCTTATGTTTTCTTTTTTTTGTATCCTGCAACCAGGGTTGTGATGCCCACTCGCCAGAATATGTGGAACGCCTGAAAGATGAGAAGAATGTGTGCGACATCATAGAGCGGCTGCAGGGTTACCTGGAAGGCAGGGGTTCTGCTTCAGAACTCTGCCACATCTACCTTCGTCGCATCGAGCACCTCTATTACAAGGTGAGGAAACTTGCAGAGTTGTGAGGGCTCTCTAGAACGTTTTCTGTTTCGGAAGTGGTGTGTGCCGATTTCACTAGGGTATAGAAGACCTTAAAGGCGTGTGTAGCTTTAGCTAGCGTTTACGAGGACTTCAAAGGAGTGCTAACATTGCGTGCTTGATTTTTGTTTTTCAAAGGACCCCTGACAGCAAAACTTTTGTTCGTAACTTTTTTTATCGTAATTTGTAGCCTTGTGTCCAGTAATGCCAAAATTGAATGGTAAATGCTTTAAAATATCATATAATTAATCCTAGTGTCAGTAAATATGACCAATTTTAGTGTCGCTTCAAAATGCCCGCCTAAGTTCATGAGAAACTAGCACCGCACAGTGGGCGGGTGCCCAAGACCATGTGCACTCAAGCTTTGGTGACTCTGAATGCGCAGTTTTCAAATGTTGGACCCGCGTGTGGTGAAGAATGAATTGACATGGGTGCTTTGAGCGTGTCCTCTTCAAGGAAAAGCATTCCTGGCGTAAGCAGCCAAAACCACCTTGGTAGCAGCCTGCAATCGAGTGAAAGAGACGAGGAACAATAGCCCTCGTTGGGTGCCAGTCACGGTTTTACCGTATATACTCGCATAATGATCGCACTTTTTTTTTTCAAAAACATTGACTCCAACTTCGAGATGCGATCAATACGCGGGGTAAATTTTCCGTGAAAAAATATTCTGAGCATCGGAAATGCAAGAACGTCACTAATCAGAATTCTTACGATAGCTATCATGAAAGTAACCAAAAATAAAAATAAATAATGCTTACGTTGGTAATAAAATGCACGCATTACGCAGGAGCTACATGCATGGCACACTGCCCTTTTAGTTTTTGCCTCTCTGACCCCCTAACGTTCATTCAGACTCCGAAGCATCACTGGCGTCAGTGTTGTCGCCGCACGATTCCCTGTCGGAACCGGCAGTGTCTTCACTGTCCCACAGAGGGTCATCTTCCATTCCGTCGAGCACATTGGAAAAGCCAGCGACAGTTCATTCCGCCGCATGAAGCGTGTCGTCCAGCCGGAACTGGCGCGGAAGTCCTTTGTGGCTATTCTCAGCCTCTGGGAAACTGCACGCCTGTGTCCGTATAATCTAATGATACTGCATAACCATCCTTGCGCATGTCCTTCACGAATTCGAGGACTGCCTTTTAAATGTCGGGGAACTTGCCAGATTTGGGTCCGTGGAAAGCCCATTGCGTGCTGTTAGTAGCCATGAGCACGTTGCGCTGTTTTTTCAAATATCTGATCCGGATTTCGTCGACGCCGAAATGTTTGCCGGTAGCGCGCTTGCCGTGCTGTAGCGCGTAGTCAAGTGCCTTCAGCTTGACGCATAACGCCCCATGGTGGAACGGCGGTTCAACAGACAATCACAAAGCGCACAAAAAAATGTGATCTCGAGAAAAAAAAAAAAAACATTGCTGCGGGATGAACACAGGTCGACCAACAGGCGGCCGCCCCTGTAACAGTGTGGGATGTCAAAACAAACATGGCGGCTGACGGAGCGAAGCCCTCTGTGGAGCGAAGCCACCGCATTCTTTTTCTTTTTTGCGTTAGTTATGGAGGTTGTGAGTACGTCACATGCGTGAAAACAGTTTCTTTCATCTAAATAAGGAATGCTTTCATTTAAATCAGTAAATTTACGGCATTAGCAGAGTGATGCCCGCCTTCAGATCACAGAAACAATGATAGGTGCTGCGCCTTCAGCTAGACTTAGCACATGACATGTTGATGTGGCAAGTTCATGGTGCGATCATTACGCGGGGAAAAGGAAAGTCGAATTCTGACGACAAAATTTAGGGGTGTGATCATTATGCGAGTGCGATCATTACGCGAGTAAATACGGTATGTGTGCCCCATATGTTTGTGAAGTCGACAGCAGTTGCTTTCTTTTGGAATGCCACTAAGGGCTGTTGTCTACGTCATTTTAGTGGTAAAGTCGCAAGGTGCTCAAAACTGTGTGTGCTCATGCTTATTTTAAAACCAAATTAAAATACCTTTAGGGCAATGTTTGTTCGTCACAATGATCAGAAGTGTCACTCGTGCAGACTGATCAAACAGTAAAAGCATCTAGAGTTCCCCAATTTAGCGTCGGGGGGGGGGGGGGGGTGAGCATGTGGAATAATTTAGTACGATACATGGCACAGCTCATGAGCATCATTGGTTTGATTTATTGCCATGGCAACCACATTTTTTTGGGGTGAAATACAGTGACATCCTTCGACTTACTAAATTTGGTGCTCATTGGAGACCGTCAGGTGGTCAGAATAAATTTGTACACACTCGCCATGGCCTGCAGACCTACCATTAGCAACTCGGGCTGCATGTGACTGCATTTGTCCTGTCCTATACTAAAGTTCACGTTTGTTCATGAGCTATACAGACATGACTGGCCTCAGGCATTTTTTTTTTCTTTTTGTAGTACACCTCACGCAGCCACCATGTGTTTAAATACAACCCTAAAACAGAAAATACATTTCTGAAGTACTGGCTGTCGGGCTAGTTAGCGCAGTTGTAAGTATCAATAGTCAATTTTATGCAGAAAATTACATTTAATTGTGAATATTTAATCCTAATTTGCCCCACGGCAGTTCGACCCTACTGTCCTTGCTCAACGCACCAAAGGGAAAGGTGGCGATGCCACCACCGAAAAGCAAGACACAGACACCGAAAAAGCGCCGGCTATGCCCGAGAAGGCCCCCGAAACAAAATCAGCGGAGGCTCCGGTTATGAACGAGGCTGGCGGCGACCAGCCTGCCGCAGTGCCCGAAAGCGAGCAGAAGCCACCCCCGCAGCCACCAGCCAAGAACAGCCTGGAGCAGATGGAGCAGCTGTGCAAGTTCATCTATGCCAAGGACAGCACGGACCGCATCCGTACGCAGGCCATCCTCTGCCACATCTACCACCATGCACTGCACGACAACTGGTACCAGGCGCGAGACCTCATGCTCATGTCTCATCTCCAGGAGAGCATCCAGCATGCAGACGTGCCCACCCAGGTACGTGTGGTGCTGACACGTGTCATGGAATTTCTTGAACTTTTCGTGTAATCAAAGAGCCGGTTTCAACAGCTTGTTTTGGGTTGAAATGCCTTGTCATAGTGCTTTAACATGCCTCTTGCAAAATCCTTGCCTCTTTCAAATTGCTGCAAAATCCCGTTGCATGGGGAGTGCAGTAGGGATTTAATTTGTGTGGAAGTATTGATCAACATACTGGTGCGAGAGGTTCACAAAAGTGTGGCTCTTGGTCGAGTTCGAGATAACAGCATGGCTTGGAAGGAATTGAGTTTTCGGGTCTGTCGGAATACAAAGGTCTTTAAAGTTCCTTATTCTGCGAGTTTGATGCTGAAAGCTAGCAGGTGTTTTTAATTTATGGGCTTATTTATATTTTGTATGAACTAATTTTGGGCATGTAATAGTTTAAGATTGCTTCATTAAAGGGGTACTGACACAAAATTTCTCACTTATTGTTCTTTTTTTGCGTCAAATGATAGGCCAAGCACTCGAGAGTGTAGAAAATGTACCGGTAAGTGTGAGTGCGCTATGAAAAAATATTTACAATATGCTTTTAAAAGCTAGTTTCTGTTCCTACTGTACGCTGACGTCACCACAGGTTATGAGTAGCGCCAGCAGGCGGTAATATGTGTGCGTACATGTTATGTATCCTCGTCAGCACGTCGCATCTTTGATTGTCGATTGTCTGCTTCGTCTGCTGTGCACCTTACATGTGGCAACTGTTGTGGCAGGGAGGCTCTACGTTTGGATGGTATCATTTTAGTGCTGGACACATGGTGCAAATTCAGATGTGATTTGCCGTACGGCTGTTTGTGCCGACAGCCGCATCCGCGCAGGATCATGACATGCAGCGCCACTGGTGGGCGCCCGCTGCAGGTTTGTTTCTTGACACCCCGATAGCCCCGATCGCCCTGGAATTTGTGGCTATTGCCATTGCTGGTGGCATAAAAATATTGGATAAACTGTTTGTGTGACATGAAATAACTCATGATTGAATAAAGTGGAGCTTGAAGTGTGCTATTTCTCCTTAGCAACACCCTTTTTCGAACTATCAACGAGATATCAAGCGATGATGGTAGGCTATTTCGCAGATAAACAAACAGTGGCACTGACCGTCAAAATGTTGGCGCCACGATGACAAATTCAACATAAAATAATTCCTTTGCCCTCTGATTGGCATATATATCGTATTTGCGTGCACGTACGCTATATTACAGACTCCTCTAGCTCGCTTCACTGGTACGATGAATTAGAGCACTGCACAGGCCTGGGTCGGCCCGAAAGCCCAGGTCCGGCCCGGCCCAGGCCCGAGTCAGGTCCGTATCAGGCCTGGCTCTCATAAATGGGGTGTTTCAAGAAATGAGTCTAACATTTTTGAAAAACTACAAAAAGGAGGCATCTGCATTCTGCGTGCGTTGTTCCCTTTACTTTGGCAGAAGGCATCTTCAGATGTATACAAATTATTACGGCAGTAATTAGGTAAATTAATACAATTGACTTCACACAATTTAAAACAATTGACTTTTCATTGAGGGTGTTTTCGAAGTGGATGGTTTGGTGCATCGGTTCCGGTTTCCCCAGCTAAATTAGCCAGATTTCATCGCTCAGCGGTCATTACAACTTGCTGCCTTTCCCAAATTTCAAAATGGCTATAGACTATTCGTAGGAAGAACTTAGGAAGAACGTAGGAAGTCTCCCATTTGACTCGACTAGTGATCTCGACTGGTAAAAAGGTAATTATTTTAATTTCTGTATTTACTGCCAAATTATTGTTTTTACACATCTGAAAATGCATTCTGGCAAAGTAAAGAGAATATAGCAGGTAGAATGCAGATGCCTCCTTTTTGTAGTTTTCAAATTATATTAGACCAATTCCTTGAAACACCTCGTATATCAATATAACGGCATGTCTACGCTGCTTGGCTTTGTTGTGTTGTGGGGTTTAACATCCTGAAGCGGTCCAGGTTACGTAAGATTCCATAGCTGAGGGCTTCGGCTAATTTATACCAGCTGAAGTGCGTTAGCATCTACTGAAATCGGAACATACATGATAATGTCTGGCATTTGGATCCATTGGTATGCTGCACGTTTTTTCAAGAAACACGTAATATATGTTTGCGGTAATATTTGCGTACCGTAAGTAAAGATTTGCCAAGTGGTACTGCTGCAACAGCAACGGTACACTGCTAATGTCATAATAGTGTATATAATACGTGCACGCTGCTATCTAGGGAAAAATTTCGAGTATGCAGATACACACGCATGCTCGCCAAGCCTTTCTCCGCCTGCGTATACTACGCGACTCGCGAGTCACAAATAACTCTGGAGCTGTTGTTGGTGCTTTTTAACTGCGAGATGCGAAGTGACTTATCACGGGCGCGCCAAGCGATGGAAATGTTCCCAATTCTTCGTGCTAGCAAGGCAGTTGCAAATATTCAGCACTTGGCAGTTACCCGAAAATGTTAAGAATTTAACTGGAATGTTCATCATATAGAACAAGTTTTTGCTTGTTTTTACGGACACCGTGCTTTCCATAATTCGACAGTAATTCATAAGCGTCCTCATATGTCGAAGCGCAAGTGTTCTCATGGCACTAAAAAATGTGCAAGCATTCCCGCAGGGGAAGCAAGAGTTTTATACAAGGAAGTTCATGATTAAGATTTTGATTTGCTGCTGTACACCTTGAAACAGAGGGGCGTGGTGTATAGGCACGGGTGCATTGACACCTTTTACCGGATGAATGTGCGACGGCTGCTGTGGCACCCGGAGTTCAAGAATATTGCATCCCTTCAGACTATTTCCCCCCAATTTCTGCCATTTGTTTGGGTATTAACGGATAAGTAAGACACATCAAAACTGGAAACATGAGCTCCTACTCCTGTGATAAATTGAATGTACACAGGTCGCACGCACTAAGTTTATCTTTCCTTGGTGTCTGCAGAGGACCAAGCTGCTTGTGTCATACAGTCTTGCAAGCTGCATAGTTGCAAGGAAACTATGTGCGCTGTCATAACAAGAGTGAATTGAGTCAAATACGATGTGTTGTACTCGCGATTGTTGATATTGTAGAGAAGCCTCCGAACACTCAAATGGGTCGAACTCTCAAGTGCTTTCTAGTGGGTCTACCCAAAAAGGACGCCGCTCGCGCGGAGAGCCCGTGCTTGGCCTTTACTGTCGCCGTTGTGTATACTTGCTGTGTGCTGGCTAATAAACGCCCCAACAATATGTAGTTTTCTCATTGGTACAGGATTCTGGGTTCAACGTTTGCTCGTCATGTCCATATTTAAGTTGTAAATTGAAGCTTATTTTATAGATCGACACTTTTGCACTAAGTGGGTCTGTTCTTTCTATACAAATGTGCAATTAAAAAGTTCATTTTGTTTGTGCCGTTCATCTTACCGAGAAATCAGTCAGCTTAACTTTCGCCTCTTCAGAAAACACGAACAAAGTTAGAAAAAAAGATTAACAAAATTTTATGGCCACATTGGCTAAGCGGCCAGCGGACTTGAACAAAAAGGCACGAGCGCATTGCGCATGCATGCAAAGTGGGAAAGTAGGGATTCGGCATGCAAAGTGGGAAAGTAGGGCAACCCTCCTTCTCCCAATTTTCGTCCTTTCCCTATATCTAGGGACCTCACCAGTAACGTCATGAAAGAAATTTTCTGTTCAACATTTATGTTTAGTAGGCTGCCCGGCAACCGCCAGTGGTATAAAAGTGGCTCTGCCACTGCCGAGAGGGAATACATAGGAGGTATAGGCAGTTTTCGCCCCCTGGTAGTCCTCTCAGAATTATCTAAAGCTGTTTTTTTTTAATTGCATGGTGTAATAAATTACGCTTGTAGGAGACTTATTACATTTACCGTACTCGACAAACTTGGTTTGCATGCAAACTATGTAGACTCAAACTATAAATGTCTGCCATTTCTTTTTCCAATTTATGGGTGCAGTATATTTTGTAGTCATTCTCTGAAATTAAAAAAACAACAACAAGATTTTCTGGGGCACCACTTATATAATACAGCCAAACTATATTTTAATTACCCTGCAATTATTTCCCATTATGTTACGGGCATAATTACCTGAAAGTACGCATAATATACCAGTTAAATTCATTACACTCAAAGAAGTTCTAAAGACAGTCTAGAAAATATCTTGTAAGCGGCAAGTATCATGACAGTTACTGAATATAAAACAGTGCCTCGATTATGCTCCTGGCAGAATTGGCTGAAACGAGCTGGGCTGGGTATGGGCTGTATTTAAAAACACCGGGCCGGGCTCGGGCGGGCCGGAGCATGAAGTTTTCGGGCCGGAAAAGTCGCCCCGTGCAGTGCTCTACGCTGGATGACAGTGACAGCACGACTGCACGGCTCGAGCAGGCAATCGAGAGGGCGACACGCAAGTGCCATTTTTGTGTTTTGGTGCTTGAGGTTATCACAACTTGCCAGACTGCTGCTTGAAGTCACCAGGATTAGTACTGTAGACTGTTGCCAAGTTAGTGTCGATGTCGGTAGGTGCGCTGCAAGAAATTTGATTTTAATATCGAAATAAAACATCTTGTCAGCATTTCCCGAGCGTCGCACTTGTTTAGAGCCGTCTCTGTTTACAGGAGATTTGTATGGCAGAGCACAATCTCCTACGAAAACAGGTGTCGGCACACCTTTAAGGATGGATTACTCAAACTAGACTCCTTTTTACAACCTATGGTTTCCATCGCGTATATTTTTGTGAAGGGTTTATGCTGCTGTGTTATTGCAGTTTCTTCTTTTTTTTGGTACTTTTTTCTGTTTAGATCATGTACAACCGAGCGCTGGTTCAGCTGGGTCTTTGTGCATTCCGTCACGGAAACATTCGTGACGCTCACAACGCCCTGCTGGACATCCAGAGTGGTGGCCGTGCAAAGGAAATGTTAGCCCAAGTAAGCTTTCCAGGATTTCCCGTTTAGTGCATTGGTAATGTGACGAAATCTATCCTCTTTAAACCTTAATGCATATCGCTGGCTTTCTCAAGTGATCTTTAGTTCCATTTACAACTGGAGGAGTGCTAACAAAAGAACTTGATGCCGGAATCAAGCAGCAACCTTGTGCTGACACAAAAGGCTTGGAAAAGCTCATCATTGGTGGTTAAAGCATTTTTTTTTTGTTTCGAAAGCAAGCTCTTAGGCATAGCACAATATGGTGCTATATTCACTTCATGTAGACTCGTGAAGCGAGTGCCGACACTGTCCATACATCTAGTGATCAAGGTTGGGTGGTCAGCGAGGTCATGGGCCTGTTGCATGGATTTGGTGAAGGCTGGGCAAGCCCATATCCAAGTGTGTTGACTTCACATAGATGAGATGTCAATTGCTTATAGCATTCCATGGCACTTGCTCATGTTGCTTGGTTCTCTGTGCATTTCTTATGTGATAAAGTGACATTACCGACAACAGGGGCAAGTTCACTGGAACTACAGTTATGCATGGCTGTCAAGCTTGCGCATTGCAATTTCAATGCATGACGTTTGCCATATTTTGTGGTCTATGTGGATTACTCATGAGGCTACTAGTTATGAGTGGAGCATTTTATTCAAAAAGGTTTACAAACGAATGGGGCAGTATTCTACCTTGATGTTGTAGCTACTACATTGGGGCACTATCGTGGCGGGGGGGATAGGCTTTGACCTTCAGTCTCTGACGTACTTGCTACTGCTGCCCCATATCGCAGGGTCTTCTGCCTCAGCGTAAGGAAGAGCGTACGAACGAGCAGGAGAAGATTGAGAAACGGCGTCAGATGCCCTTCCACAAGCACATCAACCTGGAACTGCTCGAATGTGTCTACCTAGTGTCTGCTATGCTTCTTGAGATTCCCCAGATGGCTGGTAAAGTTGGTCTTGCTGACAACCAGTTCTTTCTAAAAAGGTTTCCTTGAGCACGTCTTGTCAAGTGGGCAAACCATGGCTAGTCCCATAGCCATAGGTCTAATGAGATTTCAACAAATTGTGATAAAAGACAGCATAAAGTATGTGAGTGATCAAATTTAGTTTTTATGCTTTGAGAGATCATAAATACACACAAAGAAACAAAGTGTTAATTGTAGAACATAAACAATAAGTTTAAAAAAGTAAATGAAAGAGAGATGCTTGCTAATAGCTCACATACACAAAAATAAATGAACAGAGGGAATTATGAAAGTGTGTTCATGAGACTTGTTCATGAGACTTATTGCAAAGCAATAAAAAAAATTGAAACGCCTTCTGCAAGATGAATTGTAGAAGACATCAGTATTCAACCTATTACCTTCTGCAAGTAGTAGTGTTATAATGTTTGCAGAAATGTCAAAAGGAGACAGCATGCTCATTCATTTGGAGACTGCTTGCCAACTGTGAAAAAGAGCTCAGACTATGGGGCTTAGTTTGGAAATATGTTTTGGGATTTGCAGACTTTGTTTCTGGACGCTTTCTTTCTTTAATGCCTCATTCGCTTTCTAGCATAAGATTCTATGCCTTCGACAATGTGGGGTCTCAATATGAGAGAGCGCCACGCTCTTGGTGTGAATGGACGCAGTTGACATGGTTGGAACGAACCAAACAGCAGACATTTATTTAACTACTCTTAGAATGACGATATCGCCAGCCGAATTATAACATTCATAGGGATCAAAACACTAAATAGCCTTACACAACATTGCACAACACTCGCCAACATAACAAACACATGAACACACACAAGGCGGCTTCGCCAACGCTTGACATATTCGAGGGCCTGTGGCAGACGACCCGCGGTGCCGTCCACTGCAGACCCACCTCTAGACAACCGTTCGGGTGAACCGCCACCGGCCAAAGAAACCCGCTCTTTTTCTCCCGTGCCGCCACCAAGGCCTCCGCCAGGCTTCGCTGCCGGCACCATCGTTCTAATTATGATGATGATGGTGGTGGTAAACGCTCCCGAGAACAACGCCACCTACGACTCCATAGTTGTGACCTCTGAATGTGGCCTATGTGCGAGACACGTACGCCACGAGGCGGAAACAACTTTACAGGAAGGTTTTAGCACCCTTACAACGAGAAGCATGTTTTGGCAAGGTTTTCTAACAGTTTGGTTGTGTGCTTGTTTCTGATAAGTTAACGCCTTGTGGACAAGTTCCTAATGGATCCTGGTAGATAAGGTTAATAACATAAGAATGTGCTGCTGCTGCTGCTGCTGCTGTTATCAGTGACCGTTTGATAATCTTGATGTCATTTGCTTTTCGCTTGCAGCTCACGAACTGGATGGCAGGAAAAGAATGATCAGCAAGTCGTTCCACTACCAGCTTCGCAACACAGAACGACAGCCGCTTGTTGGTGAGTGGTATAAAAGGAATTCCTGGTTCATGTAGGCAGTCATTGTTCATTTAACTGCTATATTACTATAGGTTCTCTGAAAACTGTGTAATAAAGCAGCTACTCCTTAGTTTGACTGCTTGCTTGCATGTGGCCAGCGAGAAGATTCAGTAGCCTTACTTGTGCAGCATTACAAAAAATTGGCTTGTGCATTGAAGTGTCATACCGACATTGTAAAGTGTAAGTAAACATGGGTGGTTATAGCGGTAATGAAATGTAGACATGAGTGTTTAACAAATCAATTTTGCTTTAGCTTTATCACCATGGGTTAGATTCTTCTTATTAGAGTATTATTAATTGTTCGGTCATTTCAGTATACTAGAACTAGTGTAATAAGCTAAACCTGCTTATAACAAACCTCTATATATAGCAAATTCATCGGTATAACGAAATTTTTCTATTCCCCGTTGTCACTTCATAGCAGCACATGTATTTGTGTCCTTTATGTAACAAAGTAACGAAAAGAGACATCCTCGATATAAGGCCTCGGATTTTGTCATTTTGGCATTTTCCACGGTTGCCCCGAATCGCGAAGCCGCGCTGGCGCGCTCGTGGCCCCGGCGACTCCCAGGCGAGAGTGAGCGCTCGTTATTGCGCAGGGTTGTGCGTGCGAGCGAGCCGGGCAAGGCGGGCCTGCACCCATCGAGCCGGCGTTGCTGCCGTTCTACCGAATAGTTTTCTGCGGTATCCAAGTCGTTCCCTCTTTGTTTCCGACGTCAAGCGCACGTGCATCCTTGGTTTCACTGAGCGAGCATGATATGGCCCCTGAAAACGTTCAGCTATGTTTTTTTTCTGCTTTTTTAAACGCGGGCAAGCATGTCGTCACTGCCAAGGGGATGTCAGATTAGGCGCAGGCGGAAACTCTCCGAGACCACGGCTATCCGCTTTTGGTCATACAATCACCTTTGTAAGATTTCACCCGTGTTGCAGTGCACATTTTGAGCACTATGGGCAACAGCGTTCATGGCAGTGTGCCATAAATGATGCAACATCATAGGTGCTAGTGCATTATGTGATAGTTACCACCGTTCAGTGTGACCTCATCTGCAAAGGGCAAGGAAGAAGGGTATTTCTTTAGGTTCGGTGTGCTGCATGAGATGCAGTTGGGGGGGGTTGCTTTGTGCTGGGTGCATCGGGGGGGGGGGGGGGAGTTTTGCATAGGTCTAGGTTGAATCTTCATGATAACTTGGTGGTTACGACACATGACTGCTTAGTCTTCATTCAGGTTGTGGGTTTGATCCCAGCTGTGGTGGCTACATTTTGACACAGACGAAATGCGAAAATTCTTGCGTACTTAAATTTAGGTAAAGATACATTGAATTAGGTGCAATTAATGTGGATACCCCTCGGATTATGGCAAGGCTCGTATTTGTATTGTGCTTTCGGTGCATGAATTTCTTGGATCAAAAATTTTTTGGGGGGGTCTATACTACTGCACTTTTCCAGAACTGGCGGTTGAGATATTGTAAGTAGAGAGATATGGTCAGCTCGAAACTGCCCTTATATTTTTGGTGGGTCGGTTATTAGCCATCAGAAGATAGTGTCGCAGCCGCTCTCGCCTTGCTGCTGATGTCTGGTGTCGTAGCAGAAGCACAAGCTAAAGGCAGTGCAATCCCCGACTTCCTAACGGGACGACGCATTGCGCTCACCTGTTGCTACCTAGGTCCCCCCGAGAGCATGCGGGAGCACGTGGTGGCAGCCTCCAAGGCAATGCGGGTGGGCCGCTGGCGCGACTGCTTCAACTACATCATCAACACCAAAATGAACGCCAAGGTGTGGGACCTGTTCCACCAGGCGGACACTGTGCGTGCCATGATCGCCCAGAAGATCAAGGAGGAATCCCTGCGCACTTTCCTATTCACCTACAGTAGCGTCTACGACTCGCTCTCCATCGAAACGCTAGCCGAAATGTACGAGCTCAACAAGTCGGTCGTCCACTCCATCATCAGCAAGATGATCATTGGAGAGGAGCTCATGGTGAGTGTGCCTTTGTGTTCATGGCTCTTTCCCTCTCTGCAATGTGTCTTGTGCGATCTTTTCCTTCTTTAATTGACCCCAATAGTGCGTGCCAAAAAGTGTGCAGGTTGCAGGAATGTACCGAGGGTTAGGGGGTCAAAAGTTCTCAGGCCATTATCTCATGTATTCTTGTGGCAGCGTGGCCTGGAAACTTTTGACCTCCCCTGTACCTTTTTCGTTGATTTTTCTTTCACTCTGAAACATACTTTGTGTGTTTTTTCATTTGATTGACCCCAGCAGTGTGTGACGAAAAGTCTGCAGGTTGCAGCTGCTAACATTTCTGGGTTCTGAAATGATTGACATCAAGATGAAAAGAAAAAAAAGCATTTGCTTGATTTACAACCACAGTGATAGTTTTGAACACATTACTGGTCTGCACCTATAAGGGAGCTGGTAGTTAGTTAGGGCCATTTATATAGTTTATGGTAGTGATTCTTTATTAAAGCGTACATATGTGAAAAAGTACTGAAACTCTAGGAAAAATTATTAGAATTGCTGATTGAGGAAGCAGCTCATTGTTTGTTTTGTGCTGCTGAAATGCTGCAACCCACCTGCATCCTTACGGCAGTTGCTAAGCTACAACAACCAGGTTGTGGTAATTGCATGTATGCTGGTGAAAGCTCTTAACGTTTGTTGCTGTTGTGTGCAGGCGTCTCTGGATGAGCCCAACCTCATGGTGGTATTACACAAAACGGAGCCCTCGCGTATCCAGGCTCTGGCCTTGCAGCTCTGCGACAAGGTGACAAACCTGGTCGACCACAACGATCGCCTGCTCGAGATCAAGCTCGGCTCCTTCTTTGGTCGGGGTGCAGGTATGCATAAATTAATGTAATCTTCCTTACACCTATCCCTTGAATGGGCTAGCACTTCAATTCGTTACCATTTATTCATTGTCTTACCAAGTACAGTGTGTTGAGAAATGTGAAAAACTATTGTTGCAGGCCTTCAAGGATTCAGGGACTCTGGTTACCAAAAGGATGGCTATGGCCAGCGGGAGCGCAACTGGGGTATGTGTTTAATTTTCACACTTTGCTGTCTTCATTGCTGTCTTCACTCTTGTATAGAGCTGCTAATGTTGTGCGTAAATAGTAAATTGGCCTCGCAATGTTTTTTGTCTGCATTCTGCAGTGATTGAGTGCTCGTAGTGTTGGATACTGAGATCAACTGAAAAAGAATTATAAAAACTGGTGCATGGAAAAGTAAAAGTTATTATTCCTCAAAGTTCAAAACCCCGCATACGAGGACAAAAAAAACGCATTCTCTTTCACATTTGATTGTGCGGCTGATGTCCATGGATGGTTGCAATTACCTACTGGGTGTTTCTAACAGAGACGTACCGGAAGTCTCGCCTTATGGTGGCCATTGTACAGTGCACCTAGTGTTGTTTTTATATTGTTTTTAAAATTTCATATTTAAAGCATTGTGTGTCTGGGGAAATATAAGAAGTGCTTTTATAACTTTTAGTGCACGACAGTGTGGCTTAGCTGTGACCATCTGAATATTACTGTAAAATTCCAAGCGATCGCTTCCCCTCCCCCTCCCTCTTACAGTCAAAGATAATTTGACAAGATGTTGGGGGTGCTCAGTCATAGATTGAAATTGAAGATGGCAAAAGAGCCGCTAAGAATAACACGGGCACACCCACGCTCCTGATGAAATGCTTTATTGAATATGCACGCATTCAGTGTTTTCGTTTGCTCTCGTCGGGCAAATAAAAGGAGTAATGAAACTGAAAATTTTGGTAGGGGAGAAGAGGCCGCACGTTTGAAATTTCCTGAAGAAGGAAGGGGGCTCTTGCTTGAGATTTTATAGTTGATTCAACTCGTGTCAAACCAATCGGAATGCCATGTCATTGCTGTCACTTCCACGTGAGGGAAAAGTCTCTTCTGATCACAGCAATGGTGCCCATGTGCTGCTGCAGTCCAAAGTCAAAATGGTTTCCTTGTTTGAGTAAAATTATAAGCTTCGTTTTGGTGCTGCCATTTGCGTTACAATATCGGTGCATTTCGCAATTCCTGAAGCGGCAGCTAACATGCTTCATTTGTGTCACTGGGTCTGTTTAAATGAAATACTTGGTTAATTATGTTCTGCTATGTGTGATATGCTATTTACCTAGATGCAAACATTGGTAGTTCCGGACATGCTGCAGGGCCAGTTTGTCATTACGTGCAAACGATGCCAGAGCTTGAATGACGCACATAGACACACGACAGTCGCAAGGTTTTGCGATATCTCTGTCATCTCTCATTAGCGCTCTGGTACATTGGAAGCCATGCAAGTTAAATATTGCACGATAATAGTTAAAAACCTAAAAAACGCTGAAAGCTGAAATCTCATTTCTACTCTTTTACAGGCCGAAGACAAAACCAGAGGAACTATTGAAGAGGTGGTTCTTATAATTATTGTTTGCTAAATAAACTAAATGGTCCGGCCTGATCAGTGCGTTGCGTCATTTCTTTACGTGCTCTAAAGACGTCCCGTGAAGCTTCTCAAATGTAGTAGTCACCTGCTAATGGTGAAAATGCTATCTATAATTTATCATGGTACTTCTATCCTGCTAACAGTAACTTCAGCTACAGCGTCTAACTACAGCAGCCTCCAAATAATTCAAGCATAAAGGAACCCCAGGTTTTCAGGTTTTTGTTAGAGTTATCCGATAAATATGACTTGGGTCAACATATCGATTCGTGTTGTGATGGAACATATTGTATACATTCTGGAGGCCTTGAAATGTGGAGATGCCCCGCCACGGTGGTCTAGTGGCTAAGGTACTCGGCTGCTGACCCGCAGGTCGCGGGATCAAATCCCGGCTGTGGCGGCTGCATTTCCGATGGAGGCAGAAATTTTGTAGGCCCGTGTACTCAGATTTGGGTGCACGTTAAAGAACCCCAGGTGGTCAAAATTTCTGGAGCCCTCCACTACGGCGTCTCTCATAATCATGTGGTGGTTTTGGGACGTTAAACCCCACAAATCAATCAATTGAAATGTGGAAATTTATGCAGTGAGAGAGGACAGAAGTGGCATGTGTTTTGATTGTTGTTTGTCAAAGATGCAGCAACATATTAGGTCTTATTTCCACTAAAGCTTTAGAGAGTGAGTGCAGTGAAAGATAAATAGGTGGAAAGAAATACAAACGGAAAATAGATAGAAGGAAAACAACAGAGGAAAAAAAACAGGTGAGAGAGCATTACAGACAGAGAGAGAAAAGACGTAAAAGAAAAATAATGGGAGAAAAAGATTGAAAGACAGAGAAGGAAATAGACAGAGAAAAAGAAATAGACACAAGAAAAGAAAGAAAAAAAAGAGCGAGCATAGCCACATATAGTACCCTGGAACCTTGTTATAACAAAATTTAATCTTACATGAAAATAAGTTTATCAAAAAATATGTTACAAAGGTATACTCCTAACACTGTCTTTTGCAAGACTATTTTTAATTTACTTCATTATGACCAATATTTCGTTATATCCGGATTCGTTATATTGAGGTTGGAGTGTGTAGAATAGCAAAGGGTGGAAAAGAGAGAGGTGAAAGTGTAAAAGCCTAGAGGAGCCAAGACTGGCTAGGTGCCCACCAGCTCTGCCGTGTCACAGCCTTCCGTGCTAATTTTTTTGCCCTTACTTCTTCCTTCTCAAAGTACCAGGGCAGCTAGTTTAGCCACTTTGTCACATTTAGGTTGGCAGTCAGCTTCATCTGCAACTGTTAGTAATATAAGCACAGATGTGTTCGATGAGAAGTGCAAATTCGACTGATACAGACGCGAGCAAAAATTTTTTCTGCATGTAAGGTTAATGATTATTGATGACTGTAAATTGGTGAGCAGGGCAGTACATATTTTTGGGCATGGACAAGCGAAAGAGTTGACCTAATTTACACAATAGAGCATTAGTGAAAACGTAGTGGGTCAACCAAAAATTTGAAATTTGTTTGAATTAACTGAAAGTTTGGGTTGTCACGAGGGTACTGTAAGGCTTGCTGGAGAATTGTGTGAAATGCCGATCAATTTTGCCATCGCCATCGCAGCATTGTCGGAACTCGAGGTCGATTAATCATTTCTAGCTTGAGCACCGACGGGCCTCAATTTTACAATTCCAGCATGTGAGCTGCTGAAGTTGAGTGCATAGACTTGTGCAGGGTTTCTCATTAGGGGCGGTAAGGGATTGAAGCCTAATCGCATCCCCCCCCGCCCGTGTTGTTCAAAGTTCGGACGAAAACAAGCTTCGGCAGTGGATGCAAAAATGAAAATTAAATGACGACGTGCTTACAACTGTTGCCTGTCTTCGGTCCCCAGCTTTCCAAGAGTTAAAGTGGAGAGTTTTGGTAATGCTATGTCAGTGGCCCTCGGTCGCATTATACGTGTCCCGTTGTCCCTAGGTACGTGGGGTCTGCCGAATTATTCATTCTAAAAGTCTGGGCGTGGAAACACGAACACATGAGAGAATACACCACAAATGCCTTTGTACCCTGGCGTCGTTGATGGTTTCTTGGCTTCTCTTTTGTGTTTGTTTGCGCGCTAGGACTTTGAAAACCTTTTTATTTTGGTAATTGGATGAATAAAATAAGATTTAATGCACTTAATCAGCATTTTTTGCAGATGCTAGGTCAATAAGTAGATTTCAAATGACTGCATTAGAACAAAATGTATGCGATTCCTAAAACATATAAACTTATTTTCTAGAAATGTTTGGCAACTTTGCTTTACGAAGCACAAAAACAATGTATATGGCAAGATTGCTGGAAAGATGGTCCAGCCAAAGATGTGATTTATTTTGTTATAATGTTGTTCACCAATTTATATTTCTCGATAATCATTAATAGTCCACAGGACAAAAATCTTTTACTCGTGAATGTATGCATTTATTTTGCATTCAAGGTTCATTGAAAACAGTCATTAGCATCACCAGCTATAGACCAACTCTGACAGTTCTTCCCCTTGATTTACAGTAGGTTTGCCCCCTACTGGAGATAAATGGCTTTGCTATATTACTTTGTTTTTACGCAATAGCGCTAAATAGCTCGTTTTGCAGAAATTCTAGTGTCGGCGTCGTCGGTTGAGAGTGAAAAATCATATTTACGTGACCGAAAAATCATCTTTGCGTGACCGAAAAATCTAGAAAGATCCAAATAAAATAAGTAATAAAAAATTCTGGGTCTAAGTGGTGATCGAACTGGGTCGTTGGGGTGGCAAGCGGGTGTTCTGCCACACAGCCACGGCTCTCTTTTTTTTTCTTAGTACGTACACCAGGGAATTTTTTTTTTCTGGTGGCTGCCCCCTTTTACTCTCAATGTGAAGCTCTCGAATTGTGAAGTCGTCATCAGGTTGGCAGATGTGCTGTTGGACTATTTTGAGTACCATAAAATAGTTGTATGATTTCAATAGACCGAATCGCCAACACAGATATTGCCGGCATCAGGAAGGGGGCAAACTGTCCAGGCGTATTATGCGAGCAATTGTATTTGTACTAGTACCTTGGTCTCTGACAAGATGGCTTTCTTCAATACAGCTTAAATGCCCTCCTAATGTAGCTCTTGCTGAGTTTGACGGATGTACTTGATCCACTTCCTTGCCACAGAGCTATGCAGAGCTACACCATGTCGCTATATTGTAAAAAGTGATTGGCAAGTTTTAGATGAACCCGTCTGTAAATTGTAAAAGTAGTGTTGTAGCATGATTTAATGGACAATTTTGCTGACAGGAAGTGGCTTCTTTGGTTGGGAGAGGGCTTGGTCGTGGCTGTCGTGTAGTGTTAGCTCTTTGGGAAGAGAGCCAGGCTTTGCTTTTCATAGTTGTCCTCCTTAGTATTCAGAATCTGAAAAAAAAAGGACAAAGGTGCAAGCAATTGGTGTTATCTCCCGGTAAGAAGTTTACTAATTGGTTGGTTAATAAATGTTACTGGTGATTTTCCTGTCTTAAATGGATAAAGCAGTACCAGAACAAAATCTTTTACCTCGTCCCTCCCGCTTCCCATATTTTTTTTGTTGTAAGTAAAGGTTTGGCGTATCAAATGCAGTGAAGGTACTGCGTAAGATCACAGTGTATATAATAAGTCAATGCAGCAGCTTTGCTGCAGCTAGTTTTCTTCTTGTTTTCAAAGCATCAGAGTACATCGAATAAATTAATGCAGCAGCTTTGTTACAAATAGTTTCAGGATTGTTTTCCAGAGGTTATACTGTGCCCTGATGTCGTGAGGCAGGTAGTAATCAAGTGGACCACTCTATACTGCTACTTGCAAAGACAAGCGAGCCGGCGCGAGCGGCCGAACGTTGGTTGCATTATGTATATCACAGGTGATCACAGTTTAATTGCATAGCTCAAATTGGTTTCAAAAGCAGCGTATGTTATGGCGCTAAAGATAAACATGTGTCAAATGTGTCAATACTGCCGGTGCTCTGTCGCCCGCCGAACTGAACCGCCATGCTTGTCGTAAAGGGTCGTCGATAGTGCATGCATGGCTGCATACTGTTATTCGGCAACTATTTGCGACATGCAGGGGAGTTCAGGGTTAGCCGGGCGGCGTGCCACGCGACGGCTACAACGCTTTAACGGTGGAGAGGAAGAAACGGGTGGCTGATTCGTCGCATGCTGGACAGTTGGCGCGCACTATTCTACTGTCTCTAGGCGGCGTAGTTCTGTATTCTGTATCGTGCGTGCCATACTTTAGCGTCGACGAGGTGTTATATTGCGATAACGGTTATATAAACACTCTCAGCATGTTTTTGCGTCACCGTGATGTTGCACATAAAGTCCACATTGATGACATCGTCACGCGCATCGTATGTCCAATGTGCGAGTGAAAGCGCGTTAGTGCAGGTGATGAACGCTTGTCTAGCGAAAGCACAGCGGCCGTATTTCGTCATGCGGAAGACCCACGGGACAACCAAATGGCTCCGCACTTTACCATGTGTGGTTGCGCTTGCTTACAGGCATTGCCAGGCGGCTTATATTTTAGCGCGAGCTGCGTGGTCTTGCCGCTCGGTTTGCGACTAAGTGATAGCACGAAGGTCGCTTTGCTCGCTGCAGCTGTGGCCCCGCCTCGGTAGTTTAGTGGCTAAGGTCGCGGGACCGAATCTTGGTTATGGCGGCTGCATCTTCGATAAAGCCGAAAACGCTGTAGGCCCGTGTGCTCAGATTTGGGTGCATGTTAAAAAACCTCAGGTGGTCGAAATTTCCGGAGCCCTCCACTACAGCGTCTCTCATAATCATGTGGTGGTTTCGGGGCGTTAAACCGCACATATCACTCTATCAATTGCTGCTGCTGTCGTATTTCCTTATGCTGCTATTTTGTTGAGTTATGCCACATTGCATGCTACGGGAGTTAGCTGCAAGCGTTGCTTCGTATGAAATTCCAATTCTCTCCGCCGCTCCAAAGGCGAGAGGAGCAATGCTGAGTAGCACCCTTTCCCCCGAAGCCGCAGCCATACAAAGTGCTGCTACGTTAAGGCGGCCTTACACCGTCCCGCTATATGCAAATTACCTTCGTAGAAACCGCATGCTGCTTGACTATATGCCCACTGGCCCCAGTAGAAGGTTCAGTATAGCGCCTCGGTCATCCTCTGCGGCAGCTGGGAAACTTTGTTATATTGGTGTCTGAGAACTGGCTAACCTCCCTGTCCTTCCTATTTTAGTCCTACTTCGTTATATTGGAATCGCGGTCATTTTAATGAGGTTCAGCATATTTAATAATTGCAATAGTTTGTTATATCGGGAATGAGTTGTAAGTTTGCCACATTGATTAACGACTTTGTTATAACGCAATTGACGATTTAACAAAGTTTCAGGACATATAACCTATACGTCCACAGAACAAAATGTGTCTTTGATATCAATGCAAACAAGCACATTTATCCGTGATTTCAATACATTGAGGTTTCACTGTCACCTTGAGGAATCCAGGACAGTGCTTTGAAAGTTCTGCTGATGCCAGTGGTTGACTTGCTCGCGCTTTTTGTGAACTCGTCTTACAATTAGTGCGCCGTGAGATGGAGAGCCACTGATGAAGCGGCGCGTTTGCTGGCAGCGGCTTCGCGGAACTGATGCTATACTGAGTTATCTATTCGCCTTCAGAGAAATGGAGAGCGAAAGCGGCGGGGGTGGTGGCAGTGGAAAGGCGACCTTCCGATTCTCGCCTGTCACCTCTCTGTCACTCGCCCCAACGTTACTAGAGTAGATTCAGTTTTCAAACCGCCACCGCACTTGCTAGGTGCTGGCACTGTAGTCGCAACGAGCTTCAGGACGCGGCGCACCTGACTCGCTGCTGTAGCAGACATGTTGATGCTTTCTGTCAGTGCGCCGTTGTCTTATCGCCCTTCCGCAGCTATCGTGCCACTGTTTGGTATTGTTGTCTGATCACGTGTCGTCTATTCATTCGGGTGTGACTGCTGTGATATTTGTGTGCAAACCATGCCAACTTGCTGCGTGCCTTGTGCACTAGCAGATGCCGCAAGAATGCAAGCAGTTAAGACGAACATTAAATAAAATGCGGAGCATTTCTCAGTCACACGATGTCGCGCTTTGGCGTCAGCGGCGCCGTCCACGACCCTACTGCCCATGCTTGGCTCGTGCCGGCCCAGGAAGACGCTCGCAAAACTGTCCCTCTAGGCGGGCGTTCAGCAAGCAACGCATGCGCAGTTGGGGTGCGGACCTCTCCCCTGTACTCCTCTCCCTCGAACGTGGGCGGTGTGTATATAAGCGGCGGAGCGCGCGTTCGTAATTCAGTCAAGGGCGTCTTGGCTTTTGTTTGACTTGACGCTTTGCTTGACTCTATCAGCAAGCCGAGCATGGAGTTGCGGACCTCTGCCTCGAACGCAGGTGTTGTGTATATAAGCTGCAGAGCGTGCGTTCAGAACTCGGTCAAGGGCGTCATTACTTGGCTTTCCAATTTGACGACCAATCAATAAATACACGCTTTAACTTTGCACTCCTTGCTTTCGCTTCTCCTTCTTTCAACAAATAAGAATAACAAAGAGGAAACAGTAACATTTAAGCATTCTCAAACCATACCCAATCATGCAACATTCACGCAATATCACTCCCCCACTCTTTTTTGGGCTCTGTCCGACATGAGCATTTCTTTAACGTTGAAATCAGTTCTATGTGCGGACAAGGAACTAACAACGAAGTCGAGAGTGTGCGACCTTCACTTTGATAAACAGGCCAACAAAAATGTACGTTTTAGATATTAACATTCATGTAATCGATGAAAAAGTGGTCAAAATCTCACGAGATACGCTTTTGCGTGTGTGTGTGTGTGTGTGTGTGTGTGTGCGCGCGTGCATGTGTGTGAGTGTGCGCGCCTGGTGTACGGCAGCACCCATCAGACGCTATAAAAACTATGCTTATCAGCACTTAACATGTCAATAATGAACTAGACATGCTCGGCGGAGCGTTGTTCTGGACTATTATGGCCTGTCTGTATGTTTTCTGACTCGCATAAGATGTACTTAATTACACCTGGTGTTACTGCTCTTAAGGATAACTTGGGGCAGAAATTATTGAGTAGACGTAGACAAACCAAGAAGTGAGAAATTCTTTCCAATTTTTTTTTCTGATATGTGTAAAAATAGGTTTTTTCACCTCCTTACTGCATATTTTATAGAAGTGACCACTCGTTAAAAACAAGGGAAAATATTTGTAGAACAAACATATTGCAGAACTCTTTTCTCTCACACAGGCTTACCCCGTGGAATCAGCGACCGCAGAAAACTGTGCAGTGCTGCACCGAAGTATTGTTTAGAGAATTACTGTTAGGTATATCCACTACGGCATCGTCATATGGTGGTTTTTCGACATTAGACCCCACATATCAATGAATACTGTTAGATATATAATGTTTAAATGAGTAAAGTGGTACCTTTTGTTCTGCTTGGAAATCCAGTGAATGGGCACTTAAAAATTTATTAGATGTCACCGTTAATAATAATTGTGTGTGGGGTCTTACATCCCGAAACCGCGATATGATTATGAGAGACGGGAGTAGTGAAGGGCTCTGGAAATATTGACCATCTAGTGTTCCTTACCGCGCACTGACATCGCACAGTGCACGGGCCTATAAGCGTGTCAGCCTTGGTTACTGCAGTAAAGCATACTATTTTTGTGCCCAGCAATGCATATAAGTGTCTAAAAACACATTTAAGAATGCTGAGATAGCATTATCAAGTGAACAAATGCTTGTGCGCTAGCAGACCACGCCGCGCGGGCTGGAACCTGATGTGACGGTTTCCACCATCATGCAGGATGGATGGATCGATTGATATGACTGTACCCTTTAGATCGGGCGGTGGCTAACGCCACCAAGCCGTAATACTTGGTGAACCAAAAACTAGATTTATTTTTTTTTTCTTTAAATAGTGAGGTTGAGGACTATTACTTTGCAGTGAAGGGTTTTCACTCGTGCCTTGACTTTAGCCACCAATCAGATAACTTCCTTCTATTTAATTCTACCCCCTTAATGTCTATTTTGCCCTCCCTGTCTCTAAAGCCCAGTGCAGCAAGCACAGAAAAGGTGCCATCTACGGAGCACGGTGGGAGTGGACAGCTTGCCAGCTGAATCTATTCGAACTCGCCCCGAAAATGGCAAAAAAAAAAAAAAAACTGGCCCAAGGTTAGCAGTACGCCCCATCCTGCTCCCTTGAAGGATATTGCTTTCCGTCAAGTAAAAATGGGACTATAATGCATGAAGCAAGCACCCCCCTTCACCGTTTGTTGCCACGAGCATAAGCGGACAGTCCTTTGTCGCAGCAGATCGATACGTGCACACGGATAACGTGTCTCGGAAATGCTTTGCTTCATATCGGGAAAATCACAATGCCTAAACAGCTGCGCCCACTTGTCGCATTATGGAGCGTCCTAATTGTCGCAAAGATTTCGCGCGTTGACTGTAGCTTTTAGTACAGGCATGCACAAAGTGCTGGCACATGCTGGTAACGACACAGTGCCCATACCACGCTATCATGCCGTGCAATGGAAGAAGCGGCACTGCAACTGTACCGCTGATTCTTGAGGGCGAATTGTTGTGCTACGAGTCGGACGAGCTACGCAAGTGTCCGGTGGGGGACCGGCCTTCATCCTCGCTAACTTGATGAGTGGGTGTAGCCAAAGCCGATTTACGCATATTGAATATGCTGCTGTTGCAGCGCCTTTCACACGGCTGAATGCGACGGAGTCTATGCTTCTGCGTCTAGTTCGCAAGACATGAAGTTAGTTTAACGCGCTGTGCAAGTGTATACCGTTGAGTTGTTTCGGAGACGACGAAAATGGTGCTGAGCCATGCTCTCGCAAGGATTGCAGAAGAAGGTGCTTTGTTTTCTACTTTCTCCAGAACCACAACAGGCGACGACGAAATGCATTGCGGTAAGTGTGTACTGTCGTGTGCTCACTAACAAGTGTCCGAGTGAAATACATATTTTATTTGAAAAAAAAAGATATATATATATATATATATATGCGTGTGGTATAAGCCTATAGATGACAACCCCACCTGTCGAGGCCGGAAAAGCTAATACGAATCATTTATTGGTCTTTTTGACATCTCAGGTTTACACTTTTAATTTGTTTAAATAAGTATAAGCGATAGTGTCATTGCTCATGAAATCGGCCGTTGCACTTTGGACTCACTTGAAACGTAGTTGTAGATACCGAGAAGGAGAGAACAAGTGGTTTTTTGCATATTTTTCGACACGAGATAGAGATTCCAGCAGCATTCACTGCCGTGATACTTGGCTGCCATGTTGACAGGAGGCTCATCTACAGATTGGGAACATTTTTTATGCTTAATGAGTGTTGGCCTCATGACGGTTATCTGTCGTTAAAAAAGAAAACTTTGAGTGTAGTTAGCACCCACCAATCAATCCAAAGGCACAATGCACGTGATGAATATTTAATAAAGCATGCAAGTTATACCTATTATAAAACCAGCCTTCTTTTTAGTGGGAAGCGGCTCCTCCCTCTTAGAAACTGTGCCTTTAAGGAAAACTGCGTCTTGGAGAGAATTGGCAGCCGATTCACGAAGTGAATTCTGATGATAGACCAAAGCTAAGTCCTAAGGCCCATAATGTCTACGTTGAACTCGCCGAATAGCATAAAGGACAGACGGATGGACCGAGGGACGGACAAACACATTCATGAATGGACGCACTGATGGGCGCATATGGACGGACACAGATAAATGGACAGATGCACGGACGGTCGGACAGACTGTTGGACGGTCTAATACTTAAACTGTATGCGCGTCTTGAACCGTCTACGTACGGCATATGTAACACCTGCGTTTCGGTTGGATGGGAAGCTGCGACGACGACGGCATCAACGGACATCGTACGAGCCCAAGGCGCTTCGCCACTAAAGAAAAAAAACATGGCCCGGATTTGCAGTTCGAATGCTGGCATGGCGACGCTGTACTCATGGCAAAAGTTCGTTTAGATGGTTGTGCCGAAGTTGCGGAAATAAGATCTAGAGCGTTTGTACTGAGGCGAAGACCAACACACCTACATACCTTGAACCACGGAAGATAACAGGATGGCCGCGGCAGCCACGAAGGCCACTAGGGCGAACGACAACGCCAGCACGGGAGCAGTCGAGTCCAGGGTGGTGCCGTGATCTAGGGGAAGAGGCCTCGGTGGTCGTCTGCACAAACGAGTTCAAATTTTTAGAACTTGATTGGGAAAGAACAGCGGATGCTGCTTGTATTAAAATACCTCAGCGTTCTTGAAGTGACAGCTTCTGTGACATTGTAAACAAAGATTAAGAGC
Source organism: Rhipicephalus microplus (assembly GCF_043290135.1). Taxonomy (NCBI): domain Eukaryota; kingdom Metazoa; phylum Arthropoda; class Arachnida; order Ixodida; family Ixodidae; genus Rhipicephalus; species Rhipicephalus microplus. Next base: position 50,101,568 of record NC_134702.1, read on the forward strand.
TCGGCAGAAATATCTTTTTAAGAACTTGTTGGGGCATCAACTATGCAATGCTGTCCGGTGCAAAGGTTTGGGGGGGGGGGGCTTGACTTCAACTCTCTGCCTAGATGTTCTCACTCCCTCTTCTCACAACCGTGCTCGGACGGTCGATGAAAATGTTCGTTCCACTGCACTGTTTGCGCAGGCGACTGTGAGGTCGCCTTGGTTTAACTGGGCAGATTGCTGCGCTTCCATATAGTGAGCAGGTCGTACTCAAAATCGTCAAACATTTGTTCTAAACACACATTTGGCTTTGGCTTTTCGCTCTAGGTAACCTACAAGGTCACTTGAAGGCAGTCGACAACATGAGCTGAAATTATTTTATGCTTAATGTAAACTACTAGGAGCAAATTCATGAGGCCCCCACACTGTCTTGCCAGAGTTTCAAGAAGCACACGCATATGGCACCGTGAGATGTTCTGCAAGCATCACCTTCATGTGTAAGGTAGTGGGTGAGCCTATACTACCTAATAAAATGAAAGGGGGGAGTTTAGACGCTACGGTGAAATTTCGCTTCCTCTAGAACTTTGTGCATGCCTATGCTCCTGCTGACTATAAAAATGCCACCGTTCCCCCTCGCCTAAAGGCAGCAATGGCTGACCTTGTGCATCCGGAAGCTTTTCAATCTCGCTATCTCGAGCTTTCAGCGCGCGCTTCGGAAGTTTCCAGGTGGTGCTGTTAAACGAAAACCATCGCATTTAGCGTCGAAGTCTGGCTTGTAGTGAAAAAAAAAAAGACAAGGAAGCCTTGCTCTGCCTAGTGAGTTTAATGTCCTGAGGACCAAGGTGCGCTGTTCAATCGCTGATACAGGAATCACGATTCAGTGAGTCTCGATGAGGGAACGTCGTTGAACTACATCGCAAACTGCTTGGATTGAGATGCCCTACACTAATAAAAAAATGAATATGTGCATTTTGCACTCACCTCTTAGTCTTCTTTTCTCTCTTACTCCTGCCCGGTTCCTCGCCCATCGAGCTTTCTACCCTGGCTGGGACACCGAGCTGGGAAATCTCTATCGGTGGTGTAGAAGGTCCCGCAAATGCTTCCACCACTGGCCAGTCTATGCGGGTCACGACGGGCGGACTGTCTTCTCGCATTTGGGTCGAATGCTCCGGCGGCTGCGCTTCGGTGACCATAGTGGCACTGAATTCCATCGGCACAACGGCCACTAGCGTATCCCGAGAGAAGTCGATGGTAAGCGCGTGGAGTTCCGCGTGGATTGAGGCCAGCGGTGTAAGAAAGTCGATTTCGCCGACGGTGGTGAAAAAGTCGGGGTCGTCTGAATACGAGAACGCAGAGTACGCGACGCCATCTTGCACCGCGACCATGGGTTGTCCCACGTCGGTCGGCACCAGAAGTCCCATGTCGGAGGACAGCTGTCGCGAAAGCGGAGCGGCATGTTCCACAGAATGCGCCAAGTCTGGCGCCACTACGGCTTCGATGACGGGACCGTGATCCAGCGAGTGTAGTTCCGATAGCTCGATGCTGACCGCATCCTCGGTTCGCGCTTTCGGCGCCTTCGAAGACGGCACATTGGTGAAGTGCGATTTGGAGTGACTCTCGTAAGGGAGCAACGCAGATGGTTCGCTCTTCGTCGCGGTTTGAGTGATTGCTGTAGGTGACGTATCACGCCGAGCGTCGTTTTCTTTTGGGGCCACATCGGCACTTTGCTCTGAGCGGGGCTTCTTTGGCGGAGGTTCGAGTTCTTCTGGCGACACCCTCAATGTATCGCCGAGATTCGACCTGGACTGGATCGTCGTTTCTTTCGTAGGTTGTGCGCCTTGCTCTGCAGTTGACGCAAAGGTGCCTCCGAGCGTTCTTTCAGGCGTCCTCTGGCCATGCACTTCCGGCATTAATTCCGATTCTCGTTGCTGCACTTCCTTGAATTCTTGGGGTATTTTGTCAGGAATCACGGAAACCCTGTCGCTGTGCTCTGGTTGTATTGTAGCTCGCATTTCACTGTCAGACGCGCTTTGTCCGTGTTCAGCACCTCGAGACACTTTTCCGTATATTTCTCCAGCGAACTCTTTTGGAACACCATCTACCAACGTTTTCACGCTCGGCCCTGTTGAATGTGCTTCAGGTGTGGCGACAACTTCACCAGATGAAGCTTCAGTTAGTTGCACAGTTGATGTTTTCAATATAATCGCGACTTCAGATTGTTGTTCCTCACGTGGCTGGCACGACGTCCTTGTGGCTAGTACTGGGGCTTTCTTGGTCTCGGCCGATTGACTGACATCTGGTAAGTGCGTTTGTTTTACATTGCCATCACTTGCATATTTAGTGGCAAGACTTTCTATGGACGTTGCTCCCACTGGCCCTTCCGATGATCGTTTCATGCTTGTCTCGGACCCAACTCTTTCGGGCAACTCAATCATCAGCTCAGATGAGGCTGATATTTCTTCTAGTTCAACCGATTGTTCAGGCATATGGTGACCTTGTGGGCTAGTTCTGAGAGGGGAAATGTACTGTTTCGATTTGGGAATGAGGGCTTCTTCAGATGTCAAGTCAGTCGACTCTTCATCTTGTGGCTTCGTGACGACCTCGACCTGTGCTTGCAGTTCCTCGCGTTTTTTATGCGGTACTCGTGAAGTAGGCACAGGCGCCTCTTCACTCTCCACCGAAGGCAGCGTAAGCGTTTCCTGTTTTTGAAGTATCTGAGGAACCCGTTCATGTCTTTCTGTGGCGGCAGAGCTCGACGTTTTCCAAAACTTTTCGACCGCTTCTTCGGTTGGTGCTTTCGACGATGAGTCGAACTCGATCCCCTGAAATGTACTTTCGGATCGTTGGCTCGCTAGTTCCTGTGAGTGTTGAGAGGTTTCAAGATCACTTGACCCAGCAAGCTTTCGGTGTTGCGCAGCCATGGCCTCATCACTGCTACGTGCAGATATTTCTCGAAATGTCCCTTCTGCTAACCCCGAGGCTGGAGCTTTTGTGATCTTGTTTACATCCGAGCACGCTCCTTTCTGATAAGCTGTTTCCAATGAAAATTCTTCCGTTCCTCGGGATGGCTCCGCGGTGCTTTGATAATCCGCGCGGCTACGACATTCCACTTCAATTAGGATGTTTGCTTCTTGATATGCCGTTTCTGCTAATGATGTAGCAGATGGGGGCGCTGCAGTTTCGAACTCGGATTCGACTTTCTTGAACCACTGGCGTTCTGAGCTTGGTAATGAGAACTCGTCGGTCGTCGTTGCAGATGGTTCCGCAGCAGCCTGATTTCGCGTACTATCGTGTTCTCTCGCTGCAGAAAGAAACACGTCATCTGACGTCACTTCACTTGACCCCAAGCCTCGAGGTTGCGGCAGAGGCCTCAAATGCTTGTTCGGTGCTGTGGCCGATTCTGCGGTTACCGCATCAGCGGGCCGAATATATGTCATCGCGGAGGAGAACGCGTCGTCAGACGAAACATCAGTCCAACCCTCGCCATGCCGTTTCGTGACGCCCTGAAAGCTCGCTTCCTTTCTGTCTTGTTCCACGACTAGAGCGGCAGGTAACGTTCCATATTGCTCTTGTTGCGGCCTTGCGTTAGGTTCGATTTCTAGAGCCGTCTCTTCAGTATGGTCAAGGTACCTTTCTTCGATTGATTGAAGACCGTCTTTGCGTGGTGGCGGTCTGCGATCTCGCGATGTTCGCGTCTTCGCAAAATTAGGCTCCGTTTCCTCAGACGTTGCTTGCGACTGTTCAGTCAGTTTTAACGATTTTGTAGCGTGCTCGTAGTCTGTAGACATGACGGTGGCTAGACTGTGTGCGGCTGTGGCAAATAATTCTGTAGACGTTGCGTCTGCTAATTCGTCGTAATGTTGTTGCACGGGTGCGCTCGCGCTAGGGCGTGTTCCGGTAGTAAGGGCAGGGCCCTCCGACGTGTCCTGCGATGCCCCCGCGGTGGTGGTTTTATCAAATGTACGGCGGCATTCTACACTGCTCTCATGCGCGAAGGAATAGTCCGGAAAAGTTAAGGACGACTCGGTGGCAAGCGTATCTTGAGCCGTAGATGCAGATTTATTGTTTTCCGGTTCCAGTTCGTGTTCTCCCTGGAGCAAGCCATCTGAATCTGACGCGCGAACGTGACTTGCCAATGATTCAGCTGCATAGAACCCAGACCCGTAATTTGTTGTTTGTTCGTTAGCGGCAGCAGACGTTCTTGTGGCTCCTTGTCTAGTTAGGTTTTTACTGGTTTCAGGCTGCGCTACGGTAGAAGATTGTTGATCGTACAACGGCGACAGGTCAGGAGTGACGCTAGTCGGGTGAATTGGGGCCGGCGCAGATTTGACAGTCGTTCCAGTTTCTATGGATTGAGGCTCATAAAGATAGTCTAATTTGTACTCTGATGGCCGAACGTCATTTGCGTTGGCAGCATTACTCGGTGCACTCGCTGCTTCTTTTTGTTGATCCGTTATTCTACCCACAGACTTTGAAGTTTCGCGACGAGCTTCTGACCTAAAAAATTCCGGTACGTACATGTATTCTAGGAAATATTTTGGATGCTGTTCGCATTCCGGTGTTGCGACTGGCAAATTAGACTCCTCAGCTGGTCCAGCTGTTGACAAATCATCGGCTGTGTACGCGTGTGTAAGAGCAGCGGTCGCAGCTTGCCCGGCTTTTTCCTTCATAAAATCAGGTATATACAAGCACTCTAGTTCGTACCGTGGTGACGGCGCCACATGAACTTCGCCAGGCAGCGGTTTTGAGACACCTGCGTCGGCCTGGCCCAGAAGCTTTTCATGTTTCATATCTGAGCTAGATAACTTTACTTCAGGTTTGTCGAATATGTGCAGCTCTTGTGGTGGGTTGTCCTCCGAATCAACCTTATCCTTGTCAAATTTATCCAGCGGGATACTCTCGTTGATATCTTGGTATGCCGATTTGCCTTTAGACGCCCCTTCGGTCACCACGTCCTGTTCGATAGCAGCGAGTGGTTCCAGCGCGGAACTTTCGCTGGAATACATTTGGTAGCTGGGACTACCGCGATGAATAGGGACTGGCTCGAGCACTATCTTCTTGTAAGCGCGGTGCGGCTCTGGCGAGCTTGACTTACTACGAGACACTGGTTCGGACTCAACAGAAGGCGCAGTATGTTTGAGGTCGGGTGTCGAAGCATCGTCAAGGAGTTTGTACATCAAGGAACAAGGATGCACAATAAACGGCCCTTCAGGAACTTCGGGTTCTACCTGCAGTGGACTCTCCTCGCTAGCTGTGATTTCCTTGAAGCTATGCTTTAGCGAAGACAATTGTTCGTCGGAAGAAGCGTGCTTTCTGGAAGACTCGATGTGACCCTTTTCTTCAAGTGCACTGCCTTGATCGTGTTGCTTAAGGGACTCCTTCTTGTAGTTCTGCTGATGCTTGTGTTCTGGAGTTTTTTTCAATGTGGGCTGAGGTGCCGTGTATAGTGTTGAACCTGAAGCGGCTCTATCCTCAGCGGAAGCCTGAGCGCTCGATTCCGTCGGCCGTTGGGTCCCGAACTTGCTAGCAGTGACTGAGGCTGGTGAGTTTCCGTCCTCGTGATCTGGCGGTCTTCGCGCCTCGACTGCTGCATTCCACGACGGCTTCGCCTTTTCCGACTGACGCCTCTGGGTAGTCATTCCATCGGTGCGATGCCGCTGCGCTTCCTCTCCGGAAGACTGTGGACTTATAGGAAAGTCAGCTTCTTCCACAGACGGTGCGTCTGAAACCGAGCGCAGCACCGTCATCTCAACAACATTCCTTGGGCGGGGAGCGGCGCCTTTCGCACCGAAGGTGTAGCGTGTGGTCACGACCTCGGTCTCCTCGGCAGACGGAATGTCTGCCATGTCAGCCGCCTTCATAACGGTTCTAGCATCAATCTTCCGCGGTGGCGATCCGATGCCCATCGGTGGGTGGAAACCCAACTCTAATTCGTCGACTGAAGGTAGTTCATCCACGAAGTCTCTCTCTACAGGCCGCGAGCAAGGACTGCGCGTTCGCTTCTGGCGACCTGCTTGAGGCTGCTCTTGGTCCGTCGCAAGTGGAACAAGCTTTCCTGCTTCTTCCTCGGTAGCGGTGGGCTCGGGCCGCAACGAGGCAATCATTTCGGCCTCGACAACCTCTAATCTCCGGCGTTCAGTCTCGCTCAAAAACTGCTTCAGGATTACGTCATTTCGGATAGAACTTCTGACAAGCTTCTTTGACTGTGGGTCTCCGTCAGTAGACTCCCCCCTCTTGGCTGGCTTCGAGGGCTTCAAGATTTGAAAGGTCTCCTTGACGCACGTCTCCTTTTTGACGTGGGTCGTGACGAACCGATCGTCGTCCATGCCCGACGCCTTTTTCTTTTCTTCCTGGGAGCGCGATTCATCGATGCTTGTCGCAGAATACGTCTGCCTTCCACGTTTGAACAAGCAAGAGGGCACGGACTCGCCGTACTGCATCTCTTCGTCCCTCTCGCTTCGAAGTACAATCGTCCTTGTTATAAATTCGGCAGACTTGTTTTCGTCGTCCGAGTTTTCACGAGAAGCAGCTGATGAAAAGTCTTCCGACGCTATGGGTTCGATGTATTCAAGTTTCTCTTTCATATGAGTAATCTTCTCCGTTGTTAAGACGTCGAGGCTATCTTTGGAAGTATTCGTCTTCCGTCCCACAGCAGAAGTCTTTGACGAAGTTTCGTCGTATGCCCCGTTCTCTTTCGTCGACGATAGAAGTCTCTGAAAAAGCTCGACCGTTGTGACATCGCGAAGGATTCTTCTCGTGATGGCGTCAGCGGGAATTGAGAATGAGCTAACGTCGGATGACGATGAGCTACGCCGCACCTTTCCGGCCGAGCCTTTCCCTGCTCCCGACAGCTGTTGCTCTGGAGGAAAAGGCAGCCGGTCAAATTCCAGCTTTATTTTTTCGAGGTCGGCATCGCAGGGAATTTCGGTTTGCCCGAAAGCCTCAGTGAATCGAGAGAAGTAGAAAAGTCCGTTTGTGATATCATCTTGTAGCAAGCGCGGCTGACCTTTTATCGATTCGGATGTGACCGGTATCTGAACAAGCGAAGTATTCCCAGTTTCCTCCGTGCTTGACTTCTCGGCAATTTCCTTTCTCTCTGCCCTGCTTGCAGCAACCGACAAGCTAGACTTCGAATACCCTGCGTCGCCGGGGACCTCTGCGGTGGTAGGCATTTGCTTCGCTGTTTCCATGTCAATATACTCAGTGCTTTCGATCACAGGTGTTTTTTCGTCACTTGAAGATATGTGCGGAGCACTACTACTTCCAGAAACAATCTGATCTGGAATGCTGGAATCTCTTAAGTATGAGCCATGTGTCCTAGATACCTGATCAACGCTTCCCTTTGTGGCTCGTTCCAAATGGGTGCCGTATTCTGCCTGATCTTCTCGTGTTCTTGGACATTCGTTCAGTGGTTCCCGTACAATGAAATCGGCAGCAGTGGACCATTCTGCTTCATACCCTCGACAAGGAAGTACGTGCTTTACAGCCGGCATGGCACTTTTAGTATAACATGGCTTCACTTCTAGAGTAGCAGGCAGTTCTCGCTTCATCAAGTCTGGCACGTAAAGGTACTCCGGTTCGTAAGGTGGAGGCTCTACATAAAGCACCCCGGCAGGCCTCACAGCCTGTAACGCTCCTTGTGCTACTTGAGCTGTAGCTGCTCCCGATGGTTCTCGTGTCATAAAGTCGGGTGTATACCTGTATTCCATTTCGTAGTTTGGCGGTAGCACTTTCGCATGCTCAGCCATTTCCGGCGTGCAAACTTGATGATGCTGTGCCCTCTCCCTCTCAAGTGGTTTTACACGAGGTTTCCTGTAAGCTGGATCTGGTACGTAGGAGAACTCAAGCTCATAATCAATAGGTATTGTATGCTTTATTGCCGTCACCGCAGCTTCTATAGCGATTGGTTCCTTTTCTTTTGCAACACTACTGGGACTCTCTCGAGAAAAGAATTCTGGCACGTAGAGGTACTCTAGTTCGTAAGGTGGAGGCTCTACGTAAAGCACACTGGCTGGTCTCACAGCCTGGAGAGCTCCCTCCTGCGCTAGTTGAAGTGGAGCTGCTTTCGACGGTTCTCGTGTCATAAAATCTGGTATATATCTGTACTCCAATTGGTAGCTGGGATGTCGGACTTTCGCATATTTAGTCACTTCCGGCTTAGAGACTTCAGAAGGTTTGGTCTTCTCCCTCTCAAGTGATTCTACATGAGGTTTCCTGTAAGTTAGATTTGGTACGTAGGGGAACTCAAGTTCATAATCAGTAGGTATTGTATGCTTTATTGCCGTCACCGCAGCTTCTATAGCGACTGGTTCCTTTTCTTTTGCAACAGTAGTAGGCCTCTCTCGAGCCAGGAATTCTGGCACATAGAGGTACTCTAGTTCGTAAGGTGGAGGCTCTACATTACGCACACCGGCTGGTCTCACAGCCTGGAGAGCTCCCTCTTGTTCTACTTGAAGTGTAGCTGCTTTCGACGGTTCTCGTGCCATAAAATCGGGTATATATCTGTATTCCAATTGGTAGCTCGGAGGTCGGACTTTCAAATATTCAGCCACTTCCGGCTTGGAGACTTCAGGAGGCTTGGTCGTCTTCTCCTCAAGTGCTTCGGCATGAGGTGTCCTGTAAGTTAGATCTGGTACGTAGGGGTACTCAAGTTCATAATCAGTAGGTATTGTATGCTTTATTGCCATCACCGCAGCTTCTATAACGACTGGTCCCTTTTCTCTCACAACAGTAGTAGGCTTCTCTCTAGCAAAGAATTCTGGCACGTAGAGGTACTCTAGTTCGTAAGGTGGAGGCTCTACATAAAGCACACCAGGTGGTCTCACAGCTTGGAGAGCTCCCGCTTGTGCTACTTGAAGTGTAGCTGCTTTCGACGGTTCTCGTGTCATAGAATCGGGTATATATCTGTATTCCAATTGGTAGCGCGGAGGTCGGACTTTCAAATATTCAGCCACTTCCGGCTTGGAGACTTCAGGAGGCTTGGTCGTCTTCTCCTCAAGTGCTTCTGCATGAGGTGTCCTGTAAGTTAGACCTGGTACGTAAGGGTACTCAAGTTCATAATCAGTTGGTATTGTATGCTTTATTGCCATCACCGCAGCTTCTATAGCGACTGGTCCATCTTCTATAGCGACTGGTCCCGTTTCTCTCACAACAGTAGTAGGCTTCTCTCTAGCCAGGAATTCTGGCACGTAGAGGTACTCTAGTTCGTAAGGTGGAGGCTCTACATAAAGCACACCAGGTGGTCTCACAGCTTGGAGAGCTCCCGCTTGTGCTACTTGAAGTGTAGCTGCTTTCGACGGTTCTCGTGTCATAGAATCGGGTATATATCTGTATTCCAATTGGTAGCGCGGAGGTCGGACTTTCAAATATTCAGCCACTTCCGGCTTGGAGACTTCAGGAGGCTTGGTCGTCTTCTCCTCAAGTGCTTCTGCATGAGGTGTCCTGTAAGTTAGACCTGGTACGTAAGGGTACTCAAGTTCATAATCAGTTGGTATTGTATGCTTTATTGCCATCACCGCAGCTTCTATAGCGACTGGTCCATCTTCTATAGCGACTGGTCCCGTTTCTCTCACAACAGTAGTAGGCTTCTCTCTAGCCAGGAATTCTGGCACGTAGAGGTACTCTAGTTCGTAAGGTGGAGGCTCTACATAACGCACACCGGCTGGTCTCACAGCCTGGAGAGCTTCTTGTTTAGCTATTAAAGAAATAACTTCTCCCGATTGTTCACGTGTCATAAACTCTGGTACATACATGTATTCCAATTGATAAGTTGGAGTATATACATTGGCATGTTCAGACACTTCAAATGAGAAAACCTCAGTTCTTTCTGCTTTCTCTTTCACGCCATGTTCTACGTGAAGTCTACGTGAAATATCTCTTGCATCTGGTGATTCAACTTGATAACCAACAGGAAGCGTTGGATGTTGTGTGGTTAACACAGTGGCTTCTTCAGTGGCTACTTCCTTTTCTTTTACACGAATGGTAGTTGGTCTCTCTCTCGCCATAAATTGTGGCACGTAGACGTACTCTAGTTGGTAAGGTGGAGGCTCAACATAAAGCACCCCGGCTGGTCTCGCTGCCTGGAGTGCTCCTTCTTGCGCTACTTGAGGTGTAGCGGCTCCCGATGGTTCAGGTATCATAAAGCTAGGTATATACCTATATTCCAATTCGTATCTTGGAGGTTGTGTTTTGGCACATTCGGGGACTCCCTTTATCGAAATTTCCAGAGGATGCGTCTTCTCCCTCTCAAGAGATTCTATATGAGGTTTTCCGTGGGCCTGATCATCTATGTAGGGTAACTCAACTTGATAACCAGGTGGAGTTGGGTGCTTTACGACCGTAACCGCCGCTTCTATAGCGACTGGTTCCTCTTTTCTTACAGGCACAGTAGTAGGCTCCTCTCTAGCCATAAATTCAGGCACGTAGGGATACTCCAGTTCGTAGGGTAGAGGCTGAGCATAAAATGCACCGACAGGTTTCACAGCCTGGAGTGGTCGCTTCTGCACTACTTCAGGTACAGCTGCACCCGACGGTTCACGCGTCATAAAGTCGGGTATATACCCGTATTCCAATTCGTAGCTTGGAGGTTGGGCTTTGGCATATTCAGCTAGTTCCACCTTAGAAATTTCGGGAGGTTGTCTCTTCTTCTCTGGTGCTTCTTCATGAAGTTTCTTGTAAGTTAGATCTGGTATGCAGGGGAACTCATCCTCATAACCAGGTGGTATTGCACGCTTTATTGCTGTCACTGCAGCTTCTATAGCGACTTGTTCATTTTCTCTTAAATTGGCAGTGGGAGGCTCCAATTGTGCTATAAATTCAGGCACGTAGATGTACTCGAGCTGGTAAGATGGAGGCTCAACATAAACCACACCGGCTGCTCTTGCAGCCTGGAGAACTCCTTCTTGCGCTGCTTGAGCTGTAGCTGCTCCCGACGGCTCTCGTGTCATAAAGTCGGGTATATACTTGTATTCCAATTCGTAGCTTGGTGGTAAGGCTTTCGCATACTCAGCCACTTCAGGCTCGGAAACTAGAGGATGCTCTTCCTTCTCCATCTCATGTGCTTCTACATGAGGTTTCCCGTAAGTTAGGTCTTGTTCGTAGGGCAACTCAACATCATAAGCAGGTGGTGTTGTATGCTTTATGACCGTCCCCGCAGCTTCTATAGGGACTGGTTCTTTTTGTTTTAAATGGACAGATGGAGGTTCCACTTTTACTGTAAATTCAGGCACGTAGAGGTACTCAAGTTCATAAGGTGGAGGTTCTACATAAGGCACGCCGGCAGGTCTCACAGCCTGTAGCGCTCCTTGTTGTGCTACTTGAGCTGTAGCTGCTCCCGATGGCTCTCGTGCCATAAAATCGGGTATATTTATGTATTCTAATTCGTAGCTTGGCGGTAGCAATTTCGCATACTCTGCCACTTCTGGCTTGGAAACTTGAGGATGTTGTGCCTTCTTCACCTCATGGGCTTCTACATGAGGTTTCCCGTAAGTTAGATGTTGTACATAGGGCGACTCAACTTCATAAGCAGGTGGTGTTGTACGCTTTATGACCGTCACCGCAGCTTCTATAGGGACTGGTTCTTTTTCATTTAAAGGGACAGCTGGAGGCTCCACTTTTGTCTTAAATTCAGGCACGTAGAGGTACTCAAGTTCGTAAGGTGGAGGCTCTACATAAACCACACCGGCAGGTCTCACAGCCTGTAGCGCTCCTTCTTGTGCTGCTTGAGCTGTAGCTTCTCTCGACGGCTCTCGTGTCACAAAGTCGGGTATATACCTGTATTCCAATTCGTAGCTTGGCGGTCGCACTTCGTTATACTCAGCCACTTTAGGCTTGGAAACTTCCGGAGGTTGTGTCTTATCCATCTCATGTGCTTCTACATGAGGTTTCCTGTAAGTTAGGTCTTGTTCGTAGGGCAACTCAACTTCATAAGCAGGTGGTGTTGTACGCTTTATGACTGTCAATGCGGCTTCTATAGGGACTGGTTCTTTTTCTTTTAAATGGACAGATGGAGGCTCCATTTTTGCCTTAAATTCAGGCACGTAGAGGTACTCAAGTTCGTAAGGTGGAGGCTCTACATAAACGACACCGGCAGGTCTCACAGCCTGTAGCGCCCCTTCTTGTGGTACTTGAGCTGTAGCTGATCCCGATGGCTCTCGTGTCATAAAGTCGTGTACATACCTGTATTCCAATTCGTAGCTTGGTGGTAGCACTGTCGCATACTTAGCCACTTCTGGCTTGGAAACTTCCGGAGGTTGTGTCTTCTCTATCTCATGTGCTTCTACATGAGGTTTCCAGTAAGTTAGGTGTTGTTCGCAGGGCAACTCAACTTCATAAGCAGGTGGTGTTGTACTCTTTATGACCATCAACGCGGCTTCTATACGAACTGGTTCTTTTTCTTTTAAATGGACAGTTGGAGGCTCCACTTTTGTCTTAAATTCAGGCACGTAGTGGTACTCAAGTTCGTAAGGTGGAGGCTCTACATAAACCACACCGGCAGGTCTCACAGCCTGTAGCGCTCCATCTTGTGCTACTTCAGCTGTAGCTGCTTCCGACGGCTGTAGTGTCATAAAGTCGGGTATATTCCTGTATTCCAATTCGTAGCTTGGCGGTTGCACTTTGGTATACTCAGCCACTTTAGGCTTGGAAACTTTCGGAGGTTGTGTCTTCTCCATCTCATGTGCTTCTGCATGAGGTTTCCCGTAAGTTAGATGTTGTACATAGGGCGACTCAACTTCATAAGCAGGTGGTGTTGTACGCTTTATGACAGTCACCGCGGCTTCTATACGAACTGGTTCTTTTTCTTTTAAATGGACAGTTGGAGGCTCCACTTTTTTCTTAAATTCAGGCACGTAGAGGTACTCAAGTTCGTAAGGTGGAGGCTCCACATAAATGACACCGGCAGGTCTCACAGCCTGTAGCGCTCCTTCTTGTGCTACTTGAGCTGTAGCTGCTCCCGATGGCTCTTGTGTCATAAAGTCGGGTATAAACCTGTATTTCAATTCGTAGCTTGGCGGTAGCACTTTCGCATACTCAGCCACTTCTGGCTTGGAAACTTGAGGGTGTTGTTCCTTCTCCATCTCATGTGCTTCTACATGAGGTTTCCCGTAAGTTAGGTCTTGTTCGTAGGGCAACTCAACATCATAAGCAGGTGGTGTTGTATGCTTTATGACCGTCCCCGCAGCTTCTATAGGGACTGGTTCTTTTTGTTTTAAATGGACAGATGGAGGTTCCACTTTTGCTGTAAATTCAGGCACGTAGAGGTACTCAAGTTCATAAGGTGGAGGTTCTACATAAGGCACGCCGGCAGGTCTCACAGCCTGTAGCGCTCCTTGTTGTGCTACTTGTGCTGTAGCTGCTCCCGATGGCTCTCGTGCCATAAAGTCGGGTATATTTATGTATTCTAATTCGTAGCTTGGCGGTAGCAATTTCGCATACTCAGCCACTTTAGGCTTGGAAACTTCCGGAGGTTGTGTCTTATCCATCTCATGTGCTTCTACATGAGGTTTCCTGTAAGTTAGGTCTTGTTCGTAGGGCAACTCAACTTCATAAGCAGGTGGTGTTGTACGCTTTATGACTGTCAATGCGGCTTCTATAGGGACTGGTTCTTTTTCTTTTAAATGGACAGCTGGAGGCTCCACTTTTGTCTTAAATTCAGGCACGTAGAGGTACTCAAGTTCGTAAGGTGGAGGCTCTACATAAACCACACCGGCAGGTCTCACAGCCTGTAGCGCTCCTTCTTGTGCTACTTCAGCTGTAGCTGCTTCCGACGGCTGTAGTGTCATAAAGTCGGGTATATTCCTGTATTCAAATTCGTAGCTTGGCGGTTGCACTTTGGTATACTCAGCCACTTTAGGCTTGGAAACTTTCGGAGGTTGTGTCTTCTCCATCTCATGTGCTTCTACATGAGGTTTCCCGTAAGTTAGATGTTGTACATAGGGCGACTCAACTTCATAAGCAGGTGGTGTTGTACGCTTTATGACAGTCACCGCGGCTTCTATACGAACTGGTTCTTTTTCTTTTAAATGGACAGTTGGAGGCTCCACTTTTTTCTTAAATTCAGGCACGTAGAGGTACTCAAGTTCGTAAGGTGGAGGCTCCACATAAATGACACCGGCAGGTCTCACAGCCTGTAGCACTCCTTCTTGTGCTACTTGAGCTGTAGCTGCTCCCGATGGCTCTTGTGTCATAAAGTCGGGTATAAACCTGTATTTCAATTCGTAGCTTGGCGGTAGCACTTTCGCATACTCAGCCACGTCTGGCTTGGAAACTTGAGGGTGTTGTGCCTTGTCAAGTTCATGTACTTCTACATGAGGTTTTCCGTAAGTTAGGTCTTGTTCGTAGGGCAACTCAACTTCATAAGCAGGTGGCGTTGTACGCTTTATGACCGTCACCGTGGCTTCTATAGGGACTGGTTCTTTTTCTTTTAAATGGACAGATGGAGGCTCCATTTTTGCCTTTAATTCAGGCACGTAGAGGTACTCAAGTTCGTAAGGTGTAGGCTCTACATAAACCACACCGGCAGGTCTCACAGCCTGTAGCGCCCCTTCTTGTGGTACTTGAGCTGTAGCTGATCCCGATGGCTCTCGTGTCATAAAGTCGGGTATATTCCTGTATTCCCATTCGTAGCTTGGCGGTTGCACTTTGGTATACTCAGCCACTTTAGGCTTGGAAACTTCCGGAGGTTGTGTCTTCTCCATCTCATGTGCTTCTACATAAGGTTTCCCGTAAGTTAGGTCTTCTTCGTAGGGCAACTCAACTTTATAAGCAGGTGGCGTTGTACGCTTTATGACCGTCACAGCGGCTTCTATAGGGACTGGTTCTTTTTCTTTTAAATGGACAGTTGGAGGCTCCACTTTTGCCTTAAATTCAGGCACGTAGAGGTACTCAAGTTCGTAAGGTGGAGGCTCCACATAAACGACACCGGCAGGTCTCACAGCCTGTAGCGCCTCTTCTTGTGGTACTTGAGCTGTAGTTGATCCCGATGGCTCTCGTGTCATAAAGTCGTGTACATACCTGTATTTCAATTCGTAGCTTGGTGGTAGCACTTTCGCATACTCAGCCACTTCTGGCTTGGAAACTTGGGGATGTTGTGCCTTCTCCATCTCATGTGCTTCTACATAAGGTTTCCCGTAAGTTAGGCCTTGTTCGTAGGGCAACTCAACTTCATAAGCAGGTGGCGTTGTACGCTTTATGACCGTCACCGTGGCTTCTATAGGGACTGGTTCTTTTTCTTTTAAATGGACAGTTGGAGGCTCCACTTTTGCCTTAAATTCAGGCACGTAGAGGTACTCAAGTTCGTAAGGTGGAGGCTCTACATAAACAACACCGGCAGGTCTCACAGCCTGCAGCCCTCCTTCTTGCGCTACTTGAGCTGTAGCTGCTCCCGACGATTCTCGCGTCATAAAGTTGGGTATATATCTGTATTCCAATTCGTAGCTTGGCGGTTGCACTTCGGTATACTCAGCCACTTTAGGCTTGGAAACTTCCGGAGGTTGTGTCTTCTCTATCTCAAGTGCTTCTGCATGACGTTTCTCGCATGTTAGATCTTGTACGTAGGGTAACTCCACTTCATAACCAGGTGATGTTATACGTTTTACGACGGTCACCGTGGATTCTACAGCGATTGGTTCCTTTTCTTTTACATCCACAGAAGTAGGCTCCTCTTTCGCAATAAATTCAGGCACGTAGAGGTACTCTAGTTGGTAAGGTGGAGGCTGAGGATAAAGCACCCCGGCAGGTCGCACAGTCTGTAGCGCTTGCTTTTGTGCTACTTGCGGTATAGCTGCTCCCGATGGTTCATGTGTCATAAAATCGGGTATATACATGTATTCCAATTCGCAGTTTTGAGGTTGGATTTTCGCATATTCAACCACTTCCGTCTTGGAAACTTGAGGATGTTGTGCCTTCTCCATCTCATGTGCTTCTACATGAGGTTTCCTGTAAGTTATTTCAGGTGTGTAGAGGAACTCAACTTCATAACCAGGAGTTCTTGTATCTTTTATGGCCGGCGCCGCTGCTTCTAGAGCGAGTGGTTCCTTTTCTCTTACAGGGCTTTCTCTCGCCATAAATTCTGGGACGTAGAGGTACTCTAGTTCGTATGATGGAGGCTCAACATGAAGCACTCCGGCAGGTCTCACAGCCTTTAGAGCTCCCGTTTTCTCCACCTGAAGTTGTACCAGTGCCGATGATGATTTACCACGTGTGATGAATTGTCTGATATATTTGTATTTCATTTCGTAGCTTGGTGCGTTTACTATGGCATGCTGAGTGGTTTCGAATTTGAAAACTTCAGTATCCCCGGTTTTTTCTATCACACGTGTTTCCACATGAGGTAGGCATGAAATATTTGGTGCATCGGAAAATTCATAACCAAACGGAGAAATTAGATGAACGGTTGACACAAAAGCTTCCTCATTGACTGCTTCCTTTTCTCTTACAGGCACAGCAGAGGGACCCTCTCTCGTCATAAATTCTGGGACGTAGAGCCACTCTTGTTGGTACGGTGGAGGCTCCACGTAAAGCACACCGGCAGGTCTCACAGCCTGGAGAGCTCCCTCTTTCAATACTTGAGGCATCGATATTTCCGATAGTTCCGGTGTCATAAAGTCGGGTATATATTTGCATTCCATTTCGTAGATAGGAGGTTGAGCTTTGACATATTTAACCACTCCCGCCTTTGTTACACCGGGAGGTTGTCTCTTCTCCTTCTCTAGTCCTTCATTTAGTGTCCTGTAAGTTATTTCTGGTATGCAGGGGAACTCAACTTCATAACCATGTGGTGTTGTATGCTTTATGACCTTCACATCGCCTTCTATAGCAATTGGTTCTATTTCTATAACAGGCAAATCAGTAGGCCTCTCTGTCGCTAGAAAGTCTGGCACGTAAATGTATTCTAGTTCGTAAAGTGGAGGCTCTACATAAAGCACACCGGCTGGTCTTACAGACTGAAGAGCTCCCTCTTTCACGAATGGAGGAATAGCTGCTGCCGATGGTTCACGTGTCATGAACTCTGGTACATACATGTATTCCAATTCATAACTCGGAGGTCGAACTTGGGCATATTCAGGCACTTCCGTCATCGAAACTTGCTGATGATGAGTCTTCTCCCTCTCAAGTGTTTTTACTTGAGGTTCCTTGTAAGCCTGACCTTCTACATAGGGTAGCTCAGCTTCATAACCAGGTGGAGTTGTATGCTCTTTTGCCTTCACCGCGGCTTTTATAGCGATTGGTTCTTTTGCTCTTAGAGGTACATCAGTAGGCTCATCTCTCGCCATAAATTCAGGAACGTCAAGATACTCTACTTCGTAAAGAGGAGGCTCTACGTAAAGTACACCGGCTGGTCTGACGGCCTGGAGAACTCTCTCTTGCGCTAGTTGAGGTACAGCAGCACCCGATGGTTCACGTGTCATAAAGTCGGGTAAATACCTGTATTCCAGTTCATAGCTTGTAGGTTGGACTTTTACATACTCAATCGATTTCGGCTTGGAAACTTGAGGATGTCGTGCCTTCTCCATCTCAAGTGCTTTTACATGAGGTTTGCCGTAAGGTAGATCTTCTATGTAGGGTAACTCATTTTCATAGCCATGTGGTGTTGTACGCTTTATGACCGTGACTGTGGCTTCAAGAGCGATTGGTTCCTCTTCTCTTACAGGTAAAGCAGTAGCCTCCTGCCTCGCCATAAATTCAGGCACGTAGATGTACTCCAGTTCGTAAGCTGGAGGCTCTACATAAAGCACACCGGCTGGTCTGACAGCTGGGAGAGCTCCCTCTTGCGCTACTTGGCGTATAACTGCACTTGATGGTTCACGTGCCATGAAGTCGGGTATATACCTGTATTCCAATTCGTAGCTTGTAGGTCTGACTTTCGCATACTCAGCCACCTCCGGCTTGGAACCGTGAGGGGGTCGTGCCTTCTCCATCTCAAGTGCTTCTGCATGAGATTTCTTGTAAGTTAGATCTGGTAAGTAGGGTAACTCAACTTCATAATCAGGTGGTGCTGTATGCTGTATCACGGTCGCCGTAGCGCCTGCAGCAACTGGTTCCTTTTCTTGTACAGGCACAGTAGTAGGCTCCTTTCTGACCATAAATTCAGGTACGTAGCGGTACTCTGGTTCGTAAGATGGTGGCTCAACATGAAGCACACTGGCTGGTTCGACACCTTGGAGCACTCCCTCTTGGGCTACTTGAATTGTAGCTGCTTCCGACAGTTCACGTGTCACAAAACCGTGTATATACCTGTATTCCAATTCGTAGCTCGGAGGTTGGACACTCGCATATTCAGCCATTTCAGGCTTGGAAACTTGAGGAGGTTTTGCCTTCTCCACCTGATGCGACTCTGGTTTGCCGTAAGTTAGATCTTGTACGTAGGGTACCTTAGCCTCATGATCAGGTGGTGCTGTATGCTTTATGACCGTCACCGCAACTCTTGTAGCGACTGGTCCATTCTCTTGTTCAGCCACAGTTGTAGGCTCCTCTCTGGTCATAAATTCAGGCACGTAGAGATACTCCAGTTTGTAAGGCGGAGTCTCAACATGAAGCACACCGGCTGGTCTGACAGCGTGAACAGCTCCCTCTTGTGCTGCTGAAAGTTTGCTTGCTCCAGGCAGTTCACGCGTCATAAATTTGTGTATGTACTTATATTCCAAATCTGAGCTTGGAGGCTCGACTATCGCATATTCAGCCACTTCCATCTTGGTGAGTTTAGAAGGCTTGGTCTTCTCCAGTGCTTGTACATGACGTTTTCTGTAAGTTGGATCTGTTACGCAAGGGAACTCTTTTTCATAACCAGTAGGTTCTATATGCTTTGTTACCGTCGCTGCACCTGCTATAGTGACTGGTTCCCTTTGTCTTCCAACAGTAGTAGACCAATCTCCCGCCAGGAACTCTGGCACGTAGAGGTACTCTAATTCGTAAGGCGGAGGCTCAACGTAATGTACACCGGGTGGTCTGACAGCCTGATGATCTTCCTTTTTCGCTAATAAAGGAATAGCTTGTCCCGATGGTTCACGTGTCATAAACTCTGGTACATACATGTATTCCATTTTGTAGCTTGGAGTGTATACTTCGGCATGTTCAGGCACTTCAAATTTGGAAACTTCTGTCTCTTCTGCTTTCTTTTTCACGCCTTGTTCTACTTGAAGTTGGCGTGAAACATCGGTTGCATCTAGTGATTCAACTTCATAACCAAAAGAAGGTGTTATGTGTTGTACGGTTGACATGCCAGCTTGTTCAGTGACTAATTCCTTTTCTTTTACACTAATGGTAGTTGGTCTCTCTCTCGCCATAAATTGTGGTACGTAGAGGTACTCTAGTTCGTACGATGGGGGCTCAACATAAAGCACACCGGCTGGTCTTACAGCATGGAAAGCTCCCTCTTTCACGATTGTAGAAATAACTGCTCCCGATGATTCATATGTCATGAAATCTGGTGCATATATGTATTCCGATTCGTAGCTTGGAGGTCGCACTTGGACATATTCGGGCACTTCCGTCTTCGAAACTTGCAGAAGATGCGCTTTCACATGACGTTTCGAGTAAGTTAGATCTGGCACGTAGGGGAACTCAACTTCATAACCAGGTTGTATGGTATGCCTTATTGCCGTCACCGCGGCTTCAATAGCGAGTGGTTCTTCTTCTCTTACAGGGACAGCAGTAGGTTCCTCTTTCGCCATAGATTCAGGCACGTAGTGGTACTCCAGTTCATAAGGTGGAGGCTGAGCGCAAACCACAGTGGCTGGTCTCCCAGTCTGGAGAACTCCATCTTGGGCTGCTTCAGGTAAAGCTGCTGGCGATGGTTCACGTGTCATAAAGTCAGGTATATACCTGTATTCCAATTCGTAGCGTGGAATATGGACTTTCGCATAATCAGCCACTTCCTGCTTGGAGACTTCAAAAAGTTTGGTTTCGTCCCTCTCAAGTGCTTCTACATGAGGTTTCCTGTAAGTTAGATCTGCTACGTAGGGTAACTCAGCTTCATAACAAGGCTGTATGGTATGCTCCATTGCCATCACCGCGGCTTCTAAAACGAGTGGTTCTTTTTCTCTTGCAGGCGCAGCAGTAGGCCCCTCTTTTGCCATAAATTTAGGCACGTATTGGTACTCCAGTTCGTAAGGTGGAGGCTGAGCGCAAAACACACCGGCTGGTCTCACAGCTTGGAGAACTCCCTCTTGCGCTACATCAGGTAAAGCGGCTGGCGATGGTTCATGCGTCATGAAGTCAGGTATATACATGTACTCCAGTTCGTAGCTTGAAGGTCGGCCTTTCGCATATTCAGCCACTTCCTGTGTTGAGACTTCAGAAGGTTTGGTCTTCTCCCTCTCAAGTGCTTGTGCAAGAGGTTTCCTGTAAGTTACAGCTGGTACATAGGGTAACTCAACTTCATAACTAGGTTGTATGGTATGCTTTATCGCCATCACCGTGGCTTCTATAGTGACTGGTTCCTTTTCTTTTACATGCTCAGCAATAGTCTCACTTTTCATGAATTCAGGCACGCAGAGGTACTCCTGTTCGTCAGGTGGAGGCTGAGCGTAAAGCACATCAGCTGGCCTCATGGCCTGGAGAACTCCCTCTTGCGCTACTTCAGGTACAGCTGCTGGTGATGGTTCACGTCTCATAAAGTCAGGTATATACCTGTATTCTAATTCGTAGCGTGGAGGATGGACTTTCGCATATTCAGCCACTTGCTGCTTGGAGACTTCAGAAGGTTTGGTTTTGTCCCTCTCAAGTGCTTCGACATGAGGTTTCCTGTAAGTTAGATCTGATACGTAGGGTAACTCAGCTTCATAACGTTGTATGGAATGCTTTATTGCCATCACCGCGGCTTCTAAAACGAGTGGTTCTTTTTCTCTTGCAGGCGCAGCAGTAGGCTCCTCTTTCGCCATAAATTCAGGCACGTACTGGTACTCAAGTTCGTAAGGTGGAGGCTGAACGCAAAGCACACCGGCTGGTCTCAAAGCCTGGAGAACTCCCTCTTGCGCTACATCAGGTAAAGCTGCTGGCGGTAGTTCATGGGTCATGTAGTCAGGTATATACATGTACTCCGATTCGTAGCTTGAAGGTCGGACTTTCGCATATTCAGCCACTTCCTGCGTTGAGACTTCAGAAGGTTTGGTCTTCTCCCTCTCAAGTGCTTGTGCTAAAGGTTTCCTGTAAGTTACAGCTGGTACATAGGGTAACTCAACTTCATAACCAGGTTGTATAGTAGGCTTTATTGCTATCACCGTGGCTTGTATAGCGACTGGTTCCTTTTCTTTTACATGCTCCGCAATAGGCTCCTGACTTTTCATGAATTCAGGCACGTAGAGGTACTCCAGTTCGTAAGGTGGAGGCTGAGCGTGAAGCACGCCGGCTGGTCTCATGGCCTGGAGAACTCCCTTTTGCGCTACTTCAGGTAAAGCTGCTGGTGATGGTTCACGCGTCATGAAGTCAGGTATATACCTGTACTCCAATTCGTAGCTTGGAGGTTGGACTTTGGCATATTCAGCCACTTCCGGCTTGGAGACTCCAGGAGGCTTGTTCATCTTCTTCTCAAGTGCTTCTGCATGAGGCGTCCTGTAAGTTAGATCTGGTACGTAAGGGAAGTCAACTTCATAATCAGTAGGTATTGTATGCTTTATATCCGTCACCGCAGCTTCTATAGCGACTGGTTCCTTTTCTCTTACAACAGTAGTAGGCCTCTCTCTAGCCAGAAATTCTTGCACGTAGAGGTACTCGAGTTCGTAAGGTGGAGGCTCTACATTAAGCACACCGGCAGGTCTCACAGCCTGTAGAGCGCTCTCTTGCTCGACTCTAACTGTAGCTGCTTTGGAAGGTTCGCGTGTCATAAAATCGGGTATATACCTGTGCTCTAATTCGTAGCTTGGAGGTTGGACTTTCGCATATTCAGCCACTTCCGGCTTGGAGACTTGAGGAGGTTTGGTCTTCTTTTCAAGTGCTTCTGCATGAGGTATCCCGTAAGTTATATTTGGTACGTAGGGGAACTCAACTTCATGACGAGGAGGCTTTGTATCCTTTATGTCCGTCGCCGCTGCTTCTAGAGCAACTGGTTCCTTTTCTCTTACAAGCCTCTCTCTCGTCATGAATTCTGGCACATAGAGGTACTCTAGTTCGTAAGATGGAGGTTCAACATGAACCACACCGGCTGGCCTGACTGCTTTGAGGGTTCCCTTTTCTTGTAGGTCATGTTGTACCACAGCTGATGATAATTTACCATGTGTGATGAAGTGTCGCACATATTTGTATTCCATTTCGTAGCTTGGCGCATTTACTACGGCATGCTGAGCTACTTCAAACTTGAAAGCTTCAGTTTCTTCTGTTTTTTCTTCCATGCGTAATTTTACCTGAGGTTGACATGAAATGTCTGGTGTATCGGGAAATTCGGGTTCATGACCAAGAGGAGGCGCTTGATGTATGGTTGAAATGGCCGCTTTTTCAGTGATTGCTTCCTTCTCACTCACAGGTACAACAGTGGGCCCCTCTTTTGCCATAAATTCTGGCACGTAGAGGTACTCTAGTTGGTAATATGGAGGCTCCACGTAAAAAACACCGGCTGGTCTCACAGCCTGGAGAGCTCCCTCTTTTACTACTGGAGGTATAGCTGATTCCGATGGTTCATCTGTCATAAAATCTGGTATATACATGTATTCTATTTCATAGCTTGGAGGTTGGGCTTTGTTGTATTTGGAGACTTCCTTTTTGGAAACCTCTGAAGAATGCTTCTTCTCCCTCTCAAGTGCTTTTACATGAGCTTTCCGGTAAGTCAGATCTGATACATAAGGGAAGTCAACCTCATAAGTAGCTGGTCTTGGGTGCTTTATGACCGTCACCGCCGCTTCTAAAGTGACTGATTCCTTTTCGCTTACAGGCACAGTAGTGGGCCCCTCTCTCACCATAAATTCTGGCACGTAGAGGTGCACTAGTTGGTAAGATGGAGGCTCTACGTAAATTACACCGGCTGGTCTCACTGGCTGGAGGTCTTCTTTCGCTACTTGAGGAATAGCTGCTGCCGATGATTCACATGTCATAAAATCCGGTATATACATGTATTCGGATTCGTAGCTTGGTGGTCGGGCTTTGGCGTATTCGCTCACTTCCAGCTTGGAGACTTCGGAAGGCTGTGTCTTCTCTCTGTGAAGTGCTTCTACAAGATGTTTCGAGTGAATTTCACCTGGTACGAAGGGGAACTCGACTTCATCAGACGGTCTTTGTTGTTTTTCGGCCATCGCCAGGGCTTCTAGAGCGACGGGTTCTTTTACTTTTACAGGGACACCCGTAGGCTCCTCTCTCACCCTAAATTCTGGCACGTACACATACTCTAGTTCGTATGGAGGAGGCTCTACATGAAGCTCGACAGCTTGTCTCACGGTATGTAGATCTTCCTCTTCCCCTGCCTTACGATGTGTCTCTTTGACATGTTCAGGCACCTTAAAGTCGACAGCATCAGTCTTTTCTCTTCTTTTCTTCTGAGGTCCTGTTGGTTGAGGTGTCCTGGGAGTCAGATCAGAACCAGGAGGGTGTTTGGCTTGTTCTATGGCTGACATGTCAGGTTCTCGAGGTGTTCGTCTTTCTGCTTTTATAGGGACACTTGATGGTTCCTTTCTAGCCATGATTTCTGGCAGGTAGAGGTACTCTTGTTCGTAAGGAGGAGGCTGCACATTCAGTACAACAGCTGACCTCACGGGCTCTCGAGGTCGTGATTCGTCCACTTGTGTCTGTTCTTCACGAGGTTGTTGCGTCATGAATTCTGGTACATGAGTGTACTCTTTTTCGTAATATGTAGGCGTTTTTCGGGTTTCCGTGGAGATCTTAGCGAGTCGAGTTTTCTTTCTTTTCTTTTTGGGCTTTCTTAGCCCTTTTTGTGTAACAGTTCCTGATATGTATGGAACTTCGCCCTTGTAACCAGGGTGAGGACTTGCGACTTGCATTTCAATATGTTCAACAATATCTTTAGTCGGTGTTTCTGGAGAAGGAACCTGGAAATGCGCTTCTTCGCGTGTCATGAACTCGGGAATATAAAGGTATTCTTGATCGTACCCAGGTGGCTTTTCTTGTTTCACTTGGTCTTCTTTTTCTTCGACGATGCGGGTTGTTTTTTCATATTGCAACGCCGGAAAGGCCATTTCCTGTGAAGTTTGGCTGATCAAAATGTCCGCGCTCTTCATTGTAACACACTTCTGGTAGTTTGTAGCATCAGCACTGAAAGATGGCACAGGCGTGGTGGTACGTGCCAGCCGTAGTGGTTCTGTCACGTATCCGATAGCTTTCTGTGGAATCGGTGGTTCCTTATGGATATTTTCTCTTTCTTGAACCAGAGAATCAACCGGCCTTCGTTCTGCACCTTCCACTATAAAATATGTTAATTCTTTGGGAGAGGGCAGTTGCGCCATCGCAGGTTCTTGAAGCGTGTCCTCTCCGATGACTGCATATTCAGGAAGAGATATATCGAAAACTGGAGCCTCGCGGACATCACGCTTTTCAACTTGCCGTTTTCTTTCGAATTTTCGTGCTCTTTCTGTGTAAAACTTGGCTTTTTCAGACGCACTCTCTTCTACCTCTCCCCCAGGCTGGATTAATCGAACGGGCAGTCCTGGCGTGCCCCAAGGCTCCTCAACCGGAGGCCTGATTGGTGTATATCTACTCTGTGGAGAAAGGGGCTGTTTTTCCGTTTTTGCCTTTTTCCCCATCACAGGCCCTACTGCCCGGTGAGCTTTCACTGACGTTTCATCTTCGTACATTTCTGGAGGGGTGAAGCCTTCACTAGATTCCTCCGATGCGTCAAGAAAAGTAGGCGGTGAAGCAAGATATTCTGGCACTACGGATTCTTCTGACAAAGAGCGTTTCTCTTCATTCAGTGGTATCAAGTGAATAAAATCGGGTTCGAAGATTGTTTCCTCGGGCGCCATTGGCTGCTCTTCTAAAGTAATTATTTGTGGCTCTTCTTTTACTTGGTCTGCCCATGCTGGTGGAAATATGGCCTCTGGTGAGAGTGAAGGAAGCTCTGTCAGGGCCACACATGGCACTCCTTTTGCAGGAAGGGCTTCAGCTGCTGCTCCTTGTTCCTGACCCTTGAATAAAAAGAGTTCTCGGCCAGTGGTCTGCTCCGTTTCTTCTTGCGCCATACCTGCAGCTGCCAATCCTTGAGATTCCGGCGCTACTACAAGGCCGACCAATTCTCGCGCTGTTCCGGTAAGGGCATCATGTTCTGTTACTCCTGGCAGGACAAGTTCTTCTATTAAAGTATCCGCCATTTCCTGCGGCCCCATCGGCTGAGCGGCACCTTCAGCAGACACCGCCACAAGAGTTTCTCCGGGTTCTGCTTCCGGTAGCATTTCTTGTCCCTGCACGCCCATTGTTGTGATTTCTGTTTGCTCCATTACTTGTTCTGGTGATGGCGGAATGAGTGACTCTTCTGTGAAGAGCCTCACTGAAGGAACTTCGGTTAATGCGACTACTGGTGCTGTTTCCGCGTCAAGTGCCTCCGTCACTGCTTCCTTTTCTTGCATTTCTAATTGAGAGGCTGCTTTCATAATTGCCTCTCCCGCTTCTTCTCGCGCCGAAACTTCAGCTCTGAGGTCCTTCGTTTCCTGCATATCGGGATAAATAACTTCGTCGCTCAGCTCTTTTTTTTCTTCGCCCACCACCTTCTCAACCTCTTCTACACCAGACTCTTGTGTCTCTACTGCCGCCCTCGCAACTTCTACTGAGGGCGACTTACGGAGCGCTTTTTTCAATTTTTCGAGCTCCAACGGTTCAGCTGGCCTCTCAGTGAATAAAGGTACAAGTGAAACTTTTCCTGTACGTAATCTAAGAAGTTCTTGCACTCCTTGTACTTTCGGGAGTTGTTCTTGGGCGAGCGTCTCTACCCCACCTGTGTGTGGTTTTATTTCAATAACAGAGACTCCTTCTTCAAGCATTGATATCCCCGGAACGCGCGCACTTGGCTCTGAATTTTCTTTTTCTGGCATGAAGGGAAGTGCTGGTGGCAGCTCTTCTGGCTTCTCAGGAGGTCGCCTCTTCTTTTTTGGCTTTAGATCAATTGAAGGTAGTTCTAAAGATGGGCCAGCAGTGAAATCCGACGCCTTTCTTTTTGCGACAGCTTCTTCAGCAAGTCGTCCACGCAGGCCCTGTTTAGGCTTGATTTTCTCGTGAGGCTTTGCCTTCGGTTCGATTGAAGGTAGTGGAAAGCCTGCCGGTGGAAGTGCTCTTTTTAGAGATCGTTTCTTTCTTGCCTTCAGCTCAGCAGAGGGCAGCTCAGCAGAATGGGCACTGGGGACATCTAATGCCTTTATTTTTCCGACTTCTTCAGCAAGTCGTTCACGCAGATCCTGCTTAGGCTTCCCTTCGTCGTGTGGCTTTGCCTTCGGTTCGATTGAAGGTTGTGGAAGGCCTGCCGGTGGAAATGCTCTTTTTAGAGATCGTTTCTTTTTTGCATTCAGCTCAGCAAAGGGTAGCTCAGAATATGGGGCACTGGTGACATCCAACGTCTCTCTTTTTCCGACTGCTTCTTCAGCAAGTCGTTCACGCAGCTCCTGTCTAAGCTTGCCTTCTTCGTGTGGTTTTGCCTTCGGTTCTCTCGAAGGTTGTGGAAGGCCTGTTGGTGCCAATGCTCTCTCTAGAGATCGTTTCTTTTTTGCCTTCTTCTTAGAAGAAGGTAACTCAGAAGATTGGGCAGGGGTGCGGGACTCCAAGAAAAGTTTCGTTGAACTTTCTTGCTCCTGTTTTACCAAACGGCCCTCCTCTTTTGGCACCCGCGGAGTAATAAATGTTTGTGCAACTATTGCCTGCTGGGATGTTTTAGAGACGACCGCTCGAGTTGCTGAGGGTGGTTCGCCTAGCTTCGTCTTTTTCTCTGCCGGCCCAAGGAATGGGCTTTCAAGCCTTTCTGACGGGGCTTCTTTCTTGAGCGCGTGCTCTTCTGATATTGGCTGAGTAAAGGACCTCCCAGCTTCGGTGGTCGTGATCATGGGTGGCACCTTTTCTTGTTTATGTTTTGTAATGGCGAGAGCCTTGATCTTCGCCTGCGTTTTTGGAAGAGTATCAGTCGAGAACTTTTGTACTAATGGAGTTTCTCTGCGCGCTTCAGTATGTGTCTCAATAGCAGTGGCTTTTCTTGGTTGGGTTAGTCTGGTTGTGACCAGTTCCGACTCTATTGTAGATGTCTCTTCGGATTCAGGTGCACCACTTGAGCCAAGTGAAAGTGCGATTTTTTGTGTCTCTAGCGGAACAAGTGATAGGCGTTCTTTACGCGCGGGCTTACATTCAGCCGAACATACTTTTGTGAGCTTAATGAGCTCCTCTGTGGTTTCTTGCTTAATATTGGCCTTTTCATCAGATGTAATAATAGAAGGAGCTCTTGACGATTCTTTCGAACTTTGATCAAACTCAATTCGCAATAGATGTTCAGTGACGTCAGGTGAGAGTACGCATGGCATAACTTTATGAGCAGCCGGAATAGCTTGTCCAGATCCCCTTAATATAGCCCATTTGTCGGTTAGGTACTCCAGTTCCCCTACGCTTACGGTCCTTTCTACTAATGAAGTTTCTTTGGATGTGTTCTTCACCTTATCACCTTGTGATATATGCTGTTCAGCGGTCGCTCCAGTTGCTAAATTCTCTGACGGCTCCGGTGAATGCATGCTGCGTTCGAATGATAGTGTGCCGGATACAATGAGCTCGAGTGAGCCCGCCTTCTTCACATGGTGTGTTTTAACTGCCGGGATCGTCTCAGCTGCAAGTTCAGATTCTCCTGTTGACGAAGTTTTGGCGTGAGACCGCTCTTCAAGGGTCCCCGTCTGGTCTATCGATGGTGTTTTCTCGGAACCGAATAGGTCCTTTGAAACTGTTCGCCTTGGCGGACGTCTTCTGGTGGCTGCAACTTTTGTAGGACATGGTTGCGGCAGCAACCACTCATAATTCAAAGTGTCTATAGGCTCTACTAAGCTAGCATTCCAATCAATAGACGGTGTTTTTTCAGATCCGGCGTAATGCTGTGATCTTGTACGCCTTGGAGCAACTCTTTCGAAGTTTTCCCGTGTTTGCCGTGCTGGCCTCGGGAAAAGCGGTTCATATTCTATCGACGGAGTTCCTTCGGAACTATTGAACTCACCGGATGGTGCTCGGTGAAGCGGAGCCCTTTCGAAAGCTGGAATTTGTGCGAGCAGCATTTCCATCGTGGGATACCCAGATTCCGTCAATTCACCACTGCCGGACAGTGACTCCAGTTGCAGCGCTTCTCTCGACACCGTGCGCTCGATGTCATGAACGGATTTAACCCCTTTTATTGTAACTGGAGCCATCAGAACTGCTCGAGTTTCTTCTTCCACAAACTTACGTTGACAAATTTCTGAAATTTCTTCAGCGCTCTTCGTTTTCCCTTCCGAGGAGACAAGGTCGAGCGAAGCTAACTTTTCTGCTGATGGCTCTTCTGAGGGCGCACTTTCTGAACCATATCTTTCTGCGGTTTTAACTTTTAGGGGATCCTCCTGATGCAAAATCTCTTCGATGCTTAGCTTCCCCTCAAGCGCGGGCACCTCTTCTAATGGGACAAGCTCAAGCGTAGGTAGTTGCTGCTCCGTAGGAACTTCTGTCATGGCTGGTACCTCTGCCACTGAAGTGGCGTCTGCCGATGCTGGTTTAGGAGGGGCCGACTCTTGGTCGCCTTCCTCAGCCCTTGCTTCCTTGCCATACTCTGGCCACGTATCCGCCGATGCGAGTTCATGTGATCCTACTTTCCTGGCTCCAGATATTTCCGCTCCTCCATTAATCGGGAATGCTCCCGGAAATTCTTGGCGGTCCTGTCCAGATGCTTCCTTGCCTGACTCTGGCTTGTCAGGCTGCCAAGTAACGTTTCCGTCGGAAATGTATTTCCTCGTTCCTGCACTGGCTTCTTCCGGAGCTCTCATGGCACCCGTCGAATCAGTTCTTTCTGGTCGTGTACGTGGCTTTTTCTCGTGCTTTTTTGTGTCAGAAGGTGCCACGTCGAGTGTCCCTGCTGCTGATTCTGGGGGCTCAGGTGCGTCATAAGTGATTGCTGGGTATTCCTGTTGTGTCAGTGGCAGCGCCACAGTTACTTCGCTCGCGTTCAGTCCCTCTGAGCTATCCTTTGCTCTAAGGTCGATGGAATGACGTTGGCTTTGCGCTTTCCCGTCGGGCGTTGGCAAAACTACGAGAGACATACCTCTGATTGTCGGTTTCTTTGAGCGTTTTTTCTTCCCCTTCTGTATATCATGTTCAATTAGTTCCTCCTCCGAAAAGGACTCTTCGAGTCCAGATTCCGCTGACCACACTCTCGCTTCGACATTGGGGGCTTCTTCGGCTGGTTTCTTTGCCAAATAAGGCATTTTCTGATATTCTTTCAGATCAGCGTCAATGATTAATATGTCATGGCGTGGTCGTTGTTTCTCCAATTTTCCGTCCGCCGATTTCTTCGAGTCTTCGGTTTCTGACTCCCAAGTTCCCGTAAAGAGACCCCCGGACAAGTCTTCTTTTGATTCTTCGGCGACTTCTACTGGCTTCAGCTGCATCTCCTTAGACGTTGGCCGCTCTACAAGTAGGGTACTGTGCCGCGTTTCTTTGCGCTCAACGAGGGCGCTTTCTTTCAACTCTGCTTTGCGGGACGATTCCACTCTTGATGTTTGAGGCACTTCCGCCTCCTCGATGATCGGAGCCACCAAACCTTGAACATCTAGCGAGCGCCGAGACTTCAATGCTACAGTGCTGTCACTTTTGCTGAAGAACTCTTGAAGCCACCTGGGCATATCTGCTCGGCTTTCGCTGTCCTCCGAGGTGCTTGTACCCCCCTTTCCACGCTCGGAACTCACTCGCCGCAGTGGCACGTCCATGTGAGGAAACCGTACAATGACTTCATCCCTGCCAAACGCTTGTCTGACCTGCTCTTCACTCAGAAAGTATACCCTTTCAGTTGGACCTTTAATCCTTTCATCCACGACTTGCTGGAACTTTCCAGAGTCGGCTGATAACAGTCCTTCCGTTTGCGAGCCTGTAGCGCAAACGTGCTTTGATGGCTCCTCCACCTGGACGGCTTCCTCCTGCGTGTCCGGCTTTGACATCGGTGGCCGGCTTAGGGTTCCTTCGTCAAACCGAATTTTTCCGCGATCGCTAGTAGGGGAAGACTGGACGTCCGACGGCGAGAACATGGTCGTTGAGTCCGTTCTCTGCGCCGCAAACGCAGCGTTCAGAAAGCGCACGAGCTCTGCTACGTCCTTTTCCTTGATGTGATCGAGATTGACAGAGCGACACTTCTTTGCACCCCCGCTACCACTGTACTCTTGTTTATTGCTTTTGTCCAAAGAGCCGACCTCGAATGAAGATTTCGCGCGTGGCACTGGAATATCAAACTTTTTGGGCGACGAATGACTCGAGGGACCGGGCTTGCTTTTGTCTGTACTGGAAGTGGTCGGCTTGAGCATGACAACGATGTTGACGTGCTGTCGTCGCGGGGCCGTAGACTCAGCACCAGGTCTCGTGGTAGCGCCGCTGGTGGCACCACTGCCCACTGACGTTCCGCCTGATGCACCAGGACTTACAGTAGGGAGGTCTCCGGGGTCTACCTGAGAGGGCACCGTCCTAGACATGGTGTACCGTATGCTGGACACGGTGCCCATGCTGAGACTGGTGGATCTGGTGTGATGGCGGCTATCAGAGCCGCCATCATTCTCGTGCTGCAGATACTGCCCCACTTCATAGTCGGTGAAACGCCGGACGAACCGGATGTCTTCTTGCTGCCGCTGCTCCTCTGCGGTTGATTCCGCTTCCTCGTTACTTCCTTCTTCGCCAACTCTTCTAACAGTCGTTTGAGAAGAAGGTGGCTGAAATGCCGGTTCGCGGTTGTCGTCGGGTTGTTCTGACGCTGGTGCGCCGGGTGACGGCTGGACCCTCGAACCAGGGCCACCACCCGGAGGCGGATCTTTAGAAAACGGTTCGCTCATGGTTACCCTTTCCGCATTCTACACAGCGCCGCAGCGCTGCTGGCAAGCTCGACGAGACGCAGTCGGCGCTCTAAGACCGTGGCTGTGGGCCCTGTCCGATACTGCCGCGCCGGCGTCACGCTTCGAGGCCTCTCCTGTACTAAGCGTGGGCACGGTCGACCATTCGCCTCCAGTCGATTGCGTCCAGAAAGGGCCTGTTCGCAGTGGTGGCACCGCGACACATACACTTCCGACAATGCGTCGTCAGGACGCTACGCGACACCAGGGTGAAACGGCTCTCGGCGCAGGTACAGGACGATACAAATGCCATCGTACACTCCAAGCCACTCTCAAGAAGACGCTCACCTGAAAAGATAGAATTGCCTGTGTGCAGCCGTCCGATGGATTTTTGCCAGTGTGCAGCCCTCCGATGAATCGGAACGTTGTGGTGATATCCTCAACGCCATAATTAGACCGTTCACTGTATACCGGGTGTTCGAAGTTAAGCTTTATGGTTTTCTCAATATTCAGCACTGGGAGGAACATGAAAACCACCTTTGCAGATAATCATGTCGCATGAGTTATATGCAAAGGTGGTTTTTATGTTACTCCCAGTGCTGATTATTAAGAAAACCACAAAGCTTAACTTTGAACACCCGGTATACAGTGAACGTTCTAATTATGGCGTTGTGGCTATCGCCACAGCGTTCAGTAAGTCTGGCTGTCGGTGGCCCAATTAAATGACATTTACTAATTAACTTTACAGTGACTGCATCAAGCGGGAATACTTGTTTTGAAAAGTTGACTGCACAAGGGCGTCGTTACCCGGCGCGCAAACCAGATTCTAGGACAGAGAAGAGCTCCAAGCCATGTCGCAGAACGAGTTGTTTTTACGTTCGTGACGGTAAATCACTGGTTGCGGTGCTCGAATGCTGCCCTGAAGGTCACGGGCTCGATCCCAGTGGTGGTGGTTAGATTTCAATGAAGGCTAAATAGTGAAGGCCCGTGTACTAGGGGACGTGAGTGCGTGGTAAAGATCACCAGATGGTTGAAATTTGCCGGAGCCCTCCACTACTATGCCCCTCATAATCACATCGTGATCTTGGGGCGTACGTAAAACTGCGCATATTATTACTGAACTGATTTTGCCAAAGCCAATGTCTCCTTGTCGCACACAATCAGCGGCAAGTATGCATGGTCGTTTAGCTTGCATGCTTACGTCAACAACGTAAGAAATAGCTAGAAAATACCGACGTGTATAAAGCGCCCATAACGCAGCAACATTCACGCACAAACAAAAAAAAATGGAAGAGTTGGACGAATAAATTAGCATGCAGCTAATGTATGAAAAAATGAAACAGCACGAAAATGAAGACTGAAACAGCATATCTGCTCCGTATAGAGAACAGTCATTTGCACGCAGCCCTCCATTGCAGAGATTGCGGCTGCAAAGCAATCTTTCCTGAAACGAAAGTTACAGCAGAGTAAAAAGATCAAATGGCTAGGTAAATATTTAAAAGTATTGAAATAGCACGCCTTAAATGTATACATATATTTCTGTGAGAATGCCATAAGTAATCGTTTCCCCCAAAGTTTTTTTTTTACCCTGCAATGATATGCACAGCGCGAGTAAAAAAAAATACAACTGTTCTACTGTTGTCACTTCACTTGTGTTCCATCAAAATCTTGTTTGGTTTGTTCTCTTATTGCCATCATTATCAACTAGTGTAAGGGTCAACCGAAATTCTTAAATCATAAGAATCGACTGGTATAGTCATATGTGCATCGTGGATATGAAAGTGTGTGCCAAACTGCACGCAGGAAAGCAAGCACACAATCGCGTTGTCTAAGCAGGGACTCGTTTTCGTGACGCTGTTACAACAGGCACGACAATTTTCCACGGTTTAAAGCGCCAGAACCAGGATATGCGATTGTGAGGCACGCCGTGTGTGGAGGGCTTCGCAAAATTTTCACACTTTGGTGTACTTTACCGCACTCCGACATCAAGCAGAGTAAAAGGGCCTCTACCACTTCGACTCCATGGATCGACATGCGACGGCCGCGATCGAAACCGCGTCAGCGGTGGAGCGCCGCAACCGCTGTGTATACAACCGCGGCGGACGACGTCACGTCAGGCAATCGGTGCAGCTTGTTCGATTCGAGTCCCAAGCGTGGGCGGCACACGTCACGCTGTGGACGCATAAAACTCCAATGTCGGGCCCCGCAAGACAGCCAAGAGAGGAGTTTCGGAAATTATAGACAAGTGCGGCGAGTTTTACTCGTATTGAGCACACCGCACGGTGTTATTTGCTATGCTATACGGGTCTCAAACATGCGGCCCGCGAATCTCTCTGTGGTGGCCTTGCCCGAATATGACGGCCTTCTAACCGTAGTACGTTTTTCTTTCATTTCTTGAATACGTATGTTCATGAGCTACACAGATACGAATGGTCTCAAGCATTCTTGCTGTGAGGCACCCAATGCGGTTACTATGCGTTGAAACACCTGCAAAACGAAAAAAAAAACCTGTGTATCTCAGAATCAATGCTCCGGTTTCAGTCGTACCGGAAAACAGTATCGATGCTTCTCGAATTCTCAATCCTAATCACCTTCAGAAGAGGCCCATATATGATACGATAATGCCTTTTAAATGGAAGTGTCAAGTGACATCTTGTTCAAGAACCACTCCCCCTTCCAACCTTCTTCACTTCCTCGGCCCGTGCGAAACTGCATTTAGTCACTGTGGTCTGCTGGCTGAAATGAGCTTGACGCCCTTGTGCTAGATTAGCCAAACAGCGGACAGGCAAGCGTGCGCGTAAGGGGCTTTGCCGAGACACAGGCTGGACGGTAAGCGAAGGCTTTCATACTTCGATCACTTACCGCGTTCGCGGTCGCTTGGGTGTTCGGTCTGCTGGCCCCGGACGGGCGGCCTACGCCGCAGAAGGCTGCCGCGCCGCTGACCCCTAGACCACCCAGGCCGCGCCTTGCCGGCCTTCCTTAACCTCTTCTTTCACTAAAGCCGCTTTTTGTTGGCTGACACAAACATCGGACTAACAGGGTATTGTATTAGTTTGTGATGTTCAAGTTTAGATTCGGTTGAAAAAAAAAGTTCCCACGTAATCGAATGACTGGCCCAGGACCAAGGCACCAAGCATCGTTACGGTATTCTTTGTTGTTGTGGCTGTTGTTGTTTCTGCCGCCTCAGTAACCGGCTCATATCCACGAGACGGGTTAACCACACCGTAAAAACTTTGACACTGTGCTCGCAGTATGACTACGGCTTCATGTTATCTTTGTCCTCCACATGTGGCTTAGAGCCTTAAGGACACATAGGTGTAATAAATATTAGAAGCGTTGAACGAGGTAGCTATTTGAGGCGGTATCCGCGAAAATATGCGTCCAATAAAGCTTGAATGCGGTAATACGTTTTGTGCAAGGACAAGTTCACGCCAGTGGGATAACATTGGGCTGTGAAGGATAGTGATTCGGGTGACGAATGTGCGTATATGACATTAAAATACGCCATGCAGAATTCTATTTCAAGAAAGCAGTCTGAGCTTTTCACACGTTAATCCCAATGCGCGAACAGTAATTCCGAGGACAGCGTTCTCCTTTGAAGGGCGATTAGTTGACGAGAAGGCTTGTTAGCGAACGTTGTAGCTGCACCTCTGAGCGCAGTGATGATGCTCGCGCATGCGCGTACGTCGCATCCACGCGAGGGAAGGCCGGGAAGGAAACACCTGCGGCGTGCGAATTAAGTCAGTGACGACGCCGAATCATAACAAAAAACAAGCTTTGTTTTTGTTTGTACAGAAAGCCGTGGCTAACTGTCCAGCCGCCTTGATCTCTCCGCAAACCTGACGATGATGATGGTGATAATTCTCTGAAGAATGGCTCAACCCACCATGGCGGATTGGCCACGAGGTGTGATGCAGTAGAATTCGGGAAACAAAATGAAAGAGAGAGAGAGAGAGAGAGAAAACTTTATTTGCGCATAACTCGGAGCATTCCAAATGGTCGGGCCCCTATTCCAGGGCTCCGCTGGCCCTAGCCATCATCTCTACCCGTTGGACCAGCCAGCGCTGATCAACAATGGCCGAGCTGGACAGCAGCGCCTCCCATTGTTCCTCTGTGTTGTTCATGTTGTGGTGTTCTTCATTGTGATGCGTACACTCCCACGTGATGTGAGAGTTGGTGTGGCCCCACACCACGGACATATATCTTTGTATGCTGTGGGGTAGAATACATGCAGCCTGTGTAAGTTCGTGTATGTGTTTGGATTCTGCGTAATGCCACCGATTCCATTGCTGTAAGTTTCTTATGCGGTGCTGGATACACTTTTCTATTCTCCCTGTAATACTGAAGAATTGCACCAAAGTTAGGGTTGGCCGCTGTGGTAGCTCAGTTGTTAGAGCATCGAACGCGTTATTCGAGAGAGAGAGGACAGCCAGAAATCGCACTGCACGGGCTGCTCATGACCTCTAGTCTCGCTCGCCCGCCTCGTTTCTTGCTCCTGTTCGCCTATTATCTGTGGCTCAGATTTGGGTGCACGTTAAAGAACCCCAGGTGGTCAAAATTTCCGGAGCCCTCCACTACGGCGTCTCTCATAATCATATGGTGGTTTTGGGACGTTAAACCCCACAAATCAATCAATCAATCTATTATCTGTGGCGCACACCCGCTGGGGGGGATCGTCAAGAATCGAGTTGTTTTATCAAATATATCGAGGTTTTTGAACGAAAGAGGATTTAGAATAGCAAGCTTGGAGATTACATCGAAAATTGTGGTGCGTGATTTAACGTATACATCTATAAAAAAAGGAAGGAAAAAAAAGGCTGGCTTTCTTTAAGGTGAAAGGTAATGAAAAAATCAAGCATTACCCTACGTTTTTGCGTATGCAAAAATAAACATGAATATAACTTGAACATAATTATAACATGAACCATATATAAAATAATCAGGATGGTCGTCGTTGTCTTCATCGTTGGTGCTGCAGCTACGCATTTTTTTTGAGAGGGTAACCTTAGATATGCCTCATCGAACACGAAAACAGACCGTCGTCGGCATCATAGCGAGTGAGGCAGAACAGCACCACCAGGCGGTGACGTCATCCTTCATGACGTCAAAGTTCGTCAAAATTTATGACTCCATATTACGGGACGTCATCATCTCATGACGTGGTCAAAGGTGGCTTTGTCAAAAGTGGCCCGATTCTTTAGAAATCATATATTGCGTTCAAGACGCATGAAATCGCGCCTGGCGTCTAAGTGAAATAAGCTCAGAAGTATAAAATAAATAAAACTTAGGTTTGAATGAGAAGCACACCCAGGCCGTTTAAGTGACAAGCCGGTGTTGTACCACACAGGAACGTCATTGCTTGAAATTCCTTTGGAACAATACACTATATGAATGTCATGTAGTGTGGGAGGACTCTCGTTAATGCGTCATATATTGCGTTCAAAAAGCACGGAATCGTGGCTGGCGTCTAATCATGTCAATTGCGTTACGTATGCGTGCTTTAGAGGCCCAACCAATTTAAAAAGCTCTTACATTTCTATCACCGTCGACCGCAAAAGCATCAACAAAGTGGGCAGCCACGTAGTTTCGCGTATAGCCTTCCGAACGCGCAGTGGGCCCTTCGTTGACGCGCAAAAGGAAGCATTACATGTATTCTAGGATTGTTTGAGAAGGCCAACGTTACGCGCAGAGTCGTCCTTGTCCTTGCGGCATGCTTGAGGCATGCATCGAGAGGCTGTCGATTGAGAAGCCGATGCACACGGGGCCCGATTACGCTCTCGCGTTCTACCCTCGAAAGCGAGGCTCAAGCGTCCACCAAGTTTTCCTTTTGTTAAAATGACAGAGAAGAAACGGGAGAAGGTCGCTTCCGACTTCGGGTCGTCCTTCGCCAATGCATGAAGAATCCTGCCAGTTTACCCCTATTCTTTTTTAGCACAGTTTAATATATCGAACACATCCGGGCAATGGGAGGCACAGCTTGTCATCCCTGCCCCGGCGATCGAGCTATAGCGCTCCCGGGTCACGTCAGGCAGGTGGCTGTAGTCAGTGGAGCCCTGTACTTGGGGCCCCACCAACGATCTCGTGAATAGTCGCCCCAAATACCTGTCAACAAAGTTCTTCAAGTGGAGGGTGGTAAGAAGCGTCAATATAAATAAATAGAAAATTTTAACATTATCGGAGATGTTAGCACAGTTCATCGTCTATCGCCTGACTTGCTACATGAGGGTGACATTTATTCGGAACCTCACGGCGACGTCAACGCCGACGGCGAAAATGCGCCATGCCCGCCCACACAATTGCTAATGTGAAACAAACCGGGTGTATACTTTGAATTGATCGCGTCCTCGCATACGCTCTCGGTCATGTTGGTGTGCCGAAGACGACGCGATCGTGCTGGTGCGGCTCGTAGCTGCGTGCTTTGTTAAATCTGGTGCCGCAAATTGGAGTCGTTGCACGTGTGAAATACAGCAGACGGCACATACGCTTGCTAACTTTTCCTCGTAAAGTGTGGCGCAATAAATTACTAAGGACGCTGTCGTGTACTTGCCGGTCGTTAGGAGAGCATCTTGTGAGCAGCCTTTTACTTACCACGTTGGTGTCTATACTGCTGATGTGTGAAAATTTACGATAAAAGCACATTTAAATACGGAGTTCATTGGTGAAACTTAATTAGGAGAGAATATTCAAAGTTGGCGAACGTCTGACGATGACATACCGCGTGCATTAATATAGCCGCATCCGATACCTTTCGCCTTTGAGTCACCTTAGGGAATGCATAACGTATATCCTGCAAGTTTTTTTGTATTTTGTTTCTAATAGCTGATTCAGTTTGCGTAGGAAAAAAATAACTGCCAAGCCTGCGCAGAACGCGCAGCGTAATCACGGCGAAAGCGATCTTTTGCCAACCCTTACGTGTTGAACAAAATGTACCCGGAGGAGATAAAGCCGCAATGCAAATGGTGTCAGGCTGTGGCAACATATCACATATTTTGGGAATGTAGCATAGTGCCGCCACCGGTGGATATTATGCGTGGTCCCTCTCTGGGAGGCCGTGTTGACCAGCTCAGACCCAGTCGTCCAGTTAAGGGTCGTGGAGTGGGCCACACAGGTCGCCGCCAACCTGGGGTTGATGGCCATCTGACACATTTGCTCATTCGCAGCTGCTTTCTGACGAAATAATGTTTTACCATCCACGGGAGAGTGGCAATTATGGAGCCTTTTTTTTTGAAACACTCTTGGGGAAACTACAAGCACACTTGCAGGTTACCCACAACGCCATAAACCATCATAATTTTTGTGCAGTCAAGAGGCACTCACTATACCGTATTTCTGTTGTAGGCCCGTGTGCTCAGATTTGGGTGCACGTTAAAGAACCCCAGGTGGTCGAAATTTCCGGAGCCCTCCACTACGGCGTCTCTCATAATCAAATGGTGGTTTTGGGACGTTAAACCCCACATATCAATCAATACCGTATTTCGTCCTTCGTCGAAAAGAGTGCTACGCCGACGATGAAGAATTACGCCTGAAGATTCTGCAATTGTTCAAAGCATTCGACGACCCACCCGTGACGCGATTCGCGTTGTGTGACGCCTGTTCGTTCGCTTGCATTTCTAACACGCTTTATTAACCATATTCGCACGATTTTTCTCAATACATGAAGCCTGCCTTGAGTCAGTTTGCAACGAACAGGCTCGGTAGTAGAACACTGAGGTGGCACGGAGGGAACCCGGGCGCAAAAAGCTACCCTTTTTTGTGATCTCATATGTGATCTCATAACGGGTTTTGCTGTAAAGAGGACAAACCAGAGTTTGACTACAGGCTTCTTTAATGCATGCCGTAGGATGCAAGAGTTCGCGCGAAGATAGACCGCGTTTAGCAGCGATGCGTACGCGCTATGCCAGGAGCGACTTTACAGTGGTCTTCGCCGCTGCCGTGCTCGAGGCTGTGGCGCTAGTGTTTGGGGCCGCTGAAGTAGGCGGGGCTGGGGTGCTCAGCGTTGGCAGAGCTTGAGTCTGGGGATGGAGGAATCCTGGAAAAAGTAAAAAAAATCAGGATGTCACACTTTTGAGCCGGTTTTTTTTAAGACGAAAGTCTTTCTTGGGGTACTTGAACGCAGAAATTTTGGTCTTTTTCTGTCTGTCTGTCATGACTCAGCTACCCGGCCAAGCATTTGCTGACAGCCAGCTATGTCGAACTGGTGTCTGCGTTCATACTTGTGATCATTGTGGATCAAAAAGCAAGCACAACGCATCTCTGAGGCGCAACATCAATGCGTAAGTGGTGTTTTTTTTTACTGGAATATACGTAAATATGTAATTCTAAAGACCCTAGTGTTTCTTAGGTTGAGCTGAAAATGCGACACTATGCACGAAAAAAAGCCCTCTGACTAAAATATGGTGCTGCCACCTGGCATTGGTCCTGGGTTCTGCACAAGCTTATGTTTCTCAATGTGACTGCGAGATGGCGTTCATATCTCACGCCACGCCATATCTCACGCGGATGAGACCAGGACTCGTGTAGTATAGCAGGCAAAATACTCAGCGGTGACATTTGTAGCGAAGCATATACGGCTATATTTTTTCAAATGAAAGGCTTAGAAAATATACCACTAGGCCACAAAAAAAAAACGAATTTCAGTATGCTTTAAAGCTTCCCCTTACTTGGCTCACGTCATTACACTAGGCGTATTTCTTGTCACGTGCTCGCGCCAGATGTCGTGGCGTTTTCCGGCTGCTCAGCCTCGTAGCTCCTTAGGTTCATGGGTGAAGCACAAACTGCCACTTAAAAGTTTTTGCTGATGAACAAGTGGTCGTTTTGAGTGTTTTGTTACTTAACGTCACGACAACCAGCCGTACAGGTGCGTGATGTCACTGGAATTGACCCTGTCGCTTGACATCACGATAGTGTCTATTTCAGTAGATGCGCCATGCGAAAATCGACTTTAACGTCAATATATAATATGCAGCATTACCTTAGATTCGCACTTGCTCTGAGACGTCTCTGTATGCGGAAGCTTTCTATGGCAACGGAAACTTGCCTTCGAAAATTAGTGTTGGTGCCTCTATAAAAATGCACCCAATTTCCACGTCGCTACAATATTTTGGTCACCCCAATCAACCCAAATTATAATTAAGCGATAAAAATGTTAAACCAACGTAAATATGAAGCCGGCAATTCTTCTGTCTACATTTTTCTTCGCTCATAGAGATCAGGTTAATCGCTTGTATTTTTCTCTTTATTGGAAGCTCGGCCTACATTGCTATGGCAAAAATGAAGTTGAACGGAGCCTGTGAAAGCTCATTCATCAGAATTTGTAACTTGAATTCTCGCGCTACATGAGTTTCAATCGCAGTCGCGAAATTTATTCACGAAATCACAAAGTAAAACATGAACTGGGTAGGTGGATGGGGGCTTAACAAAGTTTCACCTTACGCTACCACATGTATTATATCTAACTTGGATTGTTTCTAAAGAAATTTATCCTAAGGATTCGAGAAACATATACATGCTGATCTCCAAAAATGTTCAAATCTCGAGGGCAGTAGCGAAACAGAGATTTAGTTCTACGATCACGTTTTAATGCGGAGTGACCACATGGGTTGTCCTACGAATAAAATGCTTGAAACCAGTTTCGTCTCCGCAGCTTACACGAACAAAGCGTTGTTAAACAAAAAAAAAAAAGAGAAAGAAACGTTAGAACGCTACTACGCATATACTTTTGAATAACTCTAGCGCGAATAAGATTTAACCAGAGTTTACCGATTCACGGACCATGTAACTCGTTCTCTCAGACATCACCTTTGACGGTCTAAGTACGTACGAGTATATCCGCCAATGCCGCTTAACTGATGTAAGAGTTATTAATATTGTGCTCATCTTGGTTTTCAGGGAGGCTGTAGTCTGATATCTACCGCTCCCGCGGATTCTCGCTGCGCATGCGAATTACTCACCGGGACGCGAGGAGCCCATGACGGCGATAACGACGACCACGATGACGAAGATAAAGATGAGAGCCAGAATGATGATCAGCGAACGCTCGGGGAACAGGGACTGCCTCTCGTTTTCGCTGCACGAGTAAGTTATCGCTGTTAAAATATAGTAATGATTGATTCTTGTCGATAAGTAGTAGTAAGAGTTTCCGCCCTCCAGGTCGTGATTACTTGTTTCGTTTACTACGTCTCAAGTTATCACTGATCACCTTGCGCTTATAATATAACTCAACCCCTCCACAAACACCCCACCACAAGCTAACCTAACTTAATAAAAGCCTACTTGTTTCAAAATGACGCTCAGTATACCGCATTGAATAGTGTTTTCCATGCGTGACGCTAAGTAAATCTTTAAACTCCTGTAATGAAATAACCTTATTGCTCACTTGATTAGCTACAAAAAAATTAACCTATTTTACAGAGAAAAGAAGATAAGAGTGAGCCCCGTAACTGTCTGCATCTTAGTGCGACACCTCAACAGTAGCTCGCGAGGGATGGGGGTAAGGAGGGACCTAAGGGATAGGATTTAAAGGTATAGAGATAAAGAGAGGGGGAAGGAGAAAGCGTGGCGCAGGGACAGCGACACCCAGAAGTAAGGAGAAGATAAGAAATGTGGACACGGTCGCAGGAGTCTGAGGACGGGGCACCACTCAGCGAGAGCTCTTGTCGGCGTCAGGAGATGGCGTAGGGAAAGCCAGTCGGCCAGAGCTGGAGATCGTGGGGGCACAACCGGTCGGCACGAAATACAGAGCAAGTAAAAAAAAAATATGTGACAAGTCACCTTTACACAAGAACCACGAAGGGTTACAGTAAGTGCAGTGCCATTCTTTTAAGACGGAAAAGCATTTTTGCGGAAGCCTGCCTAGTGGAGGAGCAAGTTACATGGAAGGAATAAGTTGTCCTTCGTGACGGCTGAGTCTTAAAACTCTCTCACGAGCTCCGCTTGAGTGATTTACACATAGGTATGCTGACGTCCTTCAGACAAGCTCAAGGAGAAGGCGCAATCAGGCATCTCATATACCAGCTTTCAATTATATTCATCCGAGGTAGCTTGAGTACTCGAGCAATATGGCACGAACATGAACGTTACATTTTTAAGGCGCAGAAATAAAACTGCACCATGGTGTGATGCATAATGCATGCATAGAAACCTCCTACGCAATACCTGACCTGCAACTTGCCTTGACCCGTCTTATCAGTAATAATTCAGTCCCGTGGAGTGACACTGTAGTTTATGGGCCTTTCTGTTTTGGTCAGAGGATGAGAGCGCTCGGTTACTAGGTGAGAATGATAATGAACACGCGGAAATGACGAAAAAAAACTTTAGTCACGTCGCTTCACTGTGAGGCTAAGTGCTGGCACAGGCACTGGGGCCCACGGGCGTAGTATTTTCTGAACTATTACCATTGCACCTACTAAATAAGCAAGCGCAATGTACAGTGCCAATTTTTATTAAAAGGAACACGGCGACGCGTGGCCTGCGCACTCCAGCGGCTGCTGGCAGCGCGTTCAAGCGGGAGCGAGAGCAACCACAGTCTTTTTTCGCGTCATCGCGTGGTGAGGAAAACAACCACTCGTTGCTGATATAGAACGGCGAGATTGCAACCTCCCCCCTTTAAGGCGATCACCGGCTCGCGTAATCATCCTAAAGGGGGACGGGTCGCAATCTTGCCGCTACTTCCATATCAGCAACGAATGGTTGCTTTTGTCGCCGCAAGATGACGCGAAAAAAAACTGTGGTTGCTCTCGCTCCCGCTTGAATGCGCTGCCAGCAGCCGCTGGAGTGCGCAGGCCATGCGTTCCCTTGTTCCATTTCATAAAAATTGGCACTGTGACATAACTAAAGGCGCTGCTTTGCTGAGCGCAGTTGTAAAAGTTCACTTATCGGTCTTGAAGGCGATACCTCTCGGAAGTGTTCGATTGATTTTAAAAGTGAACTTTTTGTAGTAACGCTGTTCACTGTACGGACACCTTGTCAGCCACAAGTCGTCATAATACACGATACTCATATTTTAGGTTGGCCCTTCTATCACTACCACGGAGTGTACAAATACTGCAGATTTATTTACACTCACCTCGGGTACCGCTCTATGTACATCTTCTTCATCGCCTTCTCGATGGCATCGAGGTCTCGTTGGTCATTGGAGATGTCGGTGATGTACGGCGGCTGCGGCGCGGCCGTCAGGCCCGCCGTTTGCGCCGCTCGCTGCGGCGTGCCCATCATCGGCTGCACCTGGTAGACCTGCTGCTGCTGCGGCTGTATTGGTCCCAGGAAGGCGGGCGCCGAGGGCACACTGTAAAGTGACGCGTTTTGCGGCATGCTCGACTCGGAGGGCGAATACGAGCTGCGTCGCGAACGCCAGCGCTTGCCCCTTCTACGTCGACGGCCTCTGCGGCGGTAACCGTCCCCACCTTCGTAGTAGTCGTCGTCGCTATCGGACCTCGAGCCACCGTAGCGCTCTAGCTTGCAAAACACCCTCTCCGAGTTGGAGCCCATCGCCTGGGGTCCCATCATTGGTCCCATCATCTGCGGCCCCATCATCGGCGACATCATGGGCGACATCATCGGAGATTGCATTATCGGTGGTTGCATCATCGGCTGCTGCACTGGTGGCAATATTATGGGGCTGGCGGCTGGAGGCGGCGGCGGAGGGGGCATTACTATCACAGGAGGCGGCTGCACGACCGGAGGTACCATTGCGTTCACTGTAATCGAACGAGACCGCGATGGCATTATAGGAGTATGTGTTGGATAAGGAATGAACGAAGGGGACGGCATCGGAGGTGGTGGAGGGTGATGCATGATGACTGACTGCACGGGAGACGGCACCTGCATGGGATACATTGAACCTGACGGTGACGGCACCTGAGGCATCATAGAAAAGGAGGGTGAAGGTGGGGGCATCATAGGAGGCAGCATCATAGACGGCGACGGAGAAACCATAGGAGACTGCATGGGTGATTGGTACGGCGACTGGTATGGTGATTGGTAGGGCGACTGGTAAGGCGACTGGTAGGGCGACTGGTACGTTGATTGTATGGGTGACATGGGTGACATGAGAGGCATGGGTGATGCTGGAGGCGAAACCATCATGGAGCCACTTGGAGACATCATTGGGTACAATGGCATTGAAGACACTTGACGCGGTCGTCTAATTCGGTGCGTGGATATTTTAATAGTAGGCTGGGTAGGGTCGAAATCACCATTTGCGGGTGTCGCAGGAGGCGCAGGTGGTGGAGACCATGGGCGACGCATGATGGGAGGATAGTACGATGGCAGTGGATCGGACGGCGATCTGTAGACCGGGTGGTAATGTGGGGGAGGCGGGGATGGCGGGGCCGTAAACGACGGTGGCTGCATTGCCGTAAATGAAGGGGATGGTGCTGCTGTGTACGAATATGACGATGAGGGTGCTGGG
The DNA here is from genome assembly GCF_043290135.1 of Rhipicephalus microplus. Classification (NCBI taxonomy): domain Eukaryota; kingdom Metazoa; phylum Arthropoda; class Arachnida; order Ixodida; family Ixodidae; genus Rhipicephalus; species Rhipicephalus microplus. The sequence goes on from NC_134702.1 coordinate 50,145,896, forward strand.
GACATCGGTGTCTGCGGATACTGGGGCACTCTGCGGCGCAAAATAGGTGGCCTCGGAGGTGGAGTTCCGTATCCCGGCATCGGAGGCCGTGGCGAAGGGCTGCTGTAACTTCTGGGTGGTGGTGTACCGTAATTAGGCGCAGGATACCTTATGGGTGGGCTTCCATAACCACCTCGGCGCAGCCTTCTAATTCGACCATGCACAATTCCCATCTTCCCAGAGTCAGCCGAATTTGTTCCACTTGTGGACACCTCCACCTGGAGGCGCGGTGATCCTCGCCTACCTACTCCTTGAGGAGGCATCATAGGCGCAGACAGATTGGGACTCATTTGCATAGATGCCTGAAGATACTGGGAATACTGAGGGTACTGGGAGTACTGCTGCATTTGCTGGTACTGCTGGTTCTGCAGCTGTTGAAGTTGCTGTAGTTGCTGAGCTTGTTGCATCTGCTGTAGCTGCGCAGACCTCTGAGCCTCGAGTTGTTGCTGTTGTTGCTGTTGCAGTAACAACTGCGATGCTTGAGCCTGCGCCAGTTGTTCCAGGAGGGCTGACTGCGATGATTGTTGCAGGAGAAACGAGGGTGGCTGTTGAATTTGTATCTGCTGATCGATCGGCACTTGAGGATGGATTGTTACTGGAGCACCAACGTTTTGCACGTCAAATCTTGGCGTGTCCATAGGTGATCCTCCAGTTTGGCGTATCATCTGCTGAAAGACTGGTTGGGATTTGTCCAGCTGGTCGCCAGGATAATGTTGCGGTAACGCTGTCAGCTGCATCTGCAGCTGCTGTATATTGGTAGGTTGCGGTAGCTGCTGCTGTCCCAAACCGCACAGTCGCTCCTTGGATCTAGAGATTCGAACATCCATAGATACAGGCTCCGCTGGCGGTTGCATGTGGACCTGGATGGTTGGTGAAAGCGTGGGCATCCCAGACCCATCTCCGGGCGCTTGCATATGCAGCTGCGGCGGAAACACCGCGCCACCTAGGGCACCTTCACCCTGAGAGTACAACAGGTCTGCGGGCGGGTAGCTTGAGTATGCGCCGCCGAAGTAGCTGTCATCCATAGAGCAGCTGGACAGCATGTCCGAGTAGCTATCGCTTGAATCGCTGTAGAACATAGCATTGGGCATATAACGCATGTCGTCGTATAACACAGAGTCGGGTGCCAGAGCAATCTGCGAGGAAGAATACGAGCCAGTCGGTGTCGCGAAAGATCCGAAAGGCGGTTTTCTTCTCCGATACTTGACGTCCACCACAATGCCACCGCCTTCTTTTGATGGTATCGAGATTGTGGAGGCGCCACCTGGTCTCATGCGGTACGTCTGGCGCAAAGCTGGCCTTGGTCCGCCGACAGTCGAGATGCTGATGTCGCTCGTCCGCATCAACGGATCGCCGTATCCTCTAGGGCTGTACGCGCCGGGAGCTCTGGTAGCTCCTGCAGCTCCCGATCCTGATGCTCCATATCCTCCCGCAGACCCGTACCCTCCCGTAGTCGCGTATCCTCCGGCTGCTCCATATGCCCCATTGCTGCGGTAAGCCCCACGGCCCCCCGGCGAACGGGATCCTGCTGCGCCGGTGGCTGGTACCCGGCGGTGTCCGGTTGTAACTGTTGCCGCGGCGCTCTGCGTCTGGCTAGGGCTCTTGCTCCCCGAAGGTGATGTGGTAGCGCCGGCCTTCTTGCTCTTCTTGCTCTTCTTGGACTTTTTCTTTTTAGACTTACTCCCTTTCTTCTTGGACTTGCTTCCTTTTTTCTTGTGCTTGCTCTTGCTCTTCTTCTTCTTGTCTTTGCTCTTCTTCTTGCTCTTCTTGCTCTTCTTCTTGCTCTTCTTCTTGCTCTTCTTCTTGCTCTTCTTCTTGTTCTTGCTCTTCTTCTTCCCCTTCTTCTTGTGGTGCTTCTTCTTCTTGTCGTGCTTTTTCTTCTTCTTCTTCTTCTTGTGATGCTTCTTTTTCTTGTGCTTTTTCTGGTCGTCGTCTTCCTCCTCCTCCTCCTCAGCGCTCTCTTCGGTCATGTTTGCTTCTCACCTGGGAGAGGGTGGGATGAGAGCACAGTGGTCGGCCCCGGTTAGCGTCCGCACGCCGGGACTACGACGCCCGCCGCCGCCGCCGCCGCACTGCCACGATGCAGGACGAAAAGTGAACACTGCAAGTGACTACGCTTGCGGCGTACGAATGGATGACCGTACAGCCACAGCTTTTCTGGCTTTCTTTACGTGCGCACTGGCCGAGCACCGCCGAATTTGCTGGTATCTCGCTCAAAACGGCACTCACTGGCAAAACTAAGCTACAAGCATGTCAGCTGCGTTGGCGGCGGCGGGATGGCTGGCTCGTTTTGAAGACTATGCGTGCATTGCACAGAGAGGCATTTGACTTTTTTGCGAGTCCTGACTTGGCTCCCGGAACACGAGTTGTCGCCGGAGCTGACGTTTCGACAAGCGGAGTTGTTTTTTTTTTTTGAAGGCTCGAAACTGCATACCTTAGCTTGTGCCCACGCACGGTTTCAGGCCTGAAGAAGACAAGTCTTCGAAAAGTTGGCTGTAGCGACACACCGTGTTCCGGATATTTTTCAATCTCTTTAAACTGACAGGTGAACCCTCCTAAGGGAATCATTGCAATCTCGTCAGAGACTCATGCGACCCCCCCCCCCCAAACAAAACATAAAAAAACGTTTACACGTTTCTTCTACAAATTATTGCGGCAACGATTCGCCCAAAACTTAAGATTGGCCAAAAATCACATAATTTTTGTTTATATGAGCCATAAAGGCATTGGTTGCGGGAAATGGTCCAGTTGCAACTGCAGCCCCATTCCGGCCTTACAAAGGTACGACGGCGGTTGGGCAGGGTAAAAGAAAGTGCAATGAAAAGGCTATCGGCCTTACGCAATTTCATAAAGGTATGAGTCATGAAGGAATGATATGATCATCCATGTTATAACGCAGGGTTCTCGAAGTCACGCCAGCTAGCGGTCCACATTCACGAAATTCAGTCCCGCGACGACTGGGTCAAATTGTCAGCCAAATTTCCATCACACGCTACTCTGTGGTGTGATGTGAAAACCATTTCCCATGACACGTGTATGGGTCATTTAGAAAATTTGCTGTCAAGATTCCAGCAACACATCATTATATACCGATCGCCAATATACCCAAAATATCAAATTCTGGTTCCAAAATATAGAGCTTTTTTTCCACGGTTTTGTTTCGGCCCGCGATGACCGCATGACCGCAACACACATGTCAATTTCCCAGCATTACGACATATTAGCACCTATAGCGCGGAGACAAAGCGGTAAGACCACACCAGCTCGCCGAAGCCGGAGCGCACCTGAAATAACCTTTGTCGGTTCTGAAGGAGTTTGCAAGGGGGGTTAAAAGTAACTCGTCTTTTCACTGTGAAGCCAAAATTGCGTAGCGCAATCACAACCACTGCTTGCGTCCTCAAATGCAAATGTTACTATGCCGGTACTGAACCGTCTCGTGACGCTCTTCACTTGCAATGAAAGAAAGCCTGTGACGGAAAGAATAAGCTTAGTTTATGTCAGTGCCATAGCCAACAAGAGCGTAGGGGGAGGGGGGGGGCAGGGGTTCGAACTTTTCTTAACTTTTTTCAAATTTGCTTGCGTACGTATACACGTGCACATAAAAACGCACGCACGAGCATACATACAGTAAGTTGACCCTCCGAAATATGTCTGGATACGCCTCTGGTTTACATGTTGGCTTAATCTAGTCTGCTGCAGCTTGTAATACGCAGTCGTACGTGACGGCTAACCCGCCTCAGTGGTCTGGTAGTTATGACCCTCGACTTCCCTGTTGAAGAAGGTCGTACAGGATCAAATCCCGGCTGCGGTGGCCGCATTTCGATGCAGACGGAATGCTAGAGGCCCCTTTTACTTAGATGTAAGTGCACGTTAAAGAACACCAGATGCTCGAAAGTTACAGAGACCAGCATTAAGCGATGTTCGCTCCACTACGGCGACGTTCAGAACGGTGTGACAACCATGGATTACAATGGTAATGATTAGGGGGTGGGGGAGGTGAGCGAATAGTAAAATTTCATATCCGGAAACATCGGAGGTCTTCGGAGGCTTCGGCCATCGGTTGTTATTTCACGTGCACCGACATGGCACACAGCACGAGGCCGTCGAGCACTTCACCTCCATGGGAATGCCATCGCCGGGGCCGTGATCGAACGCGTGACTTTCGATTCAGCAGCCCAGCACGCGGGCTTACGTAAAGTTGTGCTCGACTATAAAAGCTTTATTGTCTGAGAAATCCTCACTGGTTCCCTTGTGGCTTCACGCCACACATGGTAGGTTCATTGTGCATTTCGTAGTTCTCAAGGTAGAAGGACGCGAGGAGGGGCTATACCGCATCGGAGGGCGACCCCCGCGTGGCGCTCCTCGATGCCACACTAAGAAGGCTAGAAGGCGCTGGAATCGAGGTCCGCTCACTCACCGTGGCCTTGCGGCAGCTCCGACGGCCCCTGTTTCCGGCTGGGGCTCCGAGACCGGCCAGAACAGGAGCTTCTTTCGCGTCGCCCAGCCAGTCGGGGGAAACGCGCCGCGCGAGCCCCGGTGCGCGCTCCGCGGGGCACGTTCTTGTTCTTAATCTTGTTCTTGTTCGCCTATTTATCGTGGCGCATACCCACTATGGTGGATTGGCCGAGAATCGAGGGGTTTTAAAAATTATTGTTCAGGTTTAGAATAATGGAGATATAATATAAAGATTGCCCATAACCTAGGAAAGAGGGGTGCTTGATCTAATGCATACAATTATTTAAATAAAGAAATGAATTATGACGACGACAACAACAGGGCTTTGATGATGAAAGCCTTTGCGATGGCGATAACACCATGCCCCACGCTGTAGAGTAGAGCATTCAACTAGTGGGACTCACCCACGTCAGGGGATTCACCACAAAGCAGGTAGATTTAAGGAAATCCTTAGATATAAATTGCAGGAAAGAAGCGTAAGTTTAAGGGCTCGTTTTAGGGGCGAAGCTCCTTTTAGGCTAACCTTGTCATGCGTCTCGCGTAACCGAGAGAAGAAAAGACGAGAAAGAAAAGAAGGCGGTATCTCCCGAACAGTATAATAGACGGCGCTGTCTCATAGGAGTGCATGCAAACAGCAGTATAGTGAGGATATCTAGATGGCGCTGTATCGCTACTGTAAGGGCTTCACCCTATAGTTCACGATGAGTGAGTGAGTGAGCAAACTTTATTTAACCAGCGGATTGAGGCGTGGGCCTAAGCCGCACCAGGGGCGGTGGAGAGACCCTGTCTCTCAGCCGCCTCCCGTGCTCGCTGGATGGCCCATATTTGATCTGTCAGATCTGAGCTGATCAGCGCGGCTCTCCACCGCGCCCCAAGCTGTTCTGGGGAGACTGCATTGGCGTCCTGTAACTGTGTGCATTCCCATAACATATGCTCTAGGGAGGCGCGTCTCATGCTACATAGTTTACACGAGTCATCTGGGTATAGTTCGGGGTAGATGCGATTTAGGTGCTTCGGGTTGGGAAATGTTCTAGTTTGAAGTCGCCTCCAGTCAACCTCCTGAGATCTGTCTAATGTGGAGCTAGGTGGTGGAAATCTGCGCCTCGACTTTTGGTAGAATTGGATAATGTCGCAGAACCTAAACATTCTGTCCCTCTCCCACCACTCATCTCCTCCCAGTACCTCATGTGAAGCTCCATTGCGAGTGCGGTAAGTGAGACCTCGCGCTACGCGGTGAGCCTCCTCGTTGAGGTTGGGAATGAGCGACGCACACGGAGTGTGGGCTGGGAACCATATAATATACCTTTCTTCGAATTCCTCGGATGATATGAGATTTGCCTTGCGGAGGAGTATATTGGCTGCCTCGGGAGATATTCTTCCTCGTGCATAGTTACGGATTGCTGACTGCGAGTCGCTGATGACATACCTACACTTTGGGGAAATTATGGCCTGTGCAATAGCCACCTCTTCCGCGATTTCTAAATTATCCGAGCGTATGGAGCACGCGTTTACGCATTTGCGGTCGGTGTTTATTACTACCGCAACGTAGGATTTGTGACTAGGGTACTCCGCTGCGTCTACGAACAACGCTTCCTTGTCTCTGCCGTAGGCCTTAAGCAGAGTTCTAGCGCGGCTTTCTCTTCTGCCCTGATTAAATTCGGGGTGCATGTTTTTGGGCAGATTGGGGACCTGGATCTTTTCCCTGATCACCTTTGAAACCGACACTTTAGTTCCTTGTTGCCTATGGTAATTTATCCCCAACTTGTCAAGGATACTCCGTCCTGTGCGCGTGCTGGCTAGCCTCTCCAACTGGGCAATCTGTTGCGCTTCTATCAGCTCCTCTAAAGTGTTATGTAAGCCCAGTTGAAACAGTTTTTCGTTGCTGGTGCTATCTGGAAGGCCCAAAGCTTGTTTGTACGCCTTTCGTATGAGTGCGTTGATTTTGAGTTTTTCGGCTGTATACCAGTTTAGATATGCCGCTACGTATATAATGTGACTTATGGCGAATGAATAAATAAGCCTGATGACGTTAGCCTCTTTCATGCCTTGGTGTTTGTTGGTGACTCTCTTGATTAGCCGTATTGCGTTGGTGACTTTGGTTACTAACCTCTTGACGGTTTCACCGTTTGTACCCTTAGACTCGATGATGAGCCCAAGGACTCTGATTTGTTGCACTATAGGAATAGTCCTGCCATTTTTGGTGTGAATTTGGGTCTCTTCGCAAGCACGGTCCCGGTTGTATCCCTTGGGTGGTCTGCCTTTAAGCGTGGGGCGATAGAGGAGGAGTTCGGATTTATCTGGCGAGCACTCGAGGCCAGTACCATCAAGATACTCCTCAATAGTGGTGACGGCCTCCTGTAGTCTCTGCTCTATCTCTCCGTCACTACCTTCACACGCCCAGATGGTGATATCATCTGCATATATAGAATGATGTATTCCGTATATTGAGTTCAGCCGCGCCGGGAGTCCTATCATTATGAGATTAAACAGCATTGGCGATATGACCGAACCCTGCGGGGTACCAGCACTGCCCATAAGCCTTTCCTCAGATCTCAGTTCTCCCATTACGATAGATGCCGTTCTGTCTGTTAGGAAGTCCTTGACATAGTTATACGCTCTTGATCCTAAGCTTAATTGGCAGATCTGATGTAAGATAGCCGTATGCGATGCTTTGTCGAAGGCTTTTTTAAGGTCTAACCCTAAGATCGCCCGGGTAGCTCTTGTTTTGTTGTCTAGAATCTGCTGCTTAATTTGCAGCATGGCGTCTTGCGTGGAGAGCCGTGTGCGGAACCCCAACATGGAATCTGGGTAGATTTCGTTCTCCTGAAGATAAGTGTTGATTCTGTCTAGAAAAGCGTGTTTCATCAGCTTCCCAGCACAAGACGTTAGTGATATGGGGCGTAAATTCGATAGATCGGGGGGTTTCCCGGGCTTAGGGATGAGGATTACTTTAGCTTTTTTCCACTGTTTTGGTATAGTGCCCTCGGTCCAGCACTCGTTAATATATTGCGTGATGTTCTCTATGGCTTGGTCGTCAAGGTTCCGTAGTGTTCTGTTAGTGATCCCGTCTGGTCCCGGTGCAGATTTGGTGTTTAGCTTCTGTAGCGCGGCCCTGATTTCAGCCACAGTAAACTCCTCATCTAAGAGCTCGTTCGGGCCTCCGGAATATGGTCCGTGCTCTATGACAGGCATGGCGGGAATGTACGTGTTGCTAGCCTCAGCGATAAAGTCCTCCTCACTGCCGTTATACTGGTGCACCAGTTTACGCAAGGTTTGCTTGTGTGCTGATTTGGTGTTATCTGGGTCTAGCAGGTGTTTGAGCATGCGCCATGTCTGACCAGCATTCATTTGGCCATCGAGACTATTACAAAGTTGGTCCCATTGCTGTTTGCTTAGCTGCTTACAATGTACTTCGATCTGTTTGTTCAGCTTGGCTATGCGCTTGCGCAAGGGCCTGTTGTGCCTCTGTCCCCGCCATCTATTCTGCAGTGATTGCTTGGCCTCCCACATGTGTGCGAGACGACTATCAATCTGCTCTAGGGGTAGACTTGAAGTGATGCTTCGCGTTGCCTCGCTGACGTCGTTATTGACATCTTTGATCCAATCTTCTATATTGCTGATAGGGTCTTGTTTTTTTTCGCGTTTCTGACTTTCCGAAACTTATCCCAGTCAGTCCATCTAATCTGTCTCTGAATTTTTGCGGCAGCCATGGTTTCTATCGCGATTTCTAATATTCGATATCACTCCCCAGATCATCGAATGTGTTTTTCCATTTAGCGGTCCCCGCGTTACGAACTAACGTTAAGTCTGGAGTGGTGTCTCTTGCAAGCCCAGTTCCCATACGCGTAGGGGAGTCGGGGTCAGTGATGAGAGTTAAGCCTGTTTCATGAATATCCTGCCATAGCGTTTTTCCTTTGGCTCTTGTGTATCCGTATCCCCAAGCACTGTGTGGAGCGTTAAAGTCTCCACCTATGACGAGTGGATTGGGTCCCGCTATATCTATGGCCTTCTTAAAGACAAGAAGGAAGCGTTGTCGTATGCGTGTGGGATTGCTGTACAAATTCAGAATAAATATGCTCGGAGATTTTTTTCTTTTAGGGGCAAGTTCTACGAGTATATGTTCAATTTCGGTGATGCGGGTGTCGTGGCAGATTGCTACGAGTCCCTTCCTTACTAGAGTGGTTAGTGTTCTAATATCCCCTGTTGAGGGGCCGATCGCCTGATATCCCGGTAGCTTAGCTAAAGCATGGGTTTCCTGCAAAATTAGAACATCCGGTTTGGTTCTGTCTCTAAGGTGTTGTTGCAAGACTGCTCTCTTCCCATCATAGCTCCTGCAATTCCACTGCCAAATAATTAAGTCCCTTTTTCTGGGCTTCCCTATTTTGAGTTGGTGATCGAAGAGGGAGGAGGGTGAAAGGAGGCAGGCCTCATGAAATTAGTTGATATAGCCACTGATGTGGGGCCCTGAGATAAGTGTGAATTTCCTTCAGTGCTTATCGGAAGGTTGGTAGCTGGAAGTATCGGAGGTGTCCTAGGGTTGAGATTGGCTACGTTAGCTTCGAGTTTATCTAGTCTGTTCATGATCATGGATATTGCAAGCGAGAGGTTGTTGGTTGCCTCTGCCTGTTCCTTAACTGCTTTCTGTATTTCGGACAATGTTTGATTGATGTTCGAGGTTTGCGCCGTAGTTTTGTCATTAGACACCTGAGCTTTCCTTTTAAGAGGTGGCGGGGTACTGTCCTCGTCCATTCGGTTATCTGGCATTTCTTCGGGGCGCTCTTGGGCCGCGGAACGCATTTGACTAGAAGTTCTATTTGTGCAGTTTTTAAGACATTGAATTTCCCGAGTAAGTTGTGATATCAATTCTCTAAGCTCAGCGTTTTCTTTTTTCAGCTCCGCTATATCACTGACATTATGCGCAGTCTCCGCCGAAGGCTCAGGGCGCGTCCATTTAGCCACGTCTGACCAGCTCACCGTGAATACCGGGTTCCCTTGATGGCCATTGCCACCCTTTGGCTTAGACCGGGATCTGGAACGGGATGTAGTGCGCCTTCTCGGTCCCGGAGACTGGGTGGTGTGGCCGCGGGGCGTTGCGCAGGACCAGGACCTTGATCTGGACCCAGGCGTTGCCCTCGTCCGGAATTTGGACCTCCCGCGTTCGGTTGGCTTAGTGGTAGGGGGGTAGTTCTCCTCGAGCGTCTCTTGAAGTTGTCGGAACCACTGGCGTTGTTTTACGATGTAGGGTGTCTTGAACTTGGCCTTGCAGAGTTTGTCAGCCGTGGGATGATCCTTGCCGCACAGCTGACATCGTGGCTGACAGTGGTGGTCCTCGCTCGGATCAGGCGTTCCACAACCCGCACATAGCTTGTCGTTTGGCCTCCAACACACGTCACTCCTGTGCCCAAGTATGTTGCATTGTTTGCAAAAGTCAACTTGTTTCCTGTATAGTGAACAGCGTGTGAGTACTCCTCTGTACATAACGTGCGTCGGGACTCTGCTGCCGTCAAAAAGGACTATCACTGTCGTGGTGTTGCCAAGACGTTTGGCTGCGATCGCCGTAGGATTTCGGGCTGTAATAATAGCTGCGGTGATGTCCCGTGGGTTTTCGTTCAAAGGAACTCCTTTGATTACACCTTTGGCAGTGAGTTCCGGGGCCGTCTCGTATGCTCCCACCTCATACAACTTGTCGTTGGCTTTGATGTGCTTGATGCCTTGGTACTTGTCTGCATGGTCTTGGTTTGGGGTGCTAACGACCAAAATGTTCTGAAAATTATTCGGACAAATCGTGTCCGTCTCTCTTTCTTCATAAGGGATCTCGGCCGCTTCATACACAGCTTTGTCTAGCTCCGTTAAGCTGAGCTTGGATAGCTGCAGTCCTCCTCTTGGCCTTATAACTATCTTGAAGTCGCCTGTCGGCAGTCTTGGCATTTTGCTGGCTCTGGTTATCCGGGATATCAGATTTGCACCGCGCGTTCTAGGTGTTCGGGTAGGGCTAGGGCTACCACGGCGTTCCTGGCTACCTTTCTTCGCACGTTTTCTGTTTCGAACTTCTGTCCACCCGTTGCCTGTGTCATCTTCCTGTAGGGTGACGTCTTCGTCTTCCCGTTGGGTGGCATCTTCATTCTGCTGCGATACCTCCATTATTGATGATTACGGCCTGTATGGCGCGAACGCCGAGGCCTGGCTATCGTGAGGCCGCCCCAGTCGACGCGGAGCGCCGGTCGTAGGAATAGTAGACGCTGCATGGTGGGGGCTGGTTTTCGGTCGTAAAATCTCGAAAAATGATCACCTACCTTAGAATATGGTCTCTTCGGATTCTCGGTGACGAGAAGAATCAGATGGTATATAAATCCGAGCGGTGCCTGGCTGTATTCGCTGCGAAATCATTCTATGAGAATGGAGCCGACGTGAAGAGCGTCCATTCACCTCGGTGACCGCAGCGCCTCTCTAGTTCACGATGATGGCGCAGAGTTTTTCAAAGCACCATGGGGTTTAGGCACAGGAAGGGCAAACTAGACTTTAAGCGGGTAGAATGAACTAGGAGGAGCTTATCTGATTGGTGGCTAAAGTCAAGGCACGAGTGAAAATTAAACCCTTCACTGCAAAGTACCAGTCTTCAACTTCGCTATTTAAAGAAAAAAGAAGATAGATCTAGTTGTTGGTTCACTAGGTATTACGGCTATAGGTGGCGTTAGCCGCAGCCCGATCTAAAGAGTACAGCTACATCAATCTATCCATCCATCCATACGATTGGCTGCTGCGCGGGCTGTGCCTGGGTACGCGGAGAACGAGTGCCTCTTTCAGTCTCCTGGATAGTCGCTGTACATGGCGGATAATTGGTGGGGCATGGTCGAAGCAGAACGGCGGGCGCGTTGAAGACGCTTGCGCTCGGATCCCTTGGCTCGTGTCTCGGACGCATGGACGCATGCACGTATGAACGGACACACGAATGGATGGACGGGTGGACGCTTAGCCCCACTCATCATCATTAACTTTGCGGATATGCTGTGATCTTTCTTGGGGACCTTCGACGCAAAAATTTTGGTCTGTCTGTCTGTCTGTCTGTCTGTATGTCTGTCTGTACATTTGTCTGCTTGTCCACTCTTAACGGCACCGGGTACTTGAAACGGCCGACCCCATCCACAGTGCCCACCAATGTTGCTCAAGATTTAGCGTTCATACTTGTGCAATTGTCAATTAAAAACAATTATTGCTCATGTCTGTGGCACCATAACAACACGTATATAATCTGCATGTGCGTCTTTCACTAGAAAAGGCATACATACATAATTTTAAGGACCGTAGCACTTATCACGCTGTGCTGACCATGCAACGCTTGCACGAAAAGGCGAGTGTTTCCAACCCTTTGCTAAGACGAGATGATGGTGGCACCCACCCGTCGCCTTGCGTTCTACACTTTATCACCTCTGAGACGGGCGCGCTCACCCGCCTCAGAGCCACGCGCTTCGTTTTCCAAGAAACCTGCCAGATAGCGCTCATGTCTCACGTGTGACGTGACTCGATGCGCTCGTTCGCCTCCGCCGCACGCTCGAGGCACTCTAACGCAGCCTCTCCAGAATACGATTCACCGATTTTCTTGCGCAGAACATCAAATAAATGATTTGTTCACTCTCTCTACACGCAAGACTATCGTCTTTTGACAAAATTTGCAGATTTACATGCAGATATGGGGTCATTTTTTTTTCTTTATTAGTCACAATAATCAGAACTAACAGACAATGATGCCAAGAAAAGTATAGGGAATGTTATTAGAAGTGACGGTAACGTAAATGTGAAGAAATAACAGTGGGTTAAAGGATAATTTGCCACCGGCAGGATCCTAACCTGCGACCTTCCAATACGTGTTCGATGCTCTACCACTGACCTACGGGGGTGGTTGTCCCTCCGTCCAATTTATATGGTGTGTATGTCAGCGCCGCCACAACACTCCGTGCACATATTGAACCAGCGAAAGTTGAAACTTGCGGCCCCGTTATTTAGCAGTGGGTTCAACCCACCGTGGTTCAACCCGACATGGCGCTGCAGCCTGTCACAATTATTGGTTACACACACAGAGTTTTCACAAAATCGCGAGAAACTTTATGGTTATAGATGTTCGCACTTCTCAATGAAGTTAGACACGCGTTTGGTTCGGGTTTGCCTCACTGTTTATTTCGCATGCTGCACATTGTGCCTCGCATGATCACAGTCACGGAGGAGTGCAGTTAGCTGTTAAATGCGTTTCGTAATGCGTTAATCACAGTGGTTGTTCTCGAACCACAGGCGGTCACAAACGTCGCAGCCCAAGTCAGAGTGCCGCTGAAGGAGCTATCGCCGAAAGCGGGCGTTTGCCCTGGCGAACGCTGCCCCGCAATCGTCACGTTTGAAGTTCGAAGTTTATTTCACCACAGTGTTACACCATACAATGTGTGGTGTGGAATGCGGGAAAAAAGCTGCGATAAAAACGCAGCTTGACTAGCCCCACATCCAATCAATACAAGGCAGAAAAAGTGACAGCATTCATAAAGTCCTGGAAACAACTAAACAGGGACAAATACATAGTTTGAAGTGGCACCAACAAGAAATATTGCATACATAAAATTTTAAAAAATGTTGACAGGATCGCACTCTTTGGGGAAATACGAAAAAATAGAAATGAGCAGAACGTAAAAACAAATCTTTGGAAATGGCTGAATCTCTCTTGCGTCATGAAAGTAAAAAAAAAATGTTCGACATATCCTGTCGCGAAAGAAGGAGCAATTGTTCCAATGATAAATTGAATTTATTTAGTATGTGGGGGAATGAATGTTTCAGCATTTGTAGAGCATAGTTTGTTCGGCATCGAGGAACCTTCCAATAATCGCTCTGTCTAGTAGGTAGAGTAAGGTGCTGCGCTCTAAGCACGCTATGGAGATAAGATTGTTAATTTCAGTTTTTAAAGACGCTAGTGAACAATATTCATACATGTTGTCAAATCTTATGACTCTGAAATTGTTGAATAAGTGGCGTTGACGTCGCAACGCCACTTGTTCGGTGTAGACACTGCGCCGTGTCGCCTATAGGCAGAAAGAAATTGGGTGTCTCTTTTCCCCTATACTTCAAGAACCCCGCATTCATTATTCGGCGCGGCGTTGTTGTTAGCTTTGGACATCGCGGGCTAACTACACTACGTACAAGGAAAAGACGGGTCTCCTGCTTGCATGGCATGTGGTGGCTTCCCGGATAATGCTCACGTTCTGTTGTACTGTCCGGGTGGTCGCGCAGCCATGGGCGAGAGCCACAAGCACATATTTATAAACCTAAGACCTGCGGCCCTGGAGGAGTGGCTAGGGGACTCCTCCCCGGACATCATGAAGACACTGCTCCAGCATTTGCGAATTCTAGGCGTATCTGATGGATAGGTTTTTTTTTAGTAGACCCGGACCTGGGTTCTTTTATTTTTCTTAAATAAAGTTGTTCTCTCTCTCTCGCACGGGCTAACTCGGCGTGGTGGTTTGCAGAATCCGCCCGCTACCGGCGCTTTCATTCCTGTTCGCGAATTAGCGCAGCTTGGAAGGCTGCCTGATCATCGGTACGCAGTTGCTGCCAGAACTCGGCCTCACGGGCCTGTTTTTGTGCCAGGACTGCGCCATCGGCCTGGCAAGTGCGAGCTCTGTCACGTTTCTACTGTCCGCGCCAGAATTCTAGAGTTGTCCGTGGCGTACGCATGTGGAAGGTTTCAGAATAAACTGATGCGAGTGCGCTCGGCGCCACAGCTGCGGCGAAACGGATGACGCCACTCACAACGCAGCCAATGACGCGTGTGCTTGCGCACGACGCTGAGAATGACGTAATTGATAGGACAGCCAATGGAGACCGCTCGTGACACAACTGCCGCACAGTTTTTCGTTTCTCCTAGCCGTATAGAGCTTTTGCTGTAAAACAACCATCCAAGGACTGCGTACATACATTGGTGCACAGATTCATAGGACGGTGAAATAAATACCATGATGATGTTTCGAGATGCTAGCCAAGCCCAATGGTCGTTTTCAAACCGTTCCGCTAACTTTAGGAACGATGAGGAAGCCGATGTCAATGATCACTGCCCTCGATCACTATGATGACGACACAGTTAAAAATGTAAACGTCAGGGAACAAACAAACATCTGCACAATGAAGTTAAGCACGGTGATTACAAAACAACTGTGATTTCAGGCAGGATATATTTTCATGGCTTACCCCACACCAGTAGCGGATCCGGAGGGGGTGGAGTAAGGTCGATCCCCCCTCCCCACCCCGCCCAAAGCCTGACAGCACACCTTCCCCCTCTCTTCAGTGTTTGCCATCCACCTGCTATCCCCAGTTAGGACAAAAGAGTAGGACCACTGTGAGCACACATTAACAGAATTTATGTCATTACAAGGCCTTCGTGCTAGTAAAAACAAAAAGTAATGAACACGCCCACCTTTCAGGCGTTAATTCAAGTGACCGCCCCAACCCTCTTAAATTGTTGGGTGGATCCGCCCCTGCACCACTCACACTATATACGTGCCACGACCGAGGAACATTAACAATAACCATCATAAGATGTGATGGGAATGCAAATGCAGCATTTTATGACGGCCTGCGACGCTCAAATAACTTGAAAGCGCCTCTGTAGTATGCAATGCAGAAGTGGCGCTTTGCCTTTCTGGCAAAACATCCTGCAGTCGAAGGAATACGTTTAGGTCATTTGAAGAGCAACACTTTATGGTCTACCCCTCCAAATGTGTTGCACCTTGCTACTGAGGAACCAACCAACTTTTCGCCACACACGACTGTTTCTAATGGGGCTACCATATCCGAACTATACCTAGACATCACTAAAACGGGACGGAAAACACTACCAGAACTTCGCATCATTCGGAGGAGAGGGAAACAGCGCATCCCACATAAATAGAGGTGACTTCATCATCGAGCCACTACCACACAACATGCGTCTACATTTAATTTCATTTCATTTCATTTATTTATACTGTTAGCCCAGAAGTGGGCCGTTACAGGGTGGAAGTACAAACAATTATTTGCAAAAAAGATGTACCGTACAGGTCTCGAGATAATTTCTCGATATTATTGTGACCAGCAACTCGAAGTTATACATAACATATATAAATGGAACACACATGCGATGCAATACATACGCGCAGAACAGCACATGATGCATTTGAGGCGGCACTTTTGCACCGCGCTGAAGATTTGAAAGACAACTACTGCAGAATCATGCAACCAACAAAAAGTACACACACACGCCAAAAAAAAAACACATATGTCACTGTTATTCGGAAAATAAACGTTTTAGATTCTGTTCAAATGATGTAAGCGAGGAACAACCAATTATAGACTCTGGCAGCATATTCCAATCTTCAATAGCACGTGGAAAGTAACTGAACTTAAAGCAATCGTTACGTGGGACTAGGTGTGGTATATACATATTATGGCGATGTCTGGAGTGTTCTTGTGTGTTGACCTGGAAGTAATCTGAATAGTTTAGTTTAAAATGATTATGAATTAACTGGAAGAGGAATTTCAGACGCTCAATCCTCGTCCTAAGTTCAGGACTATCCAGTCCAGCTTTTTTACAGAGTTCAGTAGGAGAATGATGTCGGCGATATTTATTAAAAATAAATCTCGCACCAAGTCGCTGTATTTTTATTATTTTATTGCAGTTTGTCTTTGTGTACAAACTACAGTTCCACAAATATTGACGTGGAGCACGGGGCAAAGCGTACGATATTCATATGTGGGGTTGAACGTCCCAATACCACCATGTGATTATGAGAGACGCTGTAGTGGAGGGCTCCGGAAATTTAGACAGCCTCGGGTTCTTTACCGTGCAGCCAAGTCTGACCACACGGTCCTATTGCATTTCACCCTCCATCGAAAATGCAGCCACCGCAGCCGGGATTTGATCCCGCGACCTGCGGGTCAGCAGCCGAGTACCTTCCACTATAGACCACCGCGGCGGGGCGGCTTTGCTGTAAACGTGCGTGCTTTGCTATAAACCTGCGCAGAAAAAACCTGCGGCGGCATACCAGTTCTACTTTTGCATCATGCAGTGGGAATTTGGTTTGGTAGGTTCTTTGTTACCCAACACACTATAAGGTTCCGCCATGAGACGTGAAGGTCACACCGAGTTTGTGTCAAAAATATTACAGCAGAGGCCCGTTTGCTTAGATTTAGGTGCACCTTAGAGAACGTGCACCGTGTGGTTTATTTTTTCTTAGTTATCATGTCGTGGGTTTGGTACGTCACAACCCCACAATTTATAATATTAAACGTCTACCAATTAGTGATGGGTGTTTTTGACACAAATGAGGATAAGATCACGCCACACTGCCAAGTCATCGCTGACTATCAAATGAGGCGTAACCGCACGCACGCGCGAACCTCTAAGCACAAGCGAGACAAATTTCCAGGAGATCATTTTGTATCTGCGTCTTAACTATTGGGCAATTTAACCGCCGGTGGGTCGCTGTGAAGAGACAAATAGTTTCAATAGATTGAAGCTATATCGTTTCCTTATTTCTAACACAGGAGTGACTATCACAGGAGTGACACAGGAGTGACTATCATAACGGTTTCATGATCTCTGCACTCCCCGTCGCAGGTCTAGTATGAGTATATTAAAACGTTTCCATTTCGAATTAAGCATAAAATTTCCCGATTTCGGTGACCTGCAAGTTATCTTAAGCGATGAACAAGAGCCGTTATCCGGGCACTCAACGAGGCCATCGGCGCATCGTTGCGAGACCAATGCGACGTGACCATCCGGGCAACCAGTCAATATAGTATCGCGGCACGTGTCTATCCCGCAGTTTTTCCCGCGACGCAGCAGGTCGAGTGTTTGCGTAATGATTTCACAAAATACAACAGACAACGAGCACACCATTTTCTGACGATGACAAAGCGTTACGATGTTTCTTTATTGACGTCACGGGTAAACGCACACAGTGAGTTTCCTGCGTCAGGGGCCGGTGGTCGAGGGCTGTCATCTGGTAAGGGCGTTCGCGGCTTTCTTCCGAAATGCTGTCGCTCAGCGTTTTAGGGGGGGTCGAGTGGGTTCTTTGTCAAACCCCGTCTCTCCCACAGGGACACCCGACGGGGCCCTCCGGTCAGCATCTCTCTCGAACTCGCCCGTCGACGACGGCTAGCCGCCCCAGGCGATGCACTTCTGCTGCGGGTTCATGGGGCTGCCCTCTTGGCAGCCGAAGACCCGGGAGAACTCGCGAGAGTTCTTCAGCGCCAGCATCACCCTGCGTTCAGGGTTTCGAAGGTTTAGGGTTCGATTCACCGGCGAGCCTCGACTTGTCACCTATAAAGATCTTACTGAGGGGTAATTCTAGACGCCTAAAGCACCACAGGAAGAAATAATCACAGTTTCTTCCTGTGGTGCTTTAGGCGTCTAGAATTACCCCTCAGTATGACGAACCAACTAGCCCAACAACAAGTACTTCTAAGTTATATAAAGATCTTCTTTAAGGATGGGCACTAATACTACTGAAGGCAATTGTGCTCTCTCCTCAGTGTCGTCAAAGTCGCGCTTCTAAAAAAAAAGTGAGTTTACGTGAATCTCAAGAGTCACGTAAAGCTCAACAAAGAGAGCCCAAAAATGTCATCGCAGTAAAAGCACCAGTACGCTTGCCGATTGTAGCCATAGCGTGTACTCCAAGTAAGCACGCCAGTGTTTTTCGCTGTTTGGAGACCTTGGCATATCCATTGGCTTGTTAATGCGTTAGGCACCCGTGGACAGGCGTTTTTTTTTTGTTTCTTGCCGCGATGCCGTCCTTGACGATTACGTTTTTCTCTTCGCAACATTTCACACACCGGATTATCCAAGCACAGTGGCACACTTTGTGCTGGATGCCTCATATGTTTTGCTTTTTGCATTAGAAGAGGAAGATTATTACTTGATCATTAATTATTGAGCAGTTCTGCCAATATCTTGAGACATATGTTGGAACACGCATGTAAGTAAACAGACACAGAGAGAGAGAGAGAGAGAGAGAGAGAGAGAGAGAGAGAGAGAGAGAGAGAGATGAGGGAGAACTGTCGCTGAAAAGTGGTTATTCGCTGACAAGGCTAACTCGACTGCCGGTGCTGCTGCATCACTACCCGCTAAGTTTGCAACGAGCTGCAGTTTTCCGTTCGTCACAGATACGCTTACCTCTCTTTTACGAAGGCTTTGTTGGAGCCGTACATTTGATACATCATGTAGTCTTGGTTCGCCTTCACACAGTTGTCCTGGGAACGGGAGACAAAGAGAGATAGACAGAGAAAGCGTTTCAAAATACTTACGGCTGCAGTAATAATTGACAGTAACGTCCTCGTCATATTCACGCGAATTAATCAATCGACGGGTGAAATGCGCGGGCGTACATTTAACGTACCGTGTGCTACAGTGACTGCATCAAATGGGCGGGCCGGTTCGCTGGGTTTCATGATTCTTCTGTTTGGCGTTCGCTTACAGGGACACCGAGAAAATATACATGTCTGTTCGTTTCCTTTTTCTTATCACTCTTCAATGAGTCAAGCTGCACTGTGGTAATTTAATCAGATTATTCTGGGTTTTGTCTGTTACTTTGTCGAGGTTGTAGTTCTGTCAGAGAGTCAGCGAACGTCTTATGATTAAGGTCACGGTAATGGTTACCTCATAAACTTTTCATCACTAAATAACAGCAACAACGTGGTCAAAGATTAACTTAGAGTACACTTAAAGGCCGCGGGAACATTTCTCTTTCGCAAGCGAAGTTTATAACTCACCGTATTAAATGGCTTATGTACAAAAAAAAAAGAAACAAGAACGACACTTGTTATTCAAAGAAATGCGACCCTAAAAAAAAAAAAGCATGTGCTTGTATGTGCTGTTTTTCAATAACTGGTGCTCTTTGTCGGCGATCAGTTGTTTCTGATATGACGGTCTCATATTTTATTGAGGTGACTTGTCATTCCACGAGGTCACGTACATTTAATTGTTGCCCGAATACAAACGCATGACCGACCGTCTTTGTTGCCTGCAGTAGCTGAAGTGTTGCGCTGTTGAGAACGTGGACAACGGTCCCATTCGTGGATAGCGAGGAGGAGAAGGTTAGGAGAGAGCATTGCACATTACAATGGAAAGAACGAACGAACGAAAAAAAGAGTGCTAGAAAAGGAAAGAGAGAAGCATACCAGGCACGCACTCGCCAAGTTTGTCCTGTTCCCATTATCCCGAGAGTGCAAGAGCTTCTGAATCATTCTGTCGAGCTTGCGCATGCAAGTTCCCAGCGAGTTCCCAGCGAGTGCTTATGTTCCAACAAACCTGGAAAGGCGCTGGGAATCGCAGCTGCGCATGCACTCACCAAGACGTAGTATATGAAGAAGAGCTTATCCGACGAGAGGTGTTCAGCGTTCATCAGACGGAAGTCTCTCTGCCATATCCTGAAGACGTTCAGCAGCTGATGGAAGGCCTGCGGACAAAGCAGAGACAGCGCGTCATACGTGACTTTGTAAGGATCGTCTCGTTCAGTGACGTCAGACAGTAGGCTGTTGTGTAGTGCGTACTCGTTGAATTCATTGGGAGCACTTATAGTAGGCTGACCGGAACGGCGTCCTCAGCCGCTTCAAATGTAACTTATGACACAAGAACTTTGCAACGCCTCGTATGTGTCGCGGTGTAGAAGCGTGACACGAAACTGCTAATCATCGTTGTAAATGGGGATTCAATGCGAGACCCTCGGACGCGGCAAAGCACATCGTATACCGGGTGTTCCAGCTAGCTTGTGCCAAAACTTATAGACACGTAAATACAATGTGTATAGATGGACAGAAACAAAGCAGTTCTGCTTGCAGCTGCCTCTTCCAACACCCCGAATCAATTTAACCTAGTCACGTAATAGTTAAATTCTAATAATTAAATATTTATAATCTCATAATTACATTATTGGGGTCAATTTTAAAATTGTAGGCATTCAACAGTAACTTTTACCAAGTCTTACGATTCTCTCAAATGATGCACAAATGTTTTTATAAGAGTGTGAAACTAAAGTCCCAATGCAGAGAAAATTCGAGGGCCAGTAAAGCCACCGACAAATTCACCATACGAATTCCGGCCACGGCGACAGCATTTCATTTGAGACAAAATACTAGACGCCCGTGTTTTCAGGCTTAGGTGCATGTTAAAGAACCCCACCTGGTCGAACTTTCCGGAGCTCTGTGGTATACGGCGTCTCGGAATCGTATGCTGGCTATGGGACGTTAATTCCGCACAATGCATTGTGGTCATTATTAGTGAGCTTTTCATACGTTTCCAAAGCTTAGATAAAACAATTTGAGTTCTCCAGAAATGGGATATTTGAGAACCACGTCCTGCTTTAGCATAATAAAAAAAAAACAGTTACAGAACACCTCAGCATTTCATCGCAGGATACATTTGCGCACGGGACACTAAAACCTTTATTCGTTTCACAGGGTGCCCTGCAGACCGAGAAAAATTCGGACTAAAGGCGTACACAGCTGCGGCATAAAATTAACACACTATATGGTGTTACACAGCATTACGCAATGTTTTATACAACGTTACACTACGTGTCATAGAATGTGTCGATTATACAGTGTTATGAAGCATTGACACAATGTCATGAATTATGACGAATAGGTTCGGACGACGTAGGTACGCACCTTGAAAGCAGGGGTGATGGCGGCGCTCTCTTCGAACACAGACTCGCGCACCGTCGAGCCGTTGAGCTGAGTCATCGAGAAAGAGCGGAAAGGAAGAAGCATACGTCATGAGCTTTGCTGTCGTGTACGCTATTTCACTACATTGTATGTGGCTTCAGCAGTAACTGAGAAATCGTTAAACAATGAATATTGATGGAGACAATGTTTCGCCAAGGTGACTTCGGCGATGTTTCCTACTCAACGATTTCTCTTCACGTAAAAACTTCCAGTCAACTTCTAGTTGACTAGCAGAACTTGGGAGAGGCCTATGTTCTGCAGTGGACGTAGTCAGGCTGAGGAGGACGAAAACTTCCATCTGTCCCCGTAATTCTATCTGTGAGTTCGCGGTTGAGATTACCAGATGGGCGGGATTTCCGGAGCCCTCCATTACACGGCTTCCCTCATAATCGCATCTTGAGCTTAGGACGTAAAACCCCCGAAATTATGCTTAGTGTCCCTTCACCTGCCTGACCCTTTAAGGCCCATCGATTCAATTAGGCTCACGATGTTCGCAACGAGCTGTTCTTTTATTCGAAAAAGAAGTCGAAAACCCAACTACTAACAGACCTACAATAGCGTACGAAGCCTCCAACACAAGGACTATCACTATAAAAAAAAAAAAAAGAGCGAGTAAAAAGGGTGTCTTTTTGGCCCACAACAATAATCGTCATCTATATTGCGTTCCATCCTTGCGCTATCGTCCCGCGCCCGGTACATTCCGGTCACGATCGACATGCCCATTATCAGGGTTACATTGCATTCTCGATAGGAAAGTGGCCAGCGCCGAGTTTTCAAGAAAGGAAGCGCACGCAAGCCTGATGACGATTATTGTTGTGGGACAAAAAGACACCCTTTTTAGTCGATATTTTTTTTAGAGTGTAGAGCAATCCGTATACTGCCGACTATGGTATTTATGGATCGTTGCGCCACGGATTACTCTAGTAAATCTTGCAGCAAACTATGCTTTAGGGTCCCTTTAGAGTCTCGTGCCTGAATGTTCGTTAATGAGCGTAGTTCGAGGAAAGGAGGTCACCTTGTGACCCGGGTTGTTGGGGTCATCGAGCGCGCTGTACTGGTCGGAGAAGCACTGCAGCTTCCTGGCGAAATTCTGGGCGGACGTCTCGCTCCACACCATTTCGGGAAACACCTTGCCGGTGTCGTAGTAGTAGCCTGAAAGCGAGCGAAGACGGCTCTAAAATTCTAAACAAATTCCTAGTTTTAGAAGTATTTATAAAAGGCAATGATTAATGGCTAAGAAAAACACAATCCCAAGAATCCACATGCCTCTTCACTTCAAGGATTCCACAAATAATCTTGCGATTGGACAAATGGAAACCGTACAGCACTGTTTTTCTTTTTGTTCTTACCACTGAGAGTTGAGCTGGTTCGCATGGCACAACTATACCGAGTTCTTGTATGTTGGAGCTGTGTGGGTTAAGAAGATTCCTAAGGCTCGACATGCCCCAAAAATATTTTTGCTGACATTCTCTAGAAGAAGCGGTGGAGCAAGCTCGTAGCAAAAAAAAAAAAAAAATGCCCTAGACACCCCCCCTCCCCCTTAATTCTTGACAAAGGTGAGTGTTTTGCCACAAATAGCTTGCTATCTGTGGCAAAGCAAGTTTTGCCACAAATAGCTTGCTATTTGTGGCAAAGCTTGCTTTGTGCGTACTTTTGTTTCTGTGTGTTTTTATCTTCCTGGTTTGAAAATTTGTTCGTCTGCATATTGAGCATTCATGTAATTCATGTAACCCACTCTGCGAAAATCCCTAGTAGGGATTGCAGTATAAATAAATAAATAAATAAATAAATAAATAAAACAAAAACAGATGGTTTTCTGAAATAGTAGTGGCCCCCAGGAAGTGCCACCTCCCCCACCCTCCGAAAAATATGCCTGGCCTAGGGTGAGGGAAAAATACAGGAGACTGCTTAGAATAAATTTCAACTGGAGATTGAAAGGACATGGACGTTAGCTTCCGCTTCTAGTGAGCTCTTCACCCAATGATGCAGAACCCGAACCAGGGAAGACGAGAAGACTAGTTCCAACAAATTTTTCACGTATTAACGACAACGCTCCATTTGGTGTGTGTGTGTGTGTGTGTGTGTGTGTGTGTGTGTGTGTGTGTGTGTGATGCAGCAGTGACTTACTCTTTTCGTATATCATCCTTGTCATGGCTCTCGTCAGTCGGACACCGTAGCGCGCAGAATGAACAACACTGCACGAAACAAAGAAACAAGGTTAAGTCTTTCATGAATTCATAACCGGGAAGACAGCAAAGCAAAACTGCTGTTAGTAAGGTTATGCGAAAAAAAAAAAGAATTTGTCGAAATGGCAAAGCTGGCCCCAATGTTGCGGTGTACTCTTCCCTCGAAAACTTCCACCTGTTTCTGTAATTCTATCTGTGAGTTCACGGTAAAGATCACCAGATGGGCAGAATTTTCGGAGCCCTCCACTGCGGATTCCCTTTTAATCGAATCTTGAGCTTAGGACGTGAAACCTCCGAAATTATGCTTTGTGTCACTTCACCTGCTTGATACCTAATTAAATAACTAAATAATCGATTAGTTATTTCGCACGTACGACAGCGCAATAATCGTTATGGCAGGAGTGGGCTGCAGGACGCAATGTACACCGAAAAGGTTAATGTACAGCATTTAAATATCAGATAAGTAAATACATTTGTTCATTAGACGAGGATGTGTTACGGATAAATGTCTTTGATGATGAATTTAAACGTAGTGCGTGGATAGTAATGTACCAAGTATAAGTTGTGCACATGAATTTGTTCAGGAGATTAAATAAAATTCACCAAAAAGGAATTGTCTTCTATTAAAATACAACAAACAGACAGATGACTAAAGTTTTGCAATCCAAAAAAGATTCGGCGCTACGCGAGATGCATTACGTCTCGGAGATTCGATTCGGAAATATACGTGAGAATTTCCGGCCTACTGTCCTCCCGGAGGCGCGTGTGTGTCTAGCACAGCTTCAGGGATGGAAAAATTTCGTTTTTTTTTTATTTTTAAACTTTGCAAGTTTTCTTCGAAGTCGTAGGCTCGCTTCGCAGTTTTGTGAATGACAATTTCTCTTCCGTGAGTGTTCCTCCGGTTTGTCGGAGAACCGGTGAGCAAAAAGTCTATTTTTGAAAACAACAACAACAACAACAACAACAACAACAACAACAACAACAACAACAACAACAACAACAACAACAACAACAACAACAACAACAACAACAACAACAACAACAACAACAACAACAACAACAACAACAACAACAACAACAACAACAACAACAACAACAACAACAACAACAACAACAACAACAACAACAACAACAACAACAACAAAGCCCTGCATTTCAAGAAACCTCCTTCTGTTCTCGCATGTTTCTCTCGACAAAGTTTTGGGAAAAGAATTGATGTTTAAAAATAAATGAATTTTCTGCTGTAGCAGAAAGGTGGCCCAGACTATAGCCTGGGCCTCCTTTGTCTATTTTGTCGTTGAGGCGAGGTATTAAACCGTAATTAAGTCGCACAGCAACTAGAAAAACAAACGGTGTTTTGTTTAGCTGGGGAGTTTATAGACAGGTATGAAGGTTTTACTCCTAAAATGTCCAAACATCATAGCATGTTTCTAGCATTAATAATCAGATATTAAGGTTTGTACGTGCATCAATTTATATGGTGTATGATTATATTAGTACGCAATTTTATAAGTATAGAGTTGACTCAAGCTAAGTCAAGGAAGACGCTGGGAAACTTACAAGACTGAACTGTTGGTAGGTACCGATGTGTTGAACAGACCCATCGGGATGACTGAAACAAAAGAAAGGATTATACGAAAAATCATTATGATAGAAGAATACAGAAGCGCATCGGTGGGGTACAATCTCAAGCATGACGAAAGCGGACAAAGAGGAAAGATGTGCTCATTTCCGAGCACTGCGATTCTCCTCCCACCACCCTTTCTTCTTTTGATACAGGGTGCTAGGGCTGAAATAACGTAAACATCACCGTACGTGTCTTGTGCTCTTGGGTGATGGACATTCCCCGATGCAGTGTTTATTGAAACCTTTTACAAGACCATTATAGACATTTAATTAACAGTTCAGACTATAGTAGACAGCTACGAAGCTGTGGCATTTTTGGCCCAACAAAACGGAGAAGCTGTATGCATAGTTGCTACTATAATTAACAGGCAAATTTACTCACAGACGGCCTGCCTCTGCATGTCGTACATGACTTCAGTGTCGAACACGCTGCCGGGCCACCTGTAAACGAAAGCCCGTAGGCGAATCACGAGTTTGCTCTTTTGTATTTTAAATGTAGAATGCCGCTGACCATGGTGCCATACAACCTGCAGCATGATCATGCGGTAATTCGCACTTGTATTCGCATAGGGGTAGGTTCTGATGGGCCACATGGGCGCCATGAATCTGTTTATTAGTTATGTCCTTTTATACCCTCTCTATTTAGACAATCAAGTTTGCGTCTCTCTGGTTGGTCATGTCGTCGAACACGTTCACGCATCTGCCCATGGGAAATCTTCCCACATAGAGTCGTGCAGGCATATAGGCTCGAAGAATTGGGTAATAGACTGAAGGAAATTCGCTACTCTTTGCTAATGTGCGCAATAACCAATTTCCTAACTTATTTATTGATATAAGGGTATACAACATTCAGATAGCTTCCCTTCTGTACAACTGGATTTCATTTCATTTATTCGGGGATATTCACAGCCCACGCGAAGACATCAAAAGGAGACTGTATCCTCACTTAACCCACACTCTATACGGCCCTTCAGGTGTGCACAGATAAAGAAAAAACAAAAGTATACAATAACGCATCTCTCTACGTACATATACCAAAGTCACCCTGCAGAGTTCGAACTACGTCCTTCAATAGAAACGACGCACTGACCGCATGATTGAACGCTATGCAAGTCGAATTTTCCTCTCGAATTTCACCTGCTTGTAGTATGGAAATGAATAGAACAATAGAGAAATACTTCAGACGTGACGTCTTAGAAGTTACCAATAATAATAATAATAATAATAATAATAATAATAATAATAATAATAATAATAATAATAATAATAATAATAATAATAATAATAATAATAATAATAATAATAATAATAATAATAATAATAATACTTACTTCGCCCACTGCGGGAGGAAAAAGGCCTCTCCACCATTCATTCATAATCCCATATGCCCAACTAACATTGTCTCCTCCTCATACGCTTGCCTTCTCTAGGAATCCAGTTGGTTACCCTTAATGACCAGCGGTTATCCTGCCTACGCGCTACGTGCCCAGCCCATGTCCATTTCTTTTTGATGTCGACTATTATGTACTTAACACCTGTTTGTTCTCTGACACACTCAGCTATCTCCTTGTCCCTTGGAGTTACACCAATCATTTTCATTTCAATTGCTCGCTGTGTCGTTCTCAAATAGGTTGAACCCTCTTTGTAAGCCTCCAGGTTTCTGCTCCGTACGTTTCTGCACCTTCCTCTTGAGAGATGGGGGCAATTTACCATTCATGATATGAGAATTCTTGCCGAATGTGCTACAACTCACTCTTGTTCTTCTAGTGACTTCAGTCTCGTGCTTCGACTCCGCGGTTATATACTTGTTCTAAGTAGACGTACTATTTTACAAATTCAAGGGCACTGCCACCTATCTAAAAAGGCTGTTCTCTTCCGAGGTTGTTGTACATCATTTCCGTTTTATGCAGATTAATCTTAGGACCTACCTTGTCTAATTCAGTAATCATTATTTGCAATTCGTCCCCTGAGTTACTCAGCAATGCAATGTCATCGGCGAAGCACAGGTTACTACTCTCCATTAACTCGTATCCCTAACTCTTCCCATTCTAGGCCTCTGAAAACCTTCTGTAAGTACGCGGTGAATAGCATTGGGGAGGTCGTATCCCCTTATTTATGTGTATATTTAGAGTAAGGATGTACAAGTGTGGAGAATAACCACTTCATCACGCCGTGGGTTGATCGGTGCTGCGATGCATTATACACTATACTTGAAGTTAGCTCTCCCGCTATATAGGTTTTTTTTTTTTTTTAACTGGCCGACTTTAAGCTCCACTAGTGCACCTGTTTGCGTACCGCTCCTTTCATCTTTTTTTTTTCCACGGCACTCAACCGCGAACCGGCACAAACCCCTACGTCTCAGAGCCTTCAGAGTTTTCCAAAACTATTTAGGAGGCAAGTCGCGCAAAAAGTTTCGAACACTGCGCAAAATTTTCGAGAAGCACCGTGAATCAATATATATATATATATATATATATATATATATATATATATATATATATATATATATATATATATATATATATATATATATATATATATATATATATATATATATATATATATATATATATATATAATGAGATCTAACAGACAGTAATATCAAGGAATGTACAGGGGAAGTTATTAGAACCAATGGAATGTAAATAAGAAGAAAGAAAAAGTGGATGAAAAAAGTGCAAAAAAAAGTGGATGGAGGGAAGGCCGCTGTGGTAGCTCAGTGGTTAGAGCAACGAACGCGTTATTCGAAGGTCGTAGGTTCGATTCCTGCTCACGACTGGTTATTTTTTCATCCACTTTTCTTTCTTCTTATTTACATTCCATTGGTTCTAATAATTTCCCCTGTACATTCCTTGGCATTACTGTCTGTTAGATCTCATTATTATTGTGTTAAAACACGGAAAACACGTTTTTCCCTCATATATATATATATATATATATATATATATATATATATATATATATATATATATATATATATATATATATATATATATATATATATTGCCGTGCAGACGAGAAAGGGAGATCAGATTGCAGATAGTTTAGAGACAATTTAAGCATTCATTTCGTACTCACTGCTTCATCCGGGCTTTCTGCGTCGTGTACGCCTTGAAGATGTCGTCTCTGAAGTGCTGCACGTACGTGAAGTACTGCTTGATGGCGTCTGTGCCCGTTGCCGATGGCAGCTGCGTGGTCAAAGGTTTTTCGCAATGTTAATTACAATTAACCCAGTCTTAGGTGCCCGTAAGCTCAGCACTTGGGAAAAAAGTGCGCCATTTTTGCAAGATTAGTAGAACATTGAACACGTACCTCAGAAACACAGAATCTGCTTCAGTAATTAACCGAGGCTACCTCTACAGTAATTTCGTAATTTCTTAACACTTGCCACCTTACGGCTGAGTGTATAGAATGTTACTACACATTTTCTTCATGTCTGGGTCGAAGAACGCAAAAGTGCTGTAGCTTTAGTCAATGAGCGTAGAATATGCACCAACGAACTTTTTGAGGGCTAATGCATAGCGTATTTTGACTCCTTTTTTTTAAATTGAGTGCACTGTTGTTTTCTATATGAATATAACTTAATTAATGGCGGCTTGAACGTTACCTTTTCATATATATGCTGCCTGTTTATGTAATACTGGAATAGGGGGCCTTTAAAAATTGATGATGATGATGATAATGATGATGATGAAATGAATATACTGTCATCCGTTTAGCATGGGGCATGTTCATGGCCAGAAAGCGACAAGCATGATTCCGCGGCCATCCTGCTAGTGGCCAGTGTCAAACTTACTAATCCTTAATTCTCAGTGCATAACAAACGAACTACTTCGCAAAATGTATATCGCATCATTAGTCGTCGTACAGGCACTGGGGTAGTATGCGTTAGGAACCCGGCGTGTGTAATGCGACGCAGGTATACCGTACCTGGGCAATGTGTTCGAAGAACTTGTCTTTGATGGCAACCCAGACGGGGTAAAAACTCAAGATCTTCTGAGACATGATCTGAAAGACAGGTAAATAACACCGGCTGTTGTTGTTGTGAAAGGAAATGTGCCACAGACTGTTAGCAATTAAGTCAGCAGCCAACACCTATACCGCTCACTTGTCCCCTGCGCTCTCTCGGGCGACTACATACAAGCACATCGTGTGTCTTGTACGCCGTCTTGTATACTTCAGACAAGTCGTAGTCGGGTTCAACGATGGAATCTCACTACAAAATATCCGAAGAATACACTTCACATAATGATTTCTGCTATCACATTGGTGCAACATTTCAAGTACTTGGAGGTTTAAACATATTTAAGCGCATTCTAATATTCACACTGTGAACAAAGTCACCAAAATTTTCATTTAAACATAAAAAATGTCGCAGTTTCATCGCAAGAAAGAATCAGTGAATGAGATAGCTACAAGTTGTAATGTTATATACGAAGCGTATATAGGCTGGAACGTATTCTTGTATTCGATCTCGCGTAACTCTCTATATAAACTCTGTATGTCTAAGATAATATGGCCACTCCTGGAAGAGAAGCGGTTTTCGTCCAGTCTATTCGCGTGGACAGCACTGCACGTAGAAGCGCACACGAACCGCTTACTGATGTCAACGAGATAACCTGTGTGCCAGTGACTGCGCCCTTATAAGTTCGCAGTATAGCTGATCGAGCAACATAGTACCTCAACCCTGCTTCCCCAGCATGCCTGCATACTCCTTATAAACGCCCGGGGTGTTTCCTCTCTTCTTGAGCTGCAATCGACGGCAGGCCTAGTACGTGGGGTGATGTTATCGCATGCACCCTCCACGCGACGAAGATGAGCAGGCTGGTTTCATCTCTGCTTCAGCCACATTCGTCGATCCCGCTCGCACGCTTTTACCCGTGCGTGGAACAGGGGGGAGGGGGAGATGTTGTCGTTGTGGGCTTTATGTGGGACATGACGGCGACGGCGAAGTTCGTCGCGAGTGACCATATAATTGGTAACGCAATAAAAGGTAAACGAGAGCATTTTTTTCTGTATTGCTTTAAGAACACGGTCATATGTTATACAATGACAGAAGACGGTAAGTAGAAAGTTGTGTGCAAGAAAGACAATACAGCCGGGAAAGCTAGATGACTGAAAGCAATAGATAACTGCACGCCAGTCACGTAAAGTACTTGTATACCCACTCGGCACATGCAATATGTGAACGACGCAGCATTTCGGGTCGATTTCAGGCAGAGGAGCAAACCGAAGTACCGAATAGCACAGCTGTCTCAATAGTACTATAGATAGTACTGGCAATTGACGTCGCCTCTTGCGCCTTACAGGCATGATCTATGATCTCGCTCGCTTCATGCTGGAACTGACGGGGAGATGTAAATCAGTGACGTCACGTATGGGTATATACTAAGAGCGGACCGCCACTTCGCTGTTGGAACAACCCAATACTTAAAATCGCCCAGGTCAATTTCTTGCAGCTGTAAGTAAGTTAACGGCATGAATCTTTGCCTAAAAGCCTATTTATTACAATTTGCATAAGTATTCCAAGAATTCACTATTAGGCTCATATGTAATAATCTGAGAGACCACTGATCACGACAAAATTTCAAGCACATCCTTGGTGTTTGTTCCCTCGGTATACACTTGCAAGATACGCTACTATTGGCGGTGCGATGTGGTTTCTCACCTTTCTCTCAGCGATGTACCTAGTGAAGCCATCCATCCACATAGTTCGATTGATGTTTTCCGTAAACGTTCGGCCGATCTTGTCCGTGGTCATCCTGGCCTGGCAAAGAACGATATGCGAACGAACTGGCGTTTACCGAGAGTTTATTACGACCATCTTTCGTTTGATCGAGCATTAGAAATACGTTTTTTTTATTTAACAGGACATGTGTGAATGAAGGTAGTACATGACATTGTACACAGAGAATAGACGAAGGTCATGACATTCACAGAGCTGTCGGATATAGCTGGAACTGACGTGAAGGGCTGGAGTTTCCGAAATTTGCTTTTCCGAAATTTTTAGTGCTACTACAACGACAATACTTGTGTAGCTTCTCCTCATGAGGGTTAAGCACACCGTAGAATCATCCTTAACTGTTCGGGGATGAATAATTTCAAGGTAAACTACAAAGCACGAGTGGCGCCGAACGCAATAGAGGCTACGGGTCTTTGGATTAAACTTATTCATCAATCTCTTTGCTTTTATGGGGTTCACCAAATTCTCGGCAAACGAGCATTGTAGAATTCCGTGTGCCTTCGCAAATTTTTTGCATCAATGCACAGCCGCCACCACGAGCTGGAATCGAACCTGCAACCTCGTTTTAGGGCCTGTCTTACCTCTCCCAATTTTTGCTTCCTCTTATAACTGTATAAAGCATATGAATTTGTTTCTAACTCTTGTAATGACGTTATCTGTACAGGTACCGTTATGCCTCAAGCAATGCTGTGAAGGAGTTTACTTAAATGACAATAATTCCTTTGTAAAACTATTGTTTTCGTCATACGGAACATTTCGTTGTGACACTAACAACATCTTTTCGCCCCCAGTAGCCCCCTTTGTGGGTTGAATAATTTTGCCAATAGACTCAGGACTTCAGAAACGAAGGAATGAGTGAAGGCTGATTATCACAACATTACCAACCTAGTGAAACCAACATATTTTAAAGGAAAAGCAAAGTTTTAGAGCCACCATTTGTTGCTTTTGCAAGTGAATCGTAATATTTATGAACTAAAATAAAAAGGAATTATGAAAAAAGCACCATTTTCGTCGGTGAGATTGGAACCCGGAACCTTCGAATTACGCATCCGATGCTCTACCACTTGGGCTAAGACAAGGCTCTAACGATGGAGCTCCGTCGTAGCTCATTCTGGTACAGCGTAAATCGATACTTGTGTCTCAGTTAATATTTGCGTCTAACTAAGAGACAAGGCCCTCCAAATGTTTTCCTTCTTCCACACAACATAATAAAAAACATTGCGATGGCGTGACATCGGGCTCGGCCATGTGTCCAGCTGAAGTGCTGGACCCTACGGGGGAAGCCAGTTACATGTATATATCGACAAACTTCGTGATTCTTCGCGGTCAGGCTCTGTTGTCCTGCTTTGTGAGACCCGGTCCTGTTTTAAGCATTGCGAGGCCACCTGTGGTGGTTCTTGGGCCCTCAGACGCAGAAACCCAAGACAAAGACAAGAGAAACATCTATCGACTTCACACACAAAACAATCACAACACTGTGGCTATCTGTACAACACACTGGCTCCGTAATTCAGTCATACAGTCCTTATGTCTACGCGCCCGCGAGTAACCCACGCGTCCTCACTACTCGGAAGTCTAATTCCGTCGGGTGCCACTCACGCTCCCGCTGAAGACGATGGCGTCGACGACGCAACCTCGCCACGGGAAGGTTGCCAAGTGCACGGCAGCTCACGAGCAGACCATCAGCTGCTCGTGCTGGACCAGGCAGCCCCACGCTGCGGCCGACGCAACACCGAGGTCGCACCTTCAATTGGCGGTTGTGCGGGACCGGCTCCGACGTGGCACCGTGGCCACGATCTCGGTGACTGGTTGTGCCGGACCCGAGTCTGGACAGGATCAGCCGCTTGCCCTGGCCCGCACGCTCGTCCGCCACAGGAACAGCATGTCAGGCCCGGCCCGGAACCGCCACTCGCCTCAGGAACATGCCACGCTCGTCCCGGTTGGGTTGGTGACACCCGCTCGTTGGTTCGGTCCCCTGAGGCCCAACGCCTAGCGCTCTTGCTAGCTGGCCGCGTTCTTCCTCTGCCCGTCGCTGTTCCTGTGGCGGACGAGCGTGCGGGCCAGGGCAAGTGGCTGATCCTGTCCAGACTCGGGTCCGGCACAACCAGTCACCAAGATCGTGGCCACGGTGCCACGTCGGAGCCGGTCCCGCACAACCGCCAATTGAAGGTGCGACCTCGGTGTTGCGTCGGCCGCAGCGTGGGGCTGCCTGGTCCAGCACGAGCAGCTGATGGTCTGCTCGTGAGCTCCCGTGCACTTGGCAACCTTCCCGTGGCGAGGTTGCGTCGTCGACGCCATCGTCTTCAGCGGGAGCGTGAGTGGCACCCGACGGAATTAGACTTTTGAGTAGTGAGGACGCGCGGGTTACTCGCGGGCGCGTAGACATAAGGACTGTATGACTGAATTACGGAGCCAGTGTGTTGTACAGAGAGCCACAGTGTTGTGATTGTTTTGTGTGTGAAGTCAATAGATGTTTCTCTTGTCCTTGTCTTGGGTTTCTGCGTCTGAGGGCCCAAGAACCACCACACCACCCCTTGGTCCAGCGGACTCACCACAACCTCCCTGAAGGAAGTCTTGTTCAGGTGCTCCGAGTACATGTACAGAAGGTACAGAGGCACGGCGCGGTCGATGCTGTGCAGGCAGGCTCGCCAGCGTTCCACGTTCGGCTTGTAGATGCCGGTGAACTGCGTGTACCACACGTTGCGCAGCACGTCCACGCTGTCCGGCAGGTACGGCGACAGCTCCACCATCAGCCGGAAGCCGAGATAGTTGAGCACCACGTAGCTGCGAACGGACAAAAAAATTCACAGCATATCCACGGGGTGAATTATGATGAGTGGGCAAAGCTCCTAAGGGGAAATCATCGCTAAAACCGTGACTGTTCAGTGAAAGTTCGCCCACTACATTATCAAGAAAGACGTGAGAAACACTGTGTGTATATATGTACGGCAGGGTCCTCGCGCTGTTGCCGTGACGCTAGGGCCTCTCGTTCTCGAACGCTGGTGTCTTGGCGGCGGCGTCGCGCAGCCAGACGACATGCTTCGGCCTCCCGCTCTCGTACGGCAGTATCTTGGCGGCGTCGTTGCGCAGCTTCACGGAGCGCTTCTGCCTCGCGGTCTCGCACATCGGGATTCTGTCTGCGAACACGCGCTGCCGCCGCTCTGCGGCCTTATCCATCGGTCAACTCCGAGCGCGCGCCAACAGCGAACGGATTTTATCACAACGTTCCCCGCCATCTAGTAAACAATCCAAGAACTAAACTAGAGGCAGCCACGCCATCTAGTAAACAATGCAAGAACTAAACTAGAAGTGACTACATACATACGCCGAGGATGGACAGACCCACGCCTTAAGGAGCATCGCCCCTGAAAAGGGGTGCCTTGTGTAAGTGTCGCTGAGGCGTGGAAGAGTCAACTGAGAGTTCCTTAGTGAGGTGTATCATACCACCTCCACGATTGGAGGCATTGCAAGATTTCCGCATCTCACCTGGTTTTGCATTGTCTCCGTGATCAGTCCACCTTTGCCCTTGCGACGCTGTCGTGTGATGACGTCATAACGACGTCACGAATTTTGGCAATTTGAGAGCTAATCGTGACGTCATATGTTGTCGTCATCACGCGATTATTTTCCACATCACTCGTGTTGGCGCCGACAACGAATTTTTTCTGTTTAATGAGACATCTAACGTTTTCGCCTGGATTGAAAAATACTTTACTGAAACGTCAAATTAACCGAGTGATCAACGCCAGCGCTTCACGTTTCACCTTTTCCGGTTGCCCGGAGTGTTTGGCTGATGATGATTTTAAATATACTATCACGAGCTTGTCCAAACGTTTTCTGGCAACAGTCTACCAAAGTGCGAAGATGGTGGAGGAGCGTACCTCGGCTGATTCTTAACGAGGTCTTCCAAGGTCCTGTTAATGAAAGTCGGCGACTTGAGAAGGATCCTGGAGTTGTCCCGCATGGACGAAGGGTGGCTCCCCATGTCCACGACAATCGCCACGTACTGAAATGCAGAGCCAGTTGCAAGCGACATTGGCAGCATTTTAACGGGAAAGCAGATACGCGCGCCGCATGCACTGTGTTTATCATCGGAAGTCTTAAACATGAGCTGCACTAGTGGCAATTGCAAGTTAACGTTGTAGACATGGTAGATGGCTTGACGACGCTGCAAATACGGTCAATATACGGTTATTTGTCGGGGAATAGTTGCCACACGAGAAGCTAAAGACACAAAGCAGCAAGGCTATACTGAGCTCAATGTATATAGAGGCACCGAAACTCACCTGCAAAATAGTCTATACTAAGTTGGTGACTATAAGCACTCTGTAATTTTCAACGTACCGCGCCTAATCTAATACTGCCCCGAATGCGCGTGCAGTAGAATAATTTGCTGATTACAGAGCTTGGTGGATTGAAAAAAAATATGTCTACATGGGCTTTGACACACGCATAGCACGAGTTCGTTTTTGTAATACTAGACCCAAGTAAACTGAAAAACCCAGTAGCGGTGGTTATTAGAGTGAAAAAAAATTCTGGCTGTTTACAAGCTGTACAACGTGCATTGGCATTATCAAAGTTCTACTGTGCTATTTTTTAGAGCAACGTACAAAGGAGATTAACAATCGGCTAACACGCCTCGTGTAATTTGCTCCCCTTTGCAAGAGCTCCTACACGATGAGGGCATCCGTGCCTCAGTCGCTTACACAGCATCGATTGGGCATAAACAATCGAAGGAGAATAGACTGGCATGTTACTTGAGTGAAATAGCGTAAGAAAAAACAAAGAAATTGACCTCACAACTTGGGCGGCTCACCTTTCGCATCTTCATGGGAATTTCTTTCGCCATCTTCGTCATGTACCTGTCAGTTCCCATGATCGTCTTATCCGGGAGGCTTAAGCTCTGAAGCGAAAAAAAAAAAACGCATGAAAGAATAGGCCCATTGTAGGACACTGAGACTCCATGGCACAATCACGAAACATGCTCAAAGGTAACCATTTTCGCTCTGCCTCTAGACCCTCGTTCATCGCGCACATTTCTTTTGTATCACCGTCCCTCTGGCAGTTAAAATCAACGTTACTAGAATTCTAGTAACGTTGGTTAAAGTCAAGATGCGAAGCAGCTAACGGCGGAATTCAATCCGGTGGTGTGTGGCGTGCAAGGTGCCCGTGATGAACGGAACTAAGTCGACTCATGCGATGCTTTGGAAGCTACTCAAGGTTTCATTTAGTGGGAGGTGGGGTAATTTTTTTCTTCTTGCAATCAATCTTTAGTGATGAACCTATGATCACCAAATAAAAAAAAACAAAATAATTTTTTTATAAAGCTACATATCCTAAGCCGTTCATGTTGTAATACCGTCGTCTATTAAGTTGATCTCGGTGGGACTGGCACCAAACGATCGCATTATTCGGCGGACGGAATAAAAATATCCGGGGTGCTCGCGTAAGTGTCCGATCACTGTTTCAGCTCTGTGTATTTACCAGATTCTCTAACGACCGTTTTCTGTTTCAAACGACCATGTATGGTTTTATGGTTTCTTAGATACAAAAATTACGTTGACACAAATATCACGCACAAATGATCTGGAAATGTATGATACTAGTATTCTTCCTATTAGAATGGCCAATCAGAAATAAATACTGTGAACCTTCCCTCCCCAATCGCCTAAGAAGGGTGCCAAGTCTGCCCGGTACCTAAAGGTCGAAGTACAATGTCCACCGTCAGCAAAATAAAAAAAAACTCCCAAGCATTTCCCCGAGGGTGAACATGGTTAAGTGCGAATACATGGGGTGATGCTATGAGGGGTATTTATTCATTCGCACTATTATATTTATTAATCACACTATGGTGCCTTTATGGTGTAATGGTTCCTGGGAAGCGCAATTTGATCACACGGGGGAGTTTACGTTAACTCACTGGCGAATGCCAACGGATTTTAACTTTACTCCCCCTCACGACCCGCTCTCGACGGGAGACTGAGAGAGAAGGCGGGCGCGCAAGAGAGAGGGGTGCGCGCGCAGCTGCAGCGAGCGAGAAGAGCGGAGGAGCGAACGAAGGGGGAGGGGGTATAAGGCGCGTTACTGACACCGATATCAGTGTCGCGTCCGTGGCTTATTCGGTAGAGCGTCGCGCTGCGGCCCGCCAAGTCCTCTCTCTTTTAAAGATAGAGAGAAGACTGCGGACGCCGCCGACGGCAGTGGATGGTTTGGGGTCGCTTATAAAGTGTATTCACACTTAAAAAAACCCCTCCGCGCCGTTGCTTACTGATAACCAATTACCATCTGCCCACCACCTGGGTTTAACCTCGCCTAGCTGCGCAAGCGCCGAGGAACAGCCGCCCCCCCAAGCCATGCCCACAGATGGAGACACTTCGCGAAGCGGCCGGGCCGAATTCGCCCGGCATGGCGCGAGCCGAGCATGAGCGACAAAAGTTCCGCGCTTCTACCGGGCTGCCACAGCCAAGCTTGAACATTAGTTTCCGGCGCTGGTGTTAGGACAAGTTTGCACGTTCTCTGACTGACTGTGGTTCGACTCTACTCTGTGCCCAAGGAAGGCCTGGCGTCAGCCAGGAAGGCCACGTTAAGTTCCTAAGATCGACCAGCACCTTTGCGTTTTTAAAGCTTTGCATGGCTAGTGTAAACTCCCACCCCCCCTTTTTTACACACATTTGACCGCGTCCCAACATGCAGGTTTTCGACGATAATGGCGGTCGAGGAGTCCTGGCTGCTTCCGATCTTTACCCCCGGTAAGCCAGGGACCAAATGTGAACGCCGTTAGAATCACGTAGTTGCTTCATTTTCAATTTTGCATTCATTGCGAAGTTTTTTTTTCGAACACGTGACCAACAGAGAGCGAGGTGGGTGTTAATTGCGCTGATACTGCCCAGCCTTGATGTAACGATTCTGTGCACAGCTATGCTCGCTGTTACGACAAGCAGGGAGAGAGGATGCGAACCTTGACGAGGTTCTTGGCGAAGGTGACGACGCTGCTGGCGTGGTTGGAAGCGTCGGTCCCGCCGGCGATCTGGGCGCCCACCCTTAGCGACGTGGTCACGGCCTCCGTGTACCAGTTGACCATCTTGTTGAGGTGCACGTCGCTCTTGCGCAAGAACACGTCCGGCTCGTCCAACTGCGCATGCGCGACCATAGTTTCGTCACGTGACGTATCGTACCGCTTTCGTTCGTTAGCTGAGCAGTTCGGAAATGTTGCCAGCACTGAACTAAAAAATAACACGTACCGCCACTGCCGGGTACATAAATACTGGGTGCATTGGTTTGTCCGAATGTCCGCATTGGTGTCGGTTTGTCCGAAATTCTAAACTTGCAATACAAAGCATCTTTACGCGCCTTGAGGCGCGCAGAATTTGGGCATTTACCACGGGTCTCGCATTGACTATATGGCTTTCAGGTGGCGCAGTCTACGCTCCCTCAGGTATTTAAAAGAATGTCACCTGACTGTAGCGAACTTCTGTGTAATTTCGAGTAATGACTTGCAAGCGCTTTTTGCATAATGATTGCTATCACCTGGTGTCTTACTTTATTTAATTACGTACGTAACGCTTGTAGTTTCCATTTTACATGTGTTATACAACAAATAGTGCTACTGTTAGTTTTTGTGTCCATGTCCAAAGCGTCCGTAGTTATTAAACTAGTATCGCAACTGCCCCAGTTCTTTTTGTACTGTTATTTACTTCTGTAAATAACAGACGTAAATAACGCTGTTGTTATTTACTTCTGTAAGTGCCCCTTCCCCCCCCCCCCCTGCGTACTGGGAGGTGAGACTGGTCATGCAACATGCATGTAGGTATTTTCCCACATCTTACGTGCAACTTTTGTGCTTTCAACTTCAAATTCTCGCATTTTATTGTTTTGATTTTTTTTTGAGAGGGTGTAAGAGGAGAGATTTTACGCCGGTTACAATTACGTACCGGGAATCGGCCGGAGAGAGGCACATATCCACGTCTAGAAATGTGATAATAAAATATGATGGTCCATGAGAGAGAGAGAGACTTTATTGAAGCGGAAAAGGGAAAGGGGTAGTTTGGAGCTTCTATGGTTGGGGCCGTTTGTCCAGGACTTTACTGACCTTAGCCGCCCGCCGGACTTGATCCATAAGTGCAAGCTGCACTCCCGGGTCTGAGCTGGCAAGTTGTGCCTTTTACTGCTCCATACTAGGTGTCAGAGTTTTGCCGAGAAAATTGGCCAACTCACTTGGTTTACAATCGCACCCCCACCATATGCGGTATCGGTCTACCGCCGCACCACGGACACACGGCCGTAAAGCGTTCGGTGTATCGCGTGTAACTTCAGTAGATGCAGAGAAAATGCGTCCGTATGAATTTCTGATGTCGGTGGCCTCTTCCCCATTAAATTATCCCTGAGGTGTTCCACATTTTTTTTTCGTGTGAAACGCCGGTGAGCGAGAATATCCCCAGTTAGAATTCGGTATGGCCAACGAAAGAGAGGGATTATCCGCTCGGTTACAAAACGCGTGAGCTATAGCGTCCGTCCTTTCGTTGCCTTGGAGCGCTACGTGTTCCGGGAAGCAGATCAAGCGATGGTGGTGAGTAAGTTCCACACAAGAAGGAGGCATTGAAGATGCAGAGAAAGGCTCCCTTGCCTGGACAGGTTGTATAGATCGTGGCTGTTGGCGTCCGTAAGCTAGACACATTTAGACGCGTTTGTGAACTACATGCAGCAAGTGCGTAAGGTAAGCCGAGTTACACGACATATCAACAAGCACAATAGAGGGTAAGGTTTGCATAATGGACATAAAAAAAAAGAACAAGGCAATTACTTGCTTTTCCGTGTTTCACACAAAATCATTGAGATCCAACAGACAATAATGACAAGGAAAGTATAGAGGAAGTCGTTAGACCGAATTGTATTTTAAATGTGAAGGACGAAAGGTGGGTGAATAGATAACTTGCCGTGGGCAGGAACCGAACCTGCGACCTTCGAATAACGCCTTCGATGCTGTTTTCTCTCTTTCCATCTCTCTTCTCTTGTGTCAGTGTTTGCACATATATAACCTCCTTTAATAACGAATCCTTCCAACTAGCTCAAATTTCTCTCGTTCATAGCTTACCGTATCTACAATTTCACCATGTGGTTCGCACATTTATTCCTTGTTACTCAATATCGCAAA
Source organism: Rhipicephalus microplus (assembly GCF_043290135.1). Classification (NCBI taxonomy): domain Eukaryota; kingdom Metazoa; phylum Arthropoda; class Arachnida; order Ixodida; family Ixodidae; genus Rhipicephalus; species Rhipicephalus microplus. Next base: position 50,185,827 of record NC_134702.1, read on the forward strand.
ACGCAGCGCTTATATCATGCTATGTGAAGATAAACGGCATAACCAGGCTACTGTGCTTTTGATTTATTTAGAAAACCTGCCCTTGGTATAGTGATTCGCCGTATCGAATACACACAAGCAAATTTGTCTCGCGTGTAAAGTGAAACAGTGAGCGATAGTAAGGGCCATTGATCCAGCGGTCGAGGTCCGGTGGTCGGCCATGCCTGGAGCTTGTCGCCCGGAGCTGGCGAAGGTGGCCTAAGTGCAGGCCAATACAAGTTCCGCAACAAGTGTATTGCAGCCGTATGGCGGATTGGAGCGTCTTAAAGCGGGCAATATTGTATCATACGGGTCGTGGTAAGGTTGCGCCCACTTTGGGGTCGTAAATGGGGCAAGCGAAACGCCAGCAGATAGTGGCAATTCCATATTGCGAAGCAGAAGGCTCTCTCTAAAGACGCACCTTAACTCTTTTGTGCGCCACACCACTCTGCGAAGAGAACATGATGATCTACGAAGAGTGTTCACGGGTATCTAATAAAAGAGTAATATACGTGGCCATAGGTCGGAAAAAGAAAAAAAAAAGATCGCTCAGTCACACGAACCCAGGTATATATTTCGCGCTTAGGGCTCACTATAACTAGGACTCACCAAACTTTTCCTCAACCGGAGTCCCCCGGATTCAGACTCATTAAAGTATAACTCACGCGGATTCACTCAGACTCGGACAACTGGATTGGATTGAGTCTGAATGAGTCGGCGCGTGAGTGAATTTGCCGACTCATTTACGTGGCAAGTCAGAAAAAAAAAGGTCAAATGACTCTTCTTTCTTGAAGAGTAGCACCGAATAATGATGATACATTGATATATATGAGCATGTTGTAGTTGGCCAGCAGATTTAAACCTTTGCGAGAGTCCTTTTTAAGCCAAGCTTGCCCATGCTACAGGAAGTCACGCGCCGCGCATTGACCAATGCACATGCCGGAGGTGAGCTATCCCACACACACAGAGTTTCGCCGCACCATACACGCAGTGCACAGTGTACCACGCTCTAAACATCGCACGCCAGTGCGACATCATGCATAGATTACGCGCGCGGTGTACAGCAGCGTACCGCAACGACGAACTTGTCGACCTCCTCGGGATCGGGCTCGACGGTGAGCTTGGCCAAGGCGTGGATGCCCAGAAGCCGACACATCTTCGCCGCTGCCGTCCACACGGCGTCGTAGTCGCTGGCGTCCGAGGAGTCCGCGAAAGGCCAGCCGCTCAGGCCGGCGTCGTCTTTGATGCTGTTGAACTCCTTGTTCGTGTTCCCCGAGGGCTTGGACGCTGCCGCCCGATGAGGAGACGGAAACGAGCGTCGCCACATTAGTTGCCGCAATCATTGTAAACTTGTCATGATTTAGCACAAGATGTTAGGGAGTTTCCGAAATGGGGCCCCAAAATTTTGGGGCATGTTCTGCATGTTCTGCATGTTTTGGGGCATGTTCTGTTTTGGGGCATGCTTCTGCGCATGTTCGCTTTGGGTCAAGCAGAAGCAAAAATTATTGAATAAAGTCTGTGTGCTAAGACTCTAGGTTAGTTTAGTGATGGCCAACAGCGATCGCTTCAGTGGATGTCGTGTTTGCTTCATGCAAAGCTTTTGGGGCGGTTTTCGGGGCTGCCCCATCATCCGAGAAATAGCGTCCCGAACGCAAGACCAAAACACTGTTTGGGTCTTTCATACTCCTGTCACACGTGGCAACTTAAGTGCACTTTGCGCGAGTACACTTAACCGCGAGTGTCATTTGCGCGCTGTCACACGAGCAAGTTTAGTGTCACTCGCTGCAAAGTACACTTGCCGGCAAGTGCATTCCCCAACCTCACTTCACTGCGACGGCTGCGATGAAGTGTGTCGCCTCGGTACCAGTCGCTTGTACAGAAAGGCGCTGCTGCCTAAAGCGGCGCTCATACCATATTTAAACCATTGTTTTTCTTATGATGGATACTGTTATGTACAAAACAAGTCATAAAATACAACAATAACCTCGCTACTCTCACAGTCCGGCTGTTTTCGGCCACGTCCGCGGGGGGTACGCGGCAGCACAAGCACAGCAATGACTGCGTCCGTCGCGTTGTTTACTTCCAAGTACACTTGATCATGTGTAGGTGAGTTGTTCTTTAGTCATTTAAGACAGGTGCTACTTCTACGAGGACAACGTGATCTAACTATGAAACACAGGCGCGAAAATAACTATTGTGCGTCGCGCTATAAGTCCGTCAATCGCCACTGCCATCATTTCCAAAATACATTCGCTTTCTCGTGTAGCAGCGAGTCGCCGATATGACACTTCGTGAGCGTAAGTATACACTCGCTCAAAGTGCACTTAAGTTGCCACGTGAGACAGGGGTATTAAGAGGCTCAGTGTCCTCGATGTTATTTATTTGAGGCCCCACGGCCCTAAAACTGTCGAACGCAATAGCGTGATTCGGCCACATTCGCATAGCCTTCTCATTCGCTAGCCAATTAAGGATTTGATACTCGTTGGGCACCTTAACCTGGCCTGTAGGAAAAGAACACCGGTGCAATTAATACGTGGCGAAGTGCCCGCTATGTTTCATAATTCAGTAAAGATAATACACGTATCTACACAGCTGCAGGCTTTGTTGTTAAGGTTGCTCACGATGAACGACTATGCTTAAGCGCTTTGTATTGGGTGGGCTTCCAATAACCCATTCATTGACCAGTTCACATGGCGGCACGGTTCTACGCTTCTGGAACGCTCTCTTACACGTTCTAATGCAACTCCTCACACTATACAATGCCGTTTCTTTATTTCTTTTCGAAACGATCTGAAGCTCTGGCGTGGCTCTGTCATAAAACATCTGTTTGTAATGTACAAGGCACCTATAGGTTCGGTTATATCACAGTTCCATAACTTTTTACGGCGAGAGCTGTTATGAGATCACAACAAAGGTCACGTGCAGCGCCATAGTTATCTGCCGCAGCCGCCGCCTTCAGTGTCCGTAACCACTATCGCACGCAATAAGAAGAAAAAAAACATATAAATAAAAACACCAAAGACACAGCGGGGTTCATACCCAGGTCCCCTACGCGCCAGCTAAGTATTCTACCGCATAGCCATGCTGGTGCTTGAAACCCCGTTGTGAACTCTCCTTACGCAGGCTTGACGTCGGGAAAGAAATCGCGTTAGTATGACTAATAAAGTGTTTTAGAACAGAAAAAGGTATAACCAGGCGTCACACAATGCGATTTTCGTAGCGAGTTGGTCGTCCAATGCTCCAACCCATTACAAAAGCATGTTCTCGACCAGCTATTGATTGTGGCGCATACCTACTTCAGGCATAATTCGTCGTCGTCGTCATCGGTCACTGCATAAAAAAAAATTGAAGGAAATTCCTTGCAAGCGTGTTGCGGATACCACGCTTCTCCGAGGAATGACGAAGGGTATAGCAGACTGAATGCCGGCCTACTACACAAAATTACGATTATTTATGGCGTAGTGGGTACCCAGCAAGTGTGCTTTTAGCAGTCACCCAAACAGTGTTTAGAAAAGGCTCTGAAAGGCCGCTCTCTCAGCTTTCGCTGTGACTGTGCTGCGCATTCCGCGCAGGCTTGGCGTTTCACAATTTACATACATCGTGATTTTTCGCTCACTGAAAATGCCGATTTTTCCCCGTCAAGACCCTGCAGTGACGCCGATACTGGGATTTTTGCGAATCAAGCTCTTCACTGTTATCGCTTTAAAATTTGAACGAAGGGCAATGCGAAGAAACAGAAACGACCACTGTGCCATGTCTCCTTCGTTGAGCTTACACTTTGGGGGACTATGTATACGTATGTGGTTTCTCAAAGCCGACGTTAGAGTCATTACGAAACGTTGAAAGGCTCATATAAAGAGTTATACACTTTATCCTCGGCGGGAGAAAAAGTGGTGTTACCAGCGAAGTGGCTCGTAATGCTGCCGAATTGAGAACAAAAATATTAATACGAACGCCGGGAGGTGAAAGGACAGTGACGAAGAACTGCCACCTCGTAGACTTGTTACAGCTCGCTTATGTCATAGTTGTCAATCACCTGCCAGCCTCAAAGCTAAACGACAATGTAGCTTGCGTTGGCGACGGGTGTCACAGTGCCGAGTGCACGCGCAGCTCGTATCAGATTACTGATGGCCAGATTTGCGTAACTTGTGTTGCGCCCGCATAGTCACCGTTTTTTAAAGAAAGAGAAACGTGTCCACTCACATGCATCCCGGCAACCGTTGTAGAGGTTGTACAGCTTATCCGTGCCTGACTGGCGACCTGAGCGTCGTTGAGGGAAACGGTTGACATGGAAGGAAAGAAAGATATGTTGAGTTGTATGCATGCAGTCGATTAAGATACGGCCACGAAACAATGCGCACCGAGCTAGCACGAGGCGAAATTGCCGTCTGCACCTTCTAGTGGCGAGCCGTCTGCCCTAAAGGGCATGCGCACTCGACCATGTATACGTGCAAGGTTCCCATTGAAGTACAGAGGCGAGGTTGCGGCGCAGCGCCCCCTTTCCCTAGAATATCAATATATGGCATTGCGCCCCCTCCCACTCCCTAGTCACAGCGCCCCCACTCCCTATTTTGTCAATGTATGAGGCTGCCTCCCCCCCCCCTCTTCCAGTCAACTCGATGTTGATGGAGGTAGAATACACATCTTCGATAAAAATCGAATGTGCCAAGCTCTGTCACATCTTGCAATATACACTGCGCATGCAACAGTCTTCCGTCCCGCCGCTGTGGTCTAATGGCTAAGGTACTCGGCTGCTGACCCGCAGGTCGCGGGTTCGATTCCCGACTGCGGCGGCTGCATTTCCAATGGAGGCGGAAATGTAGTAGGCCTGTGTACTCAGATTTGGGTGCACGTTAAAGAACCCCAGGTGGCCTAAATTTCCGAACGCCTTCACTACGGCGTCTCTCATAATCATATAGTGGTTTTGGGATGTTAAACCCCTTATGTCAATCAAATCAATCAATTAATCAATCAGCACCAGTCTTCCGGCTAGGTTAAAGTGACGACTCGTTCGATCTTGACCGTGGCTGTCACATTTAGATGGAAGTGAAATGGTGGAGATCGGTGTAGCGTGCGATGTCAGTGGGCGATAAATAACACCAGATAGTCGAAATTTTTGGAGCCCTCCTTAAGGGCGTCTCTCATAACCATATCTTGGTTTTGGGACGTAAAACCCTAGATGTGATTATTAGTGCTATCTCCAGGTGGTGGAAGCGGAACGTCCTTTCAGCCACTGGCTTTTCTTATATTCTCACTTTTGTATCGTATCTACTGGCTACTAGAGCCGGTTCACGTGACCTAGTCGCTTTGCCCCGTTTCGCTTGGCCGGGTACGTACCGGTGATGACGGACTTCATGCTATCCTCCATGGCCTTGAAGAGCAGCGTGTCGGTGCTGATGATATCGGCGTTCTGCAGGTTCACCGTGTGCTCCGCCTGGAACTTGTTGCACACGTGGTCGTAGAAGTCATCGCACGGCTTCGTCGTCTCACTCAGTACGCTCGACACGAAGGTGCCTGCGTTGTGGCATCGTAAGCAAGGAAGGGTTCTTTAAAGGGGCCCTGCACCGCTTTTTGTTGAGCATGTTCGGAAAACGCTGCATATTGGTTGTCGAGGCTCCCAAGACTACGCGAGCCAAATATTATAGCGCAGCACGTGGCCTGAAATTTAGAAATATTCTGAAAATTGGCAAAAAATTCATTTATTTTCTTTCGTATAATGACGCTACATGCCCAAAATCACTGCGTCCCAGGCCAAGTATCAGCCATTGGCTGATTTTGTTACTGAAACTGCCGCAAAAAGCCACGATTTGTTCACGCAAGCGCGCGATGCCGCGCATATTCGGAAAAGAAAGAAAGTGTTCAAGGTCACGAGGTGTGCGTGACGTATTTTCTTTTCCAGTGCATCCCTCCCTATTAGCTTCTAGCGTTTTCGTTAGGATGACAGAAGATATGACGTAATTGTAACGTACGACTAATCTGTGTAACTCCACTCGTACTGGATGGATTTCAACATTTTTTTACAATGGTGAATTTGTGAGGCAATACGCTCTTTTAGTGAGTCCATTCTATGGCTACTTGGAACAGTGTTGCAGGGACCCTTCAATATGCATAGTGAAGTGTTTATTATAAAATAAACGATAAATGTTACTCTATCTAAAAGTAGCATATAAAGTATCTCTAGCGGCGCCGTCTACATCCCCACTGCGCATGCTCGGCTCGTCTCGTGCCTCGAGACGAGCCGAGTAGCGCAGTAGCTCGGCCGCAGGTCCTACGGGAGTGTCCGCTCCTTACGTAAGTATGTTTCTCTATGTTACCGTCGAATACCGGAATGACATTCTTCTTCCTGGACGTGATGAAAAGACACCCCTCGCTTTAAAATCGTGGGCCGCGTTACAATGGAGTCAATACGACAGAAAAAACAGTTAGGAAAACGTAAAACGAGCTGGGGGACGTGCATTACCTTCTGCCTCGCAGTAGTCGGTTGTGCACACGTAGTAGTCGCCCGGAGGAACATCTGCCAAAAGCGAGAAAAAACAGCAGAGAAGGCGAAATTGAAAACCTGTTGAGAGAAGGAAAGAGCAATGAAAACAAACAGCACAGCAGCTGGCTGTGTTAAAATAAAACCGCCCTTGATCACAAGGAAGCCCCGCCGTGGCGGTCTAGTGGCTAAGATATTCGGCTGCTGACCCGCATGTCGCGGGATCGAATCCCCGCTGCGGTGGATGCATTTTCGATGGAGCCGAAAATGTTACAGGCCCGTGTGCTCAGATTTGGGTGCACGTTAAAGAAACCCAGGTGGTCGAAATTTCCGGTGCCCTCCACTACGGCGTCTCTCGTAATCGTATGGTGGTTTTTAGGACGTTAAACCCCACGTATCAATCAATCAATTGATCACAACGAAAAAAGGCGAGGCGCAGGCTTCGCGTCGATTATGATCAAACATGCTGCGTTCCTTAAACATACCCTCTACTGTTGTCATCTACTGGCTGATTCGGAGAACTCCCGGTGGCACTTTTTCTGCTCCATGCGGAGCAAGTCTGTTCCCGTGGCAGAGTGAAAGAGCTCTCTGTATAGGCACCCGGCAATGCAGCTTAAGAGATCTGATGGTAGCGCCAGAACACACAGCCTGGCGAGTAGGCGCAGCAAAACCGAGTCTTCCACTGCGTAGCCTAGCGAGTAGACGCAGCAAAACAGAACTTGCACGTGCATATAATTTTTTTTAGTTGTGAGCAAGGGGGTCGCGGCTGATTATGTAAGCGTCCAGGAAGCGTTCTTAGAAAACGTGCCAAAAAGGGCACTGACACTTCAGCGTGCCACTGTGTTCAGCGAGCGTTCCATCTCTTAGTATCCCTGGCGGCCGGTAGCAACACTGCTGAGACGGCCCAAAGAGCTTCGTCGCGCCCTCTGGTCCACTGTCGGGTGCCTATGCTTCATTGTGAGATCCGGAGCAGCTCTACGGAGCAGATCTCTCTACTCCACGAAACGCGGCTGATTTGACCAAAGCTCGCAAGCCGTCCCGGGCGTGCGCAGAGCGTGGCGTCACACGCGACCGAAAGAACGCGCTGCCCGAGCACTCCCGTTGTCTCCGCACGTGTTCGGGATGGCGAAAACGGCGCGAAACGCGACGAATGCTGGCCATTTCAGGAAGCGACACCTCCAACTTGCTCTGTCGGGAGCGCATGTGCTCCTTTGGCAGACTGCTTTCGGTTGCCCTTCAACGGAGCACAGTGCTTTCGCGCAGAGTTTGACGGCTATTTTGAATCGGCCATTAGAATTCACCATTATGGTTAATTCCAATGGCTGATTCATAATGGCACATTCATCACAATGATGAATTCCAATGGCGGATTAAGAGTATCCAAAGAAAAAAAAAGCTCTTCAAACTATTTTTATATTAACTCGTTTTAATTTTAACTCGCCACGGGTTGGCATTTGATTGGGCTGTTTCTTCGCTAGATAGATTGACTGGCCAAGCGATACAAAAAGAACCATCGATTGCTTACTGGCGGGTCGAGTCTTTGAAGTGAAGGTGAATGTCCCCGTGTCGGGGCCTGGCCATGGGGTAGGACGTGGCGTGGTGGGCGGCCCCCATGGGGGGGTACCCGAGTGCCCACCTGTAGGATGCTTAGGTCTCGGGGTACGCGGGGAAGTCCAGTGACCCGGAGGACCCGTTGGGTACGGCTCTTCAGAATCCTCACCTGTGTAAGGTTGCAGAGGGAAAAACACACACAAACACACACAGAGAAGCTTTGCATGACATTCAGGACACAAAATATCACAGAAGTATAGCGATTATAAAGACCAGAATTTGGTAGAATTGCTCAGAGTCCTAATTGAAAAGGAAAATAATGCATAGAGTAATGATTTCTCCAGTAACACCCGCAAGTTTCTTGTTTTTTTGCTTCAGCAGAGATATCTTAAAAAGCTGTGATTGGTTCCCCAGTTTCGGCACCATAAAATGCAGAACAAAGGAAGCTTCGCCGTAGAAAAATGTAAAAGGGGCAAGACACACGAACACCTCGCTGAAAATGCGCTAGAAAGCGCTAAAAATGCACTGAAAATGCGCTGAAAATGCGCTGAAAATGCGCTGAAAATGCGCTAAAAAGGCAAGACACACGAAAAAGCGCTGAAATGCGCTGAAAATGCGCTAAAAAGGCAAGACACACGAGCACCTCGCTGAAAATGCACTAATCCCAACATCGTCCTCCTTTTCCAACAATAAATGGATGAATGCATGGATGCTATGAGCGTTCCCATTTTAATGGCCGATGACGCCTTCCCCCATGGTCGAAAAATCAATTTTTACTCTTTTCTTCTTATGTTGGCCCAATACTCATCTACTTCGATTAAATCGATCTCTTTGTAGCAAAAAAAAGGAAACTCACATCTTGGTTTTGTGTCTCTTGTGGCAGAATATCCTCAATTTTCCTACAATTTGTTTTTGTCCTTTCACTCTTTTTCTGCAACCGATTCTCTAACAGTCTCTTATTTCTATCACGGACGGGTTACCTTTCCATTGTTGTTCCTGAAACGGGACGATTCGCGTAGGGTCGCGCACAAACGTGCACTTGAGTGTACATCTAAGCGTTCAATCAGACCATGCTACGTCGCTACCTTATCTTTCCCCCAGCATGCGCATTTTCAATGAGTTTCGCTTTATAACTACGCTTTATAAGGCAACCCGACCTCGCTTCAAGCATCAAAGCACTTCCCCTCGAATATAGATCTCTCCTTATTTCGTTTTTGTAGTTTTGATAGTTACTCAGACCCGTTTTTTTCCCCTGTTAGGGTCATCTAGTAAATCCTGTCCGCCTCTGACTTTTCGCTTAGCGTTCTTTGTTTCCGAATCACTCACAGCCGTACATTCCTTAGTAAGCCTCCTAGTTCTTTTTCTCCACTGTTGTCTGTCAACGCTCTTCCTATACCAAGAACTGTGACACCCTCTATGCCTACCGACTCTCTTTCATATTCCTTAGACTCTCTTCGAACATCGTTTTGCACTGATCTTCCCTCATCCAAAAAATTGGCCATCCCGCATCTCAACCTCTATAGAAGACTACAGCGTTGAAAACGGGAAATTGAAACACACAGGAAAAAAACAGCGCGTTTTTTTTCCTGCGTGTTTTAAGTTCTGTTTTTGGCGCTGATCTTTCATGACGTTCCAGAATCAACTTCTTGTGCAGAAATAATGTGCTCTTTCTTAGGAATTACCCCCCCCCCCTTTTTTTTTTGTATGCGCTTTTGCTGGTAATCTGCTGACTACGTGTTTATTGCACCCAGTTGGAGGTATAAAATGGGCTTACTTGCAGTGCACATATCGCGCGACACAAATGTAAGGCATGATCGTGTCAAAAAGGCACATATATCAGACAGACCTGAAAAGCTCGCGCGGCTACCACACGCCTCGCAAGCTTATAAACCAGTGGTCTTAAAGGCACCAACAATGTAAATGGTATGCGTATTTTCCTTAGTAAACGTACTACGAATGTCACAATAGAGCTTAAACCGCTTAAACAACGACGGATAGCTTATTTGAGTGCTACTGTGGAACCGTGAAAATGTTAAGCGTTCTTTTGTTTTTAATGAATATCGGCATACCTCAGCGTGGCGCCGAACTTTGATAGCGCGCCATATATGTACCCCACGCCATTTAACCGTTAGTCAGTCTCAGCTATGTTCCGATGGATCGCTGTTGCTGGACCATTCTGTGTCAACCTCGTTTTTTCCCAGTCATTCTGAAAGCTGTCGAGTCGTTTTAAGCCATTCCCACGCTTCCACTCAGTGTCACATTTGCCCAGTCGTTTGTCGTTAATTGATAATCACACTTCTTTTGTCACATCAAAAGCTGCTCAGTCATTTTCAGTCCTGGACACTGATTCTCAAAGTTTGGTCATCGTTAGTACAATTGAGTAGTAGAAACTTCTAATCATTACTCAGGAACACTAGCCTCTTAATTTTCTCAGCCTCCTCTACGCTTTCACTTGAAGTCCTTAATTTTTACTATTAATTGATTTATTTAATAAGTGCGTATAATTATCTACAACTATCCATACCGTGAGTCCCTTATGTGTTATTGTTTATGATTACTCATTCACGTTTGCGCACTATCTACATATACCACGCATTTCACACTGTTCTAGCAAGACCCGTGACCGGTGCTCATCGTTCACAATGAGTCTTTTCATGCTTACACGTTAATAGGGCAGCACCGCTATTCTATGCCACTGGGAAAAGTGCAGGAATGTGTGGGGTGGCATTTTAGAAGTGGCAGTCATAGCCAACCAGCTCACAAGTTTCGACGAGGAACTGAGTTGTCCGAATGAAAGGATTATCACTGGGCATTTTTCTAACGTGCTTTATCGCGCTAATTAAAAAAAAATAAAATGTGTAATTATGAAGGTCTCAGTACCACTTGGCGCTGTTACTCTTGTCGACAGACCACCTGCAAAAACAAAAAAGTAAAGAGTAATGCGGTTAGTAATGTTGCCCTTCGATCGCTATGATGATTATACTAATTTCGTTAAAAGTAAGTGATTTATAGGTAAACCAGAGATAACGGTGAAACCATGAACGAAGCCGCAGTTCATGACGAAGATGACGTTAGGCTATTGGTTTTGGTCGTAACAAAGAGCAATCGTTAGTCGGTAACCTTGATCAGTGTGTACGGCTGATCGGTGCCTATATTTATGCAAAGAACTCAGTCGTTCGTGCTTTCCTTGTAAAATATGCGCTTGGTTTCCTGTCTATGTACTCCCACCTCATAAAGTGACATTTGTCATTGCTAAGACAATATTTAGATTGCTCGGTCAGCGATTTAGTTTCGATAATAGGCGTCATCAAAATAGTCAAACAGCCACAAATACTGCGCCGTCATCGGAAACCGACTGTCTACTTGTAGTCAAGGGGCACCGTTCTAACGCTAACGCTTTAAAAGCTGTCACACTGTGGCGAACATGTTTGATATTCATTAACTTATTTTATTCTATCAGTACAACACAGTAAGTTGAGGTGAGTGAAAAAAAAAAGGAGCTAGTACAACGCTATGATTTTCAGCAGCGTGCCGGGACATAGAAAGAGAAAAGAAAGCTCCATTAGTTCGCTTACACACACGCAGTAACGCATACAAAAAGGAACAATACAGCTAGACGACGCAAGAATGCATCCTGAAAACACACCAGAGAAACGCAAAAACACACGCTTGCACACGAACACACACACACGCACGGAAACACATCTTTCGAGCGGTTATTTGCAATTTGCCACTCATTCACGCAATCGTTACGCTTACATTCATTTCGGACACACATATTGGTAATTACGTTTGTGAACGTAGATATGCACCGGATGAGCGCCCCACAAAGTTCGCGGAAATGCGTTTTGAAACGTGAAGTGACGATGCGCGAAGGAGGCACTAACTACGGAAGGAGGTACGCACAACTGAAACCTCCTTTGTTTTCTTCGGACATCAGCGATTCATCACGAAATGCAAACTAGCCGAATCACAAGGCTGCCTTGAAAAGAGACAGAGCCACTTGTCCATCGAAACATTGGCTTCAGAGGATTAGTCTAGGATTCGACTAATCCTCCGTTCGAGGATTAGTCGACTCGCGGGATCGATCCCGGACGCGGTGATCGCATTTAGACGGATGTGAAATGCTATAGTGCTCCGTGTACTGTGCGACCTCGGTGCACGTTAAAAAGCACCTGACATCACATAACACCGTCTGAGGTAGCGTACGCTGACATTACTGCCTTCTCGTGTCTTCTACGCACTCACTGGCCACCACATTTCTGCACCTCAAATAGCCACACAAAGATGCGCTGTTAAAATAAGTCTACCTTTTTTTTTACATGTTGTGTGGTTGTCTGTAAGCCCCATGCTAACACCAAACGACCAGCCAAACTAAACAGCGCTCAACTCGCACTGTGAGCACTGCGGAGGCAGAATGCGTGTGGATCCATTGCTACCGATTTCGACAGGGTCGAGCCAAGTCAACAAACTACGACGGAAGTGCGTGAAATCGACGCTATCGTCGTTTCTCTACCATGAAGATGGTCAGTAAAACATGTCGGCTGAAATGACAGCAAAATCGATAAAGATATTATTTTAAAAAGGAAAAAAATAGGGGGCCGAGTCAGTGTTTACGGGAACCGGAACCGTGATGGTTCAAAGCACTGGGAGAACCAAGTTCATTATGTGAGCTCGGACAACGCTTCGTACTTTGGACTGTTTTAATACGTAGGCCAATGGAGATGTGAATATTTATATATACAGCAACAAGAGTGGATAAAGTAGCAAGTATGAATACAGACTAAATCCATTCGTCGCGTCCGATTACATCAGCGTCGCTCATCCCTGAATTCCCTCCAGTAACATTGGCAATAGCATTGACAGTAAGTGGCAGGCGTGCCGCAGTTCTATACCAGCACATCTGTGCAAGAATATAGTGCTGGGTGATTTTCACCGTAACCATAAGTATTCTTTCACTAATGTAAGAACGCTGCACACATAAGGAATTAAAAGATCTTCGTCTCCACTTGAAATATTACATTTACTCGAGCAACAGTGTCGGCATATTTCACGAAATGCGCCAGGATCAAAACCAGTGACATAAAGATGTGTCATAGTGGGGAAAATGACGTACGTGAAATACTTAAACGGTCCTTGACGTCACAGAAATGAGCAGTTGCGATTGAACGGGTACCGTTGCACAAAGTTGTGTGACTTAAGCGTGAATTCGTAGGCTTTATTGCCATTATCAGGACGGCTCACTGCTCTCCCATAGTTGAGTGCGAAGTACTTGAAATCGTTGAACACTACTAAACACGTCCATGCAAATATTTTCTGGGTGGGACTGCGAAAGCCTGCATTTATTCCTTGGTTATAGCGACCATCCGTTCGAAAAAACTTCGTTTTCCCGACAATATTGCGCTTTGTAAATACGAACGTCGAAGCCTATTTCGCGAAAGATTCCTTTTCGTTCGTTACCTTGTTTGCGATAGTTTGTACTACTTCTATATAATGGCCCGAGCTCTTTTTTACACAAGATAGAATTTTTTTAGTGCAAATATTGGCCTAAAAAGCGTAACGGCTGAAATATCAAATGTTTCGCAGGCTCCCAGTGAATGTGAAAACGCGATTTTACAGCCCACAAGCTGTGCCACAGTATACGTACTACATGTTTTTAGCGTCCTACGTTAGCCGAAGACGCGCCCGTACATTTCACTCTTTTTTTATAAACGCCGCGAAGTATGTGAAAGTCGCATCAGTATAACATTTCTTTTTCACCGAGCATTCACCAAGTTCCAACACTAATTCTCTTCCGGCTCTGGCCAAAGAAAAAAAGAAGGTGACGCGATTGACACTTCTACCGGTTCCCGATATGTGATCGACAATTTTAAGGCATATTAGCGCCGTCATCTTGGGCTGTTAAGCAAACGTTTTCTTAATTTTTTTGTACCTAGATGTGAATTGGTAAGGCCAGGAAACGTTGAATGCTCCAACACAACCACTTTCCACATATTCTGTATACCACTGTTCATTGTCGTTCAAGATGCAACACGGCAAGTTTAACGGCCCAAAATGGCAATATCGAAACCCGTCTGCAAAGTTTATACAGCGTGGGGGCGTCGACAGGCCATCATTGCGTCATGAAGTGCACTTTATAACCGTGTTTTGTGCTATGGAAGCCGAGTTTATTCAATCTTTTTGGTGCTCGAAGTCAGCACCTCAACGGGTTCGGAAAAATTTAGAAATGGTACTGTGCCTGGGTAGCCAGGCGAGACGATTCCTCCACCCGTGCCCATCGATGCCAATTTGTCTGCAAGAAAAAAGAAAGCGAGGAAATTAGTCGGTGATCGACGCATCCTACGTAAAAGTAACAATAGAACACTGAAGAAGCTTCGTAGTACAAAGCATTTTTTTATTTGAATAAATAATTTCGCTAACCTCGAGGTGAATGGTTGATTGTTACAAAAGGAGTTCCGAGTTTCAAATATAAATATAAATTACGTGATGAAAGCATAGATTATGTTTGTAAAATTGGCAGATCCCACGTAAAGTGAGAATCAATGATATGCGCAGCGTGAATGAGAAAAAGTTGATATGCCACTTTAAAATCAGCCCAACGCTACGAGGTGTAGGTAAATGATGCCGTACATGACTTTTATGTCATGATTATCATCTTTAGATGTGTCGTTTACCTTCGTCATCTATTCACGTCACGTGATACCAAATTTGTTATGTGTGGAGCTAGCGAAACGAACGCGAGCACGCCATGAGCGTGGTATATTGTCATGTTCTTACATGACACGCGTGTCAGGATTATGATGTTTGCACCAGTCATATATTTCGTCATCTATTGACGTCATGTAACACCAAATTTAGCATATGCGGAGCTAGCAAAACGGCCGCGAGCGCATCATGAAGGGCCCAATATACTCCAATGTAGCGTTGACGCACATGCACGTTGGGCACAGCGACGCTACGTTAGCAAAACGCGAGCACTCTATAGTCTGACGCCAGGCGCAACCAGCGTCCGTCGGCGCGGCCCGATGGCAACCAGCGCAAAATGCGACATGCTGCATTTGGAGCCGATTCCATGGAGTAATATTACTCTATGCGGATGCGTTGCCCAGACAACACATACTTTATGGACACACTGCGTCTCCCTCTTTTCGTGATGGAGTGACGCCGGACGCGTTGAAACGCGCATGCGTCAAAGCAACGCAGCGTGGTGCGTGCCTGTGAGTATATGGCAGGACTGGCGCCTGTCGTGGCATGGCGTGACGAAATGAACGCCGGCGAGCACGCGCACCGCGTCATGTCGAATTGTATTGGCGCCTTGACTGTGGCATGTAGTCATGTTCTCACATGACACGCATCTCATGTTTATCATTTTGGCACCGGTATCATATCTTCCTCATCCATTCACGTCCCTTAATACCGAATTGGTTATAAGTGAAGCCAGCGAAACGGCTGCCAGTGCATCATGAGCGTGGCATGTAGTCATGCTGTGACATGACACGCATCTCATTGTTATCATGGTTACACCAGTCACATACCGTAATATCAAATTTGATATATGTGACGCTAGCGAAACGGCCGCGAAAGCATCATGAGCGTGGCATGTAGTCATGTTGTTAAACGACACACATGTCATGATTTTCATGTTAGGGTCTGTCGCTTGTGTTCGCCATGCAATCATGCCATACCATACAGGTTATGCAGCGTGCCATGTGAAAGAAACCACCGCAAGAGCTGCAAGACCTTGAAATTTAAATCATGACATTCATGACATACATGTCGTGATTTTCATGTTATGACTAGTCAAATATGTTCTTCATACAGCCATGTGATACCATACCATGTTTGGTATCGACACCGTTATCGAAATGGCCAGGAGAGCTAGAAGTCGTAGGCGGCTAGATAGATGGATAGATAGATAGATAGATAGATAGATAGATAGATAGATAGATAGATAGATAGATAGATAGATAGATAGATACGCTCAAAGTCGCCGAAGTTCGCTATGAAATGCTTCGCATTGAAAAATGGATTAGTTCAACTTATGTTATGAATAGTGAACCTTTTCTGTGTTTCTTCAAAATGTGTTTCTATCTTAATATTTATTGCAAGAAGTGGGAGTTCTTGTTGTGTCGCTTCTGTCATAGTAAGGGGATGCGAGACCAGTCAAGCTGCCTACACGCAGCTTATATTCCACCAACCTTGTTCTTTTTGTATGTTTTCTATACCTATGTCGAAACGAATTTCAGTTTTTTCAAATTTCAAGTTATTTTTTTTAAGATTCTGCACCGAGACTTCATCGCCGATACGACCGCGTGACGTCACGACCTTGAAGTGGTTCCTACATGTGTGTCGGTGTGAGCGTGCACAGTCACGGCCCATACGAGTGGCAACATTTTGTCCGTGCGAACCGTAGCCCCGTAACCCAGTATGGCCAAAACGGTGGTGGTTGCTAAGATGATAAGGTGCGCAGAACAGAAAAGACACGGCCCATGTTGTTAGCGACCCTTAATCCGCTTGTCGCGTGTTTCGGGCTTCGTTGATCAAAAGGATGGTAATGAGAATCCTAGAGCGACAACTCATAAACCCGAATGCAATACTTTAGAGCCCCGCGCATGCGGGACTTGAGGGCAACTAAAGCACCGACATACTCATTCGAGAAATCCGCAACTACTCCACGCGACATCCTCGGAAACCAAGGAGGAGGAGGACAATAATAGTTATCCCCATCCAGATCTTAGCGAAGAACAGGCGCGAGACTGACGTCGAGTACAAACTAACACGTATCCTCACTTACAATGAAAACCCCGCATAAATCCCACAGTGTAACCGCGCAGCTTTCCGAGGTGTGGATAACGGCCAATTCCCGCCCACATTAAGTGGGAATGTGAATCGCAGCGCCAAAACATGAATTCGCCTGTTTTGGGGTCAACGTGTCGGACAAGGCAGTGGAAGACCTGGCTTGCTAGCGAGGATCGGGTGAGAGCTAGCTGGCTCTGTTCGACGAAGCCCGGCAAAGCTGAAAAGTCCAGTGGAGTCCTGGACTAAGGACTTCACCCACTTGCGCAGAAACCGTATTGTCAAAAAAAAAAAGTTTTTCATTATCAAACTGGCGCCAAAATTGCGAAGCGGTGCCAACATAGACAACAATTGGCCAGTGGACCCTTTTCATATTCGGCAAGTAAGCTTTTCTTGCCCTGCATATTTGCCCAAGTAATGGAGGCACCTGTCGTGCTTCAAGCGGAGACGCGGTCCTAGCTGGGGCTTGTCTGCTGTGCTTGTTCGTATCAAGAGTGTCGAGTCTACATTTTCCACGTCACAGCGTAAGCAATACGCGCTTGAACATGCTGTTTGCTGAAAGTGTCTAGCTGCCATCAGTAGAAACTGCATAGCAGAAAAGTTAGCTTTGCAATTTCGAAAAATGGTCTATCAAGCACCTTTAGTGGGCGGCACTTTCTGAACCAGTTTAGCGTTAGCCTGTGTCATTGAGTAGTCTAGAAATCACTTCCACCACAGCCGTGTGGCAACTTAAATTGAGCGCGCCTGTTCGTACCATGGAGGATGGCGGAAAGCTTAGAGGACACTTGAGCTTCGCTTTCAAGAGCCGAACGTGATTGCGTTAGGATAGCGTTCGTAAAACGGTTTCAAGATTGCAAGCGTTGTGCCCCAACAAAACTTCCGGTAACCTGATTTAACAGCTCCCACAGTCGAAACTGAAAGGACGTTTTCACGTTTTTCAAGGGTAAGGAAAGTCTCCTATTAGATTTTTAAAGATAAAAAGAACGTGTGTAATGTTCAAGGGAATCTCCTAAAGCTTTCGTGTAGCTCGAAAGAACGGTTACTTGAATTTATTTTGTCAAATGAGACAAAGAAAGTGTAGAAAATCAGCGGGCTATTTTCTAACGCTCTTCTTACCCACCGATGCTAATTAGGCACAGCGGTGTAGAAAACCAGATGTCATCAAGGGCCTGTGTTTGTAAACAGTGAAAGGGTCGATCGCTTTTCTAATCGCTAACCTAGCTTCGCTTCTCTGTGGACTCGTAAATCGTGCCTCAAGAAAAGCCGAAGTGTGGGCGCCCTTTTCCTCCTTTCATATCCATCTATGCGGCGGGACGGCCGGGGCGTATCCAGTCACTCATATTGGGAGGTGGGAGAGGGATGCTTGAAGTAAAACAGGAGAGAAGGGTTGGGGTCACGACTCGTTTTTAGCTATTACTATCATAAGAAGCTCATCACAGATTAAGTACCTGTCATTTGTGCTCGCAGTGATCCCACTAATTCGACCTAATCAGTGACAGGTGTTAGACGACGGGAAATAAAGGGAGGGAAGCAAGGATGCTGACACAGGCTTTAGAGAGGAGGGGGCACATTGCCACTACTTGCCCCCCACCCCTCTGAATTTTATACATTGTGACGAAACATGGTGAGGTGAGCGTGCTTTAGGGCCCTTTATATCATCTCGCGGAGTTACAATCAAGCTTCTGCCACGCACCCCCAAGATGTGTGTATCATTAACGGTAAAGAATACAGTTGAATATTTCGCTGCTTGTGTGACAGGGAATGTATATGCGTGGCGGCCGAGCTTATTAACACGTCCCGCTACCGAGAGAAGGGTTGCAGTTTCTTATCCCCTGTCCCACTTGAAACCAAAATTAAACAAAAAATATTTGCATGTATCTCGAGTTTTCACTCCCGGAAGACTGATTTTTCGCGCTTAGCCAACGGTGCCGCCACTGCCAACACAGACGGAATTGCTGCGAAATGAGCCCTTGATGCAATCGCGTTAAAAACTACGATGGGGTCTCAAGTGGCACCACAACTGTCGACAAGCCAACTCCCCGGCACATTGCCCTCCATACGAGCACGTGGTGCCTCCTGGGTAAGATTAGGCCTCCTAGTGTTACATAACTGTACACACTATTTGTACACACCTAACTGTACATATTAGGTACACATGTGTACACATTATCTTTAATGATAACGAAGGGTTTGAATGCCCCGTAGGCACGAAATACGTAGAGTACGTGGACTGAAATACGGAGTCAACTCACTGGTTCCGCTTCCCGTGACTGCCAAGACGACGATGATGACGACGAAGATGAAAATGATGACTAGGATGATGATGAGGGACCGTTCCGGAAACAGCGTCAGCGTTGTCTCCTCACTGCGAAGTGTTATTCAGGGTCAACTGCTAAGACTCTGCACGGCAATGGTATTAATTAGGCCGTAAATAAATAAATAAATAAATAAATAAATAAATAAATAAATAAATAAATAAATTTCCCTGAGTTTACGTGCAAAGATCATGGTATTATATGGAAGCACGCCGTATTCGACGACTACAGATAAAGTCTGACTACCAAGTTTTTTCAACTTGCACGTAAACCTAAACACATGGGTATTTTATTTTTTGCGTTTCGATCCAATCAAAATATCGCCGCGCAGCCTTCAGTCGAGCCTGCGCCCTCTTGCTTAGTGAGGAAACAGAATAGTCGCTAAGCTACCGCGGCCTGAATTTAAGTTAAAACGCTGGCTATTACCTTATAAAGAATTCGTGCCGTCACATAAGCTCATATTGTCAAAAGCTTATGTTGTCAACTCTTTGGGGATGAACAATCTATAAACTATAATTCCAGATATAATAACAAAACGCGCTATCTACGAAAAATAAACAGCTTACTAAATAAGCATGCGCTCTTCGAAGCATTCATGAAGTACTTCCGCTTCGTCTGGAAAATAACTACGTACAGCAACATCAACAAATTAACATAAAAAAGCAGGGCTAAGAGATATTACCGATCTATCTTTCTTTCCTCCTCACTTTTTAACTAGTGTTGAAGAACCCAAGGCTTCCATCCCCATAGGATAACATATATATGAATTAAGGAAGAGTTCAGTACGTTACACTACGAATTCTGGTACGTCTGACGGCGCGCACCAAATCATAGATAGCAGCACTGGATTGTATACTTCCGTTAACTATAAATAGTCTTAACTTAAGTTTCTCTTTAGGTACTGTTTCATTTCATGATTAATTACATCTGGGGTTTAGCGTCCCAAAATCACCATATGACGAGAGACGTTGCAGTGAAGGGCTCCGGAAGTTTTGACCATCTGATGTTCTTGAACGTGCACCTAAATCTAAGCATGTGGGCGTTAAGTATTTTCGCCTCCATCGAAATTGCGGCCGCATTGGCCGGGACTCGATCCCGTGACCTGCGGGCCTTTAGGCAGTGCAAACAGCCGATTTTCTATTTTGCGATTGTCTAGATTTCCTTCTGCTGTTATTATAGACGTCTAGACTTAAATTAAGGTTAGTGAACTCTCAGATTCAAGTTCACTTTCGTCTATCACTCAATGATGTACTAGGAAGGTGCTACTTCGAGGCGTGGCCCCGCGGCTGGTTTTCCGATCTCATCAGCTGTTCGACGAACGCGTCTAGAACTACAGTCGGGTACAAAGTCAGAAGAGGTCCCATCCAGATGACCAAAGCTCGCAAGTCACCGCCTCCGCGACTAAACAAATAGCCCCAGTGCTCGGCAATGTTCTCCAAAGCTGGGGAATGGCTGTCCGGCTTATGACGTCAGCATGAAGTGCACGCCCATTGGTTCAGGCTTGTGCGCAACCACTTTCGCTACTGACTTCTGGAGTTGTACCCGACTGTATTATTGAAGCAGACGGACACTGATGCACACCTGAGATACACGTAGATACACGGTTCGCTTCGCCGATCTCCCCTAATGTGTACATTTGCTACAGCGTGACAAGTATGGTCTGTTCATGCCCTTCGGTGGGATGCTGAGGCGTTCAGTCAATATTTCTTCAACTGAAATGTTTACCGTGCGAAGGCTACTCTATGACATTGTGGTTAGCTGTAGCACGTGATGGTAGATTAACTAAGACGACCGATGGTTTTTCTTTATTCTTTTTTTTTCGCCGTAGACCTAATAACACGCTCTCAAAACTTATACCTGTGCAAACCTTGGTGTTCCAGATTATATGCCAGTTTGCAAGAAGGCGTACACAAAAACTTGATACCGTAGATAGTTTTGGAACGCTAAACCACACAAATCAATCAATCTGGAAACTTAGATCATTGGCGCAGTCAGGATAGGGGTTTATTTTAACCCTTACCCCCTACCCCTCCTCCGTTTTGAAGTATTTCAACTTTTTATGTGTGTATGTACACCCGCACATACAAGCGTACGCAGGAAGCGTAGTTAATCACGCCTACGCCCTGCCTCAAATTCTGCAGGGTTACGCTACTGCCATAAAACCTAGACGTCCGCGGGATTCTGTCTTGAGGGAACAAACCCGTGTTTGCATCAGTGCGATGGCCGAGGGTATGCGCTGGTGCGCCTTCAGGGGGGTTTTGCTGGCATGGCTTGGTGGTGTGGCGCGTGCCCTTTTTCTTCCACCCTGCCGTGGCCACTTCGTAGATACTCAAGCACTCACCGAAAAGTAGTGAGAGGCCTATAGTTACAGACCCATAACCAAATAATAAGCGCAGCCCGATCAAACGGGCAAAAAAGATGGCCGTGCCGCCTTGGGTCACGGCTACATGGAATGATGCCACCAATCTAGAAACAGCGCGACGTATGCTCATAACAGAGGTTTGTTATCTCTTTCGCCTTCATCAATATCCGGTCGCCTTATGACTAGGATCTATTCCACCACTCCTAGAACAATACTTCGGCAGCCATATAGGCTATACCACGACGGCAGAGCTTCAAAAAAAAAAAAAAGCCCAAGAAATTTTTACGGGTAGGCAATTTGACAGGAGGGGAGGGGAAGGGTAACACATTCCTATTTCATTTTTAATAGCACACATCTGGAATCTGAGTGACCCGCATAAAAAAAACGAAAGCAACGGCGCCTGTCTAAGACCACTGAAACTGGATTTGGCGTTCTTTGAAAGCGCAAGGACTGCTGTTTTGAACTCCTTCGCTCATGGCCGGGTGGTGAGAGGCACGGCAATGTTGCGTGCGTATTCTGCCTATTCGCTTCTCAGGCACGCATTTTGAAAAGTGTCAATCGGAGCGCTGGGCAGCCTACATAAAGGGGTTGTCGATGAACCAAAGTGTTGACGAGAAGCGTAAGGCGTGGCTTATTGGCGACGTGACCAGTTTCTCACCTGGGGTACCGGTCGTGGTACATCTTTCGCATGTCTCTCTCGATGGACGACAGTTCCTGGTCGCTGACGTCGAGCAGCGGCACGGCGCCCACAAGGCCGGCGCCACCGATGAGTCCAGCCGCGGCAGGAACTGCGGCTCCGCCCCCGACTAGGCGCTCCGAAGAGGCCGCCATGGCGCCCCCGCCGCCAACGACGCCCACCGCTCCCTTGGAACTCCGCTTCTTCTCTCGCCGCTCCTCGACCTGCGGGAGACGGGGTGCATTGATTTAAAATGAACCGGATGAAACGGCAGAAGTGAAACAGCTCAATGCAAAGAAGTGGAAATTTAAGGGCTCGTTTTTATTTTGTTTGACGAAATGTTATCGATAACTTTTTGTCGCGTTAGTTCTCATTATTATTGAAGATCAGTGTAGTGCGTTAGGCCTGTAATGTCCACATAGGGTTCTGCCGGAAGAAAACCTAGAACACAACGTTAACCTTTTTTCTGGTCACTGAGCATATGTCTTTAAGGAATAAAAAAAACAATGAAATATAATGTTAGTTATAAAATAAATATTGAAGAAAATATTTATTTCTAAATATTTTACAATACATATATAATGTAACGGGGTTTATTTGCAGAGCAGAACGCAGAAAGCGAAGCAGTCAGCAGTGTCTGGCCAAGCGCAGCAAGCACGAGCTTATGCTGATGGCGATGCCCCTGAGGCGCCGAGAAATGCCGCTGAAGCTCCTCTTCTTCACTACAATTGCCCTCCGCACAAAAAGACGCCATCCTGGCGGATTAGGGAGAAGAAACGACTAATGGGTCATAATATGGCTTGAGACGAGAGACGTGGACAGTGTCGCGGCTGCGGTAGCGTAGGTCTGTGGATGGGATGATGGGCTCCACGATATAGTTGACGAGTGACGTTTGCTCTACAACGCGGTATGGCCCGATGTATTTGGGAAGAAGTTTTGCGGAGCGGCCAGGTGCGGTAGCAGGTGCCCGAAGCCATACCAATGAACCAGGTGGAAAGTTTGGAGCCGAACGGTCCCCAGTCTGGCGGGATTGCTGCTGCCACTGATCCTCGGTAGAAAAAGAGCGGGCAAGCTGGCGGCATTCTTCAGCATGTCGGGCAGCTTCGGACAGAGTTGTACTTTCGGACTCATAAGGTTTATATGGAAGAATAGTGTCTACTGTATTTGAAGGTTCTCGTCCGTATAGAAGAAAGTATGGCGAAAACCCAGTAGTAGCTTGTACGGCAGTATTATACGCGTAGGTGACGAACGGGAGAACTTGGTCCCAATTTGAATGATCAGAGGCGACGTACATCGACAGCATATTGCCAAGAGTACGGTTGAAGCGCTCCGTCATGTCATTCGTTTGAGGGTGGTACGCTGTACTTGTGCGGTGCACGATTCGGCATTCGTTGAGTAATGCCTTCAAGGCGTCAGAAAGGAAGGCACGGCCTCTGTCACTTGAGAGCTCGCGAGGGGCACCATGACGCAGAATGAAACGTTGCAACAGAAACGTTCCAACGTCACGGGCTGTGGCAGTTGGCAGCGCGGCTGTTTCGGCATAGCGTGTCAGATGGTCTATCGCAACAATAATCCAGTGATTACCAGCTAGAGCTGATGGTAGTGGTCCGTAAATGTCAATGCCGACGCGATCAAAAGGTCGACTAGGACAAGGAAGAGGTTGTGACGGGTAGACTTGCCCGGGAGGTAACTTTTGTCGTTGGCACTGAGCACACGAGCGAATGAATTTCCGCACGTAGTTATACATGCCACGCCAATAAAATCTGAGTCGAAGCCTAGCGTATGTCTTGAAGAGGCCTGCGTGGGCGCACTGTGGGTCTGCGTGAAAAGCTTCGCAGATAGCAGCTCGAAGATGGCGGGGTATCACAAGGAG
The DNA here is from genome assembly GCF_043290135.1 of Rhipicephalus microplus. Lineage (NCBI taxonomy): Eukaryota > Metazoa > Arthropoda > Arachnida > Ixodida > Ixodidae > Rhipicephalus > Rhipicephalus microplus. Next base: position 50,209,896 of record NC_134702.1, read on the forward strand.
ACACTTGCGGCCGTCAGAAAGGTAGTGGCGTCGATAAAGAAGATCATCGCTTAGGCAAAAGTTGCTAGCCTGGCGGCGGAGAGCGCGAGACGGCGAAGAAGTGAGAGGATCAGAAAGAATGCTTATGAGGCCACTGATCCAGGGATCCTTTCGTTGTTCCACCGTCATGTTGCGCAAAGCGGATGACGCAAGTGCAGGCTCGAGGGAAGAGAGGCAAACACCTTCATCCGATATGAGTGAGCGAGAAAGGGCGTCGGCGTCCGTGTGCTTACGACCGGATCTGTAAATAACGCGGATGTCGTATTCCTGAAGTTTGAGCGCCCAGCGAGCAAGTCGTTCGGAAGGGTCTTTAAGTGTGGATAGCCAACAAAGGGCGTGGTGGTCAGTGATGACGTCGAATGCGTGACCATACAGGTAGGGGCTAAATTTTCCAAGGGCCCAAATAATAGCTATACACTCTTTCTAGGTCACGGAGTAGTTAGCCTCAGCTTTCGTCAAAGTTCGGCTTGCGTAGGCGACGACATATTCATCAAACCCTGCCTTTCGTTGCGCGAGCACAGCGCCAAGTCCCACACCGCTGGCATCAGTATGAACCTCCGTGGGAGCGGCAGGATCGTAGTGGCGGAGGATGGGTGGTGAAGTCAGCAGGTGGCGTAATTTGGTGAATGCATCGTTGCATGCTGGTGACCAGGTGTAAAGGCCCTCGTCGCCGCTGAGAAGGTCCGTAAGGGGCGCACATGCGGAAGCAAAATTTCTAATAAAGCGTCGGAAGTATGACGACAAGCCGACAAAACTTCTAAGTTCCTTCAAGTGCTTTGGCTTCGGAAAATTGGCGACTGCTCGAAGCTTGGCGGGGTCGGGAAGTATGCCGTCCCGCGATACGACGTGGCCAAGAATGGTGAGCTGCCGGGCACCAAAACGACACTTCTTGAGGTTGAGTTGAAGGCCCGCGTCGGTGAGACGTGTGAGGACGTACTCAAGACGATTTAAATGGGTGTCGGAATCGGTGGAAAAGACAACTACGTCATCGAGGTAGCATAAACATGTGTTCCACTTGAGGCCTCGTAAAATAGTGTCCATCATTCTTTCAAAAGTGGCTGGAGTGCTACAAAGGCCGAAAGGCATAACGGTAAATTCGTATAATCCATCAGGTGTGACAAATGGTGTTTTCGGTCGGTCAGATGCTTCCATAGGAACTTGCCAGTATCCAGACCGTAAATCCAGCGAAGAGAAGTATTCTGCTCCCTGCAAACAGTCAAGGGCGTCCTCTATTCGCGGTAACGGGTAAACGTCCTTACGGGTGATCTTGTTTAAACGTCGATAGTCCACACAGAACCGAATGGAGCCGTCCTTCTTCTTAACAAGAACGACCGGTGACGCCCAGGGACTGTTAGAATGTCGTACAATACCCCGCTGGAGCATGTCAGCAACCTGGTCGTCAATAACACGGCGCTCCGACGCTGAGACTCGGTAGGGGCGCTGCCATAGAGGAGTATGGCTTCCTGTGTCAATCTTGTGAGATATGTTCGATGTGCGACTGAGGCCAGAAGCGTGGCTGTCAAAAGAAGTACGAAACTTTTGCAGCAGGTTCACTAACTGGCTTCGTTCTGAAGAAGACGTTGCGACATCGATGGAGCGGTGGAAAGCGTCAAGGAGTGACTGGTCAACAAAAGAGTCAGAAATTAGTGCGCTGAGGTCCGTAGAAAGTAAACTAGATGGAGCGTCAAAAATGTGACGGGCGTCGATCGGATGCACGTGACCGAGACATTCACCATAGAATAAAGGTAAAGGCCCTTCTAGCGTATTGTACACGAGCGTCTTCATGACGCCATGGTGGAGAGTAAGGAGAGCAACGGGCAGTGGAGAACATTTGTGTTGAATGAACAGGGCAGAGGGCGTAAATAAAACATCACCGTCGAAAATAGCGTCACACGACACAGTCACCAGCAGAGAAGAGCGCGGTGGTACGGTGATGTCATCGGAAACAAACAGTTTATAACACGGCACGGAGGCTTCGACAGCGTCAACATCAGGAAGTGCAGATAGCTCAAGTTCAGCGCGACAGCAGTCAATGACAGCATTATTATTCTCAAGGAAGTCCCAGCTGAGTATCATGTCATGGGAACACGAGGGCAGCTCTACGAATTCGACGATATACACAATCCCTTCGATGACGACTCGTGTGGTACAGGCTGCGAGAGGTGTCACACTTTGTGCGTTAGCCGTTCTAAGAGAGAGACCAGATAATGGCGTCAGAACTTTGCGGAGTTTGCGGCACAGGTTGATGGAAAGGACGAATAGAGCGGCTCCGGTGTCGACAAGTGCCATGACGACGATACCATCGACTGACACTTCTATGACGTTAGCCGGACAGGGGCGAGGACTTGTGCATGGCGACGGGGACGCAGTTCGTGCCTCGGGAACTGCGGCCGTTAGTTTTCCTGGTCGGTGGGTCCGGAACGGCGACGCATAGGGGAAAGCGAACGTCGACGTGGAGATGGGGAGCGGCGGGTCGGGCCGTGTGGACGATCAGAAGAAAAGGAAGAGGAAGGAGGGCTTGAAGGCGTAGAAGAAAACTGAGGGTCGAAAGATGGCATTCGTCGAATGTTCTGAGCAGCCTAGCGACGACGACAATAACGTGCCACGTGGCCAACACCGCCACAAGCAAAACATATGGGACGGTTGTCGTAGGTCCGCCATTGGTCGGAGTAGACTCCGACTTGCGGCTAGGGGGCAGAAAACTGCGGCCGAGGTGGTATCGGCATAGGCGGCGGTGAATAGGTCGGCGGCGAAAAGGGCGGCGGCGAATACATAGGCGCTGGCTGGAACGAAGGCTGTCGAGGTCGAGCAACGGCCTCGGCGTACGTGAGAGGTGCGGCGACTGGGGGCGGTTCACGGGCGGGAGGAAGAACTTGTGCGACCTGGTCTTGAATGTAGTCGCGGAGTATAGACGTCAATCTGCGTGGTTGATCGGGTACGCAGGACATCAAAGAGAGCTGACGAGCGACCTCAGCGCCGATGAACTCTTGGATCTTGGAGAGAAGAGGGGCATGGTCTTCTCCTATGCCAAGGGTGGAAAGGCTGGACAAAGAGTCGTCGAGCACCGAGAGACGTCGGGTGGAAAGACGTTGCCCGCGCAACTCGTCAAAACTCTGGCCTGACTCGGTCAGTTCTAGGACAGCGCGAGGACTCTTAGAAAGCAACATTTGGAAAGTGTCGTCCTCAATGCCCTTCATGATGTGCTTGATCTTAAGCTCTTTGGACATCGACTCGTTGACTCGCTTGCAAAGGTCCAGAACGTCCTCAATATAGCTTGTGAAATTCTCACGAAGCTGCTGGGACCGAGTATGTAAGCGTTGTTCGGCACGGCGTTTGCGTACCTCAGGCCGTCCGAAAACTTGTGTGAGGCTCGTTTTGAAGACCGACCATGTAGGGAGTTCCGCTTCGTGGTTTATAAACCACAGCTTGGCCACGTCCAACAGGTAGAAGGAGACGTAGGCCAACTTTGCGGCGTCGTCCCATTTGTTAACGTCTTTGTCTTCTGTGCCTGAGAAAACAGGGGGATCTCGCAGACGCAGAGAACCGGCGCAGAGAACAGTAGGCGGTGCCAGTGGAGGAGTTGGAGCGGCGCTTGCGTCGGTAGGCATAATGGTTGGTAAAAAGCGATTCCGAAGCTCCAGGGTGATCGAAACCCAGCAGACTCCACCACTTGTAACGGGGTTTATTTGCAGAGCAGAACGCAGAAAGCGAAGCAGTCAGCAGCGTCCGGCCAAGCGCAGCAAGCACTAGCTTATGCTGATGGCGATGCCCCTGAGGTGCCGAGAAATGCCGCTGAAGCTCCTCTTCTTCACTACAATAATTTCAACTCCGTTACGGCATGTAAAAAGTTGATTTATTTGATTGATACGTGGGGTTTAATGTCCCAAAACCACCATATGATTGAGAGACGCCGTAGTGGAGGGCTCCGGAAATTTTGAGCACCTGGGGTTCTTTAACGTGCACCCAAATCTGAGCACACGGGCCTACAACATTTCCGCCTCCATTGTAAATGCAGTCGCCTCAGCCGGGATTCGATCCCGCGACCTGCGGGTCAGCAGCCGAGTACCTTAGCCTCTAGACCAGAGCGGCGGGGCATATAAAAAGTACAAGGTTGCATATTTCGGAATGAGACATCATGTACAGTAAATATATGATACAATGGGCAATGTACAAAAAGCTGAAGCAAGCGAGAAATAGAAAGAAAGAGAGAAAAAATAGCAATATCAAAAAATAAACTGTAAAAAAAATACAGGTAAACGAAAGAGAACAAAGAAAATAACGAGAAAACGGAAGAGAAACAAAGGAGACTGGCCAACTTTGCACATCCTTCATGCTTAGAACCTTTATTACAAAGCGGCCTTAATCGTTTTTATTTTACCGCCATAGAAATAAAACTGCCGTGAGCGGGAATAATATTCTTGCCATAGAGGTGACCCAGCGTAATGGCTTAGAGATCGCCGCCCAACACGGTAGTCTCTAAGTCACTATGGTAAGTAGTAGCCATATACCTTACTAAAGGTGATCTAAAGGTCACTTCTAGTACGGTATACCTTTAGCACTGAAAGTTTAGTGGTATACTTTTAGCAAAGGTCACCCTTTACTACATCGATAGCACAGTGCAGAACCCACAGCATCTCTGTAACGCAGATATAAGATTAAATGAGGTGCATCGCAATATGTAATCTCACTACTTTTGGAAATTTAATTGTAGTTAAGTTCAGAAAGCATACTTCGCGAGTGTATTCCCTATAGTGTTGTGCATTCGCATTTGGGGATTCGCGTATACGCTCAATTTTGCAGCCGTCTACAATGGTGGTGCTACAAAAAATTTAAACAGCTACATGCGTGAAACGCATATAGAAAACATGGCGAATCCATGTGTCATAGGAATCGGTATAAGACGGAAGGGAAACGTGCTTTAACAGAAGTAGCGGAGTGTTTGCTGTGCATTGTTTAGCCACAAGAGCCAAGGAATGAATGCTATAGCAACAAGTTGTAATGTCACGTGAAGAATAAAAAGCAGCTCCAAACATGCAACGCCCCGCTCAATCAAAAGGGACAACCGGAAAGAACATACGCAGCACGAGCGCGACAACGGTCACTGTTCGACCTTCGAAGCGCGCTGCTCAAGCACAAAGGAGAATGCACAAAACGAATGCACAAGTATATACGGCATGAGCTCGAACTAAAAAAAATTGGCCCCGTATCTGCATGCTTCACAGTAAATGTCGTCGAAAGACGATAGTCTTGCGTGTGGAGAGAGTGAACAAAACGTTTATTTGATGTTCTGCGCGAGAAAGTTGGTGAATTGTATTCTGGAGGCGCTGCGTTGCAGAGTCTTGATCCGTGCAGCGAAGGCGAACGAGCGCATCGAGGCACGTTAGACACGAGCGCCATCTGGCAGTTATCTTCAAAAACGGAGGAAGGCGTGCGCGCCCACGGAGAAAGATGCGCGGCTGTCTCGGAGGCGACAAGGTGTAGAACACGAAGCGACGGACAGGTGCCACCACCGTGTCTTCTTTGCAAAACGTTTAAACACTTGCCTTTTTGAGCATCGCGTGGCACTGTCAGCGCAGCGTGATAAACGCTACGGTCCTTAGAACTACTTATGTGTACGTTCTCTAGTATAAAGACACACGTAAAAAATATCTACGTGTTCTTATAGTGCCTCAGATATGCGCAATAATTGCTTATGATTTGACAATCGCACAAGTATGAACGCTGAAACTTGAGCAATATTTGTGGGCGCTGCGGATGGGGTTGGCCGCTTGGGGTATCGTTTGGTGCCGTTGGGGCTATTTTTACGGCGGACAAACGGGCAAACATACAGACACAGACAGACCAAAATTTTGGCGTTGAAGTCTTTAAAACTGTTGCAGTTAAAGCTTCTTTGTGTGAGCGGTTCACTCCTTTCGCAAAAGATGCCGCTGCAGTAGGTGACATGGCCTTAGTGCTCTAACTTGCGGTGAGGGCACGAAACAGACAAACCGCTGCCATCTAGAGATAAGCGTGCGTGTATCGCTTTGCGCGGGGCGACGATCTTTAAAGCACGCCCTTCGAGCCCGTCGCGCCGTCTAGCTAGTGATGACGCAAACACACTGAAGCCCACGAGCTCCGAGTACCACCAACGACAAATAGTGTATATAAATAGCTCGCCGTTATTGTGCCGAAGAATGTGTCCCGTGTGGCCGAGTGGTTTCGCGATGAGCGCTCAGGAGCGAGGAGCCGTTAAGTTCGACTCCCGGTGGCGGAGGTTTTTCTACTAGTATTCCTCTATCATCTGTATCCGCATATTTTTCAACGTCATATCCGTGACAGAAATACGTCATTAGAACCGTGGTGAACCCCAGCACGAAATCATTTTGTGCAAAAAAAAAAGCTTTATACAAGAATGCCGGGAAAGATACTTGATAGCATGCCCACACCGCTATCGCAGACAAACCTTTTATAAGAAATAATAATAATAATAATAATAATAATAATAATAATAATAATAATAATAATAATAATAATAATAATAATAATAATAATAATAATAATAATAATAATAATAATAATAATAATAATAATAATAATAATGTGGGATCTTTACATGAAAACTCTGAATATGATAATGAATAGGCCTTCACGTGCTCGGATATACTTAAAAAAATCAGATTAACAGTTGCCGGCGAAATTTTTGACAATTCGAATTTATATAAACCCCAATTTTAGCGACCAATGTGACCCTGTTCTTTATTCTTAACAAAAGGGCATGTCCGAAGCATGCGTTGCGCGATTTACTGCCATCTTCGTCACAAAAGCCAAGCTTGCACGGCTTAGTGCAAAGTGCCCGCGTTCATTTCAAAATTTTTATAGGCATTGTTGTCGGAGTTTTAATAACGTACTGTGGGGCTGCTAAGTTCATTATATCAGCATATTACGGCACGGATGCATGAAAGAAAGAAGAACAGTGCCTTGACGTCATCTCAGTCTCCGCTCACTTGTCAGTGTTCGCCCGTGCATTGCGCTGATCCGTTTCACGAAAGTCTATTCTATATCATTCAGACAAACGACCCCAACGTGCGGTGCATAAATGCATAGAACGTTTTCTTTTACAGAAGCCTTTTCTGGAATCAGTTCGTTTAGTAAGGCTCTAAAATAGTTTAATGCGTGTGCTTTAAAAATAGTTGGTTTCTACAATTTTGCTTTGTTGCAATGCACTGTCGCTAAACAGGCAAAGCACGCTTTACAGGCACGAGGTTGTACAGTTGTTCGTCTGCAACCGCAAGCGCACACATCGACTTGCAGCCGGCGCACTTTTTATGGCTAAAGCCTTGGAGGGCTCACGAAACGTGAAAATTGACAATTGGTGTCAACACAATTGACGCAAAAGATCACGATCACTTGACGACGTCACCATGAGATCACACATCGCCGTAATGTGCGTCGACATCATGACGTCACCTAACCTGCCGTCTCATGATCGCGTCATGACACGACAATGGCACTTGCACTAGGGTGTGCCAATCACGGAGTCAATGCAAAACACCGTTACATGCCGAAGGCCTACGGAGGGAGCCAGGTAAAGATCCATACATTGACCGAGACGAAAAGGAAGATGGTCTTCGCCTGCAAGTTGTCTTAGGCAAACGCATAAGAGATCGTGAAGAAAGATCTCAGTATCTATAAATAAAATAAATAAATAATCTAATTCTATTGTACGTGCGCTATCCCATATTTGAGAGAGAAGGGCTTCTGCAGAACTCGCGTCCAGAGCGGGAAATTTTCTCCGACCCTTCTTGCGGGCTCTGCAGAAATCCTGTATTCCAATTCACGAAAGCTCGATAATCGTGTTGACTGACAGTTACGGACCGATGGTTTCAAATCGTGGAAGAGGGGTTTCTTCCTGTTTCTTTCTCTCTTTCTTTCTTTCTTTCTTTCTTTCTTTCTTTCTTTCTTTCTTTCTTTCTTTCTTTATTTCCTTCTTTCTTTCTTTCTTTTCATTTCTTTCTTTCTTCTTTTTATTTCATTCGGGCTGTTCTAGTTAAGTGGAAACACACCCATCTGGCACTCTTGTACAAGATGGAAACGCAAGACGAGAAGGACGCAGTACGACCGCTGTCTAAGAACTGAAGTTTATTGAAACAAAAAAAAAACGTCACAGCTTTGTCTCAAAAGTGAAGCAAAGAACGCGATAGCAACAAACTGGAGGATGTAGTGTACACGTATCCCGAAGGAGTACGACCACTAGCGTGGGTTCGGTCTTAGCGAGCCACAGGGCACGCGTTAACCGTCGCCGTGGCGAGAACACGATACTGCTCAAAGTCGCAACACTATTGTGGCAACACCAAACGCAGTACAGCCCGTTGCAAAGGCGCGGCGGGAAAGCAAATAGGCTTACCCATGCCACAGGCATAAAAGTACTACACAGGGTGCCACGAGCACGTCTCCGCGGTAAAGGTGATCTGCGGAGACACCGGGACCAAGGCCCGGTCGCTCGAGCGAGGGCAAAGGCGCTCGCGTTGGCTTCGGAGGGAGACGGGTCGGCGTAGCTAGGCCACGCATTAGGACACCGTACCACCCTTCAAGCCTAGCGTTCGGAAGGGGGGGGGGGGGGGCATAAGGTAAGCATTTGCCGCGGGCGCAAGGCGCTGTTGGTGAAGTCCGAACGAGCCCCGCAGGGGGCTGACGGACGGAAATGAAAAGCGTGCTTACCCAATGTCGTCCCCGGAGAGGTCTCTCCCGCTTCCGACGCAGCGCGCGAAAATCTCTCGGGAGACTCCGCGCGTGGCGCTATAGTCAACATCCGCTACCAGGTGAGGGGGTTAAACGTCACTCCGCTCCCCCAGCGTGGCAGATAGCGGAGGATGGGAGACGTGACCAGACATGAGAACGGAGAAAGAGGCGGCAAAGCCCGCGCAAAGGCAGCGGGCCGGCCTCAATTCCCACAAGGATCACACGAAAAATGGCAAGCAGTTCGATCATTGGTTGAAGCATGCAGATCATTGTGAAGTAGATCATTGTTTTGAAGCACGAAAACAAAAGGGCTCGTAAAATCGCTGAAGCGTTCATCAAAACGGAGGGCATTGACTGCATATTTGAAGTGCATGTTTGTTTGCTAAATTGCGAAGTACGCTCGCTTAAGACCGTCTTTCACGTAACCTAAAACTCTTGCGTATACACGGTGTTGGTTTGCGTTGAGGTCATTATCAGTTTCTATAAACTTCTTGAGTTGTTCGACAGCGCTCGTACTGTGTCCTCTTTGCCTTGTGTGTCCGCCTTCTTCGCTCGTGCATAGCTCTATCTTGATACATATAAAGCTGTTGTAAACAGGCTGTAACCTATCAAGCAAGTGTTCATTATTTATACGAATCGGCGAATCAGCTACTTCAACGTTTCGTTACTGGGGCTTACTATACTTAATTTGAATTTTTCGCAGTTTACGTACGCGTCTTTTTAAAATTTGCCCTAATGATAAGCGACGTAAGAGCAGCTTTAATTCATGTCGAAATAGGCACCAGTCCTATAACATTGAATGTGCTACGTGAACGCCATTTCTCCATTAGGAACCCATTTCGAGACGCTTGGCAGGTACTGGCGATGCTGGCATTGTTGAAGAAGTAATGTGCTAAGATGCGACAAATATTCACGATGAAGCGTTGACCAAATGCCTTTGCGAATAATAATAATAATAATAATAATAATAATAATAATAATAATAATAATAATAATAATAATAATAATAATAATAATAATAATAAGATAGGTAGGTAGGTATGTATGTATGTAGGTAGGTAGGTAGGTAGGTAGGTAGGTAGGTAGGTAGGTAGGTAGGTAGGCAGGTAGGTAGGTAGGTAGGTAGGTAGGTAGGTAGGTAGGTAGGTAGGTAGGTTCCCCTCACCTCAAAGTACTCGCGTTCAGTGGACGAGATGACGGTGCCGCTCCGCATGGGTCTCATGTCTCCCGCCATCGGTGCCGCCATCATGACCGTGGGTGACTGCATAGGCTGCTGTGACATCATCATGGGTGCCGCAGCAGCACCGTAGTCGTAGTAGGCGGCGGGCGCCGCATTGTCGTAGTACTGCACATTCACCAGAAACTGGTCCTGACTGGGTGAGACGCCATCCCCGTAGTAGCCCTGCGCTGCGAAGTCGTTGAATGGGCTACGTCTGCGAAAAAAGGCGAGTGTGCATTCAGATTTTTTGAAGCGCAAACATTCGACAGAAATCTACGTATCTACTTCCGTTCTTATCAGGTGCGTAGCCATAAAATTTTCGGAAGGGTGGAAGGGGGTTCAGCTATATGCTCGTGCGTACGATAGTATCTGTGTGTTATTTATAAGCCAGAAAAATTGAGAAATTCCGAGACATCTAAACTACCAAACTTCCTGTCCTTTTGGTTATGCCCTACTTATTATGGCGAGGTACCTTTATTTAATAATGAGCTACATTAGTCATAGTCCCACGTTTTCGCCCCGCCGCGGTGGTCTAGTGGCTAAGGTACTCGGCTGCTGACCCGCAGGTCGCGGGTTCGAATCCCGGCTGGTGCGGCTGCATTTCAGATGAAGGCGGAAATGTTGTAGGCCCGTGTGCTCAGATTTTGGTTCACGTTAAATAACCCCAGGTGGTCGAAATTTCCGGAGCCTTCCACTAGGTCTCTCGTAATCATATGGAGATTTTGGGACGTTAATTCCCACATATCAATCAATAAATTAGCCCCACGTTTCCAGCTGAGTTCGTATTGATGTTTATTGCAATAGCAAGAAGAAAAAAAATGTATCAGTTTAGCAAATCGCATACAGTTGAAGTGTGATAAAGAACCACTTTCAACACAGTCCAAGTGTGATAAAGAACCGCTTTTAACAGCGATACCGATTCGGCAAACCGTAAAAATTACGTTTCTCCAAAAGCAATCGGCACTGTTGCCATGGATAACAAGGATTCCAGAGTTGCTTAAACCCCCTGGCATAACCTCGAGACGTCATGCCAAGCAACGCATGCGCAGTAGCGACAACCACGAAAGAGCTTCCGCCAAGCCACGCTTAGCGACGGACTCGGGCACCGGGACTGAGTTCCGCTGCGCTTCCGCCGCTCGATCAGGCACAGCCGTGGGACGCACAAAGAGAGCACTTGCTACCGAAAAAGAAGCACCGCATCGCGAGAAAACCGCAGCGACGAGCAGATCCAGAATACGCAGCCAGGGAAATGGAAGACAAGAAACAACGGAAAGATATGCCGATCACTGTGAGTGGAATGCTGCGCGTATATGTATACGTCAGAATCCAACCAACCAGTAAGGTGAGGGACATCCTATAGTGGAGGTTTCGCAAGTTTCGGATATCTGGTGTTTTTTTATTGTGCAATGAAATCGCTCAGTAAACGGAGCTCTGCCATTTCACCTCCATCGAAATGCGACCGTCATGGCCGGGATCAAACCCCCGACCTCCAAGACCGCAGTCGAGCACCCTAAGCACTACACCACCGTGACGGACGATTCTCGTACATGTTCTGTCGAACCACACTAAGATATGCAGTTCCGTAGCAAGGATGAAGCAATGAATGCAATGGCAACAAATTGAAATCTTATAAATAGTAAGGCCAGCAACGAACTCCTGTAAACGTGGTGTAATTTTGCTGTCTATAAGCTCCCAATGCAACGTCTCGATTGGCGCCGCTCCTGTAATCGTAACTGAAAATATCCATGGCGCGCTCTTTCGTCGCAATACTGCTGTTCTTGCTTCTGCGCACGCGCAGAGCTATCGGATTGCATCTGTGGTGCGTCGAATAGTGACTATTGCTGCCTAGCTGTGTTTCGGACAGAATGAACAGTGCACGCGCGCACGTGTCCTTCACGGCGCGCAAACTCAGGTGACAAACCACCTTGATTGATTGATATTTGGGGTTTAACGACCTAAAACCACCATATGGTTTTGAGAGACGCCGTAGTGGAGGGCTCCGGAAATTGCGACCACCTGGGGTTCTTTAACGTGTACCCAAATCTAAGCACACGGGCCTACAACATTTCCGCCTCCATTGGAAATGCAGCCGCCGCAGCCGGGATTCAAACCCGCGACCTGCGGGTCAGCAGCCGAGTACCTTAGCCACTAGACCACCGCGGCGGGGCGATAAACCACCTTCGTCGGCAGTGTTTTCGTCGGCAGTGTTTTCGTCGGCAGTGTCTATCCCCAGTCAAGCATAGCTCGACCGCTTGAGCGTCGCTCAAGGCAAGTGTCGGACTGCCACAATGAGCGCGAGCAAAGGCGAGACAAGGAGATTTACACTGAGGGTCGCTGGTTCTCTCGGTGCAATATGACCACGGGCTTCGTTCTCTGAGCTCGCGTCCGAAGGCTCCAAAATAGCGCACCTTGATAAACACACTGGTTTTGCTAAGACATCGTGACGTCCTTTGCTATGACGTTGCGTTTAAGTTAGCCTTGTTAGCTTATGTTTTCATCGTGTATCTTCGTTAACGACCAATTAGATAGTACAGCTAACGTCGCAGCATCCTGCTTAATGTGCTACAGCTATCACGTTCAGCTCATGTTTAATGTGAAGAGTCATTGTTGCTGTATGGTGGAGCACCCCACTTCCAAGCGACAAAGCGTTTCGGTGTAATCGCGGCTCCAACTCCGATTTTTATTCTTTGTATCCATCGGGATTTTTCTCTCACGGAGAACGCTGCCAACGCCGACACCGCATTTTCTACGACACTGGCTTTAAACGTTGACGTTAAAGTATACACGCAGTTTCCGACATCTATGTTGGACAACGTTAACATTCACAAATATCTCTCGAACTAAATAAAAACAAAAAACATAACACCTGATGATGAAAGATATTACCGACGACCTTTTGTAATGTTACCTTTGGTCCTCCTCTTTTGGTCTTGAATGCACAAGCAATTTCAATCACACGAAAATAATTTTGCGTCGTAGAAGATGAATTTGAAAGTGGAGTTGCTAGCATAGGTCGTCAGAACTTGTGGAGTTTACTCTGATTCACTCATGGTGTATGTTTTGAGCTGTGAACTCACTTGGACTCAGACTCATGAAAATTTTCCTGAGCCGGACTCACTCGGATTCACATTGAGAGAACTTTTCTTTATCCGGACTCATACTGACTCAAACTCACCAAAACATTACTCCCCCGGACTCACTCAGACTCAGACTCACGACGCAATCTGAGTCCGAGTGAGTCGACTCAGGAGCCTGTTAGTCTCAAATTGGCTTCTTCGACCATAGTATCAACACCAATATCTCACGAAATTGGTGCTCTTCTTGGCGGCGTTTGACATAGCATCTTCGACAACGAGTTCTGAGTGCTTGCAAACAAGGCCATTTTTCTTGGAAGAGATAACAGCATAATATATAGTTATTAAAAACATGCCCTAAAAAGTTGGGGGGTCAAGGCACCTTTATATGAATTCGCGCCTCTGATCAACAAATATTGAAACGGTGTATGAACGACACTGCTTTTAGTAGACGTGAGTATAAACGGGAATCTAGACAAGTGACTGATAGTAATGCTGAAGATGACTAAATAGGACCTTTCGTCGGGAAAAGAAAATGGAACTCGCTCAAACTCACTTGCGAAATATATATTGTGCATTGGACTCACTGGGACTCACCAAATATCACCCAAGCTGAACTCACTCGGACTCACACTCACGAACATTTTCTTCAACCGGACTCACTCGGACTCAAGACTCACGAAAATATTACCCACCCAGACTCATTCAGGCTCTGAACTCACTCAAACTCACACTCACGAAAATTTTCTTCAATCGGACTCACTTGGACTAGACTCACGAAAATAGGACCCACGTAGGCTCACTCAGGCTCTGAACTCACTCAAACTCATACTCACGAAAATTTTCTTCAACCGGACTCACTCGGGCTCAAGACTCACAAAAATATTACCCACCCAGGCTCACTCCGGCTCTGAACTCACTCAAACTCACACTCACGAAAATTTTCTTCAACCGGACTCACTCGGACTCAAGACAAACGAAAATATTACCCACCCAGACTCACTCAGGCTCTGAACTCACTCAAACTCACACTCACGAAAATTTTCTTCAACCGGACTCATTCGGACTCAAGACTCACGAAAATATTACCCACCCAGGCTCACTCCGGCTCTGAACTCACTCAAACTCACACTCACGAAAATTTTCTTCAACCGGACTCACTCGGACTCAAGACAAACGAAAATATTACCCACCCAGACTCACTCAGGCTCTGAACTCACTCAAACTCACACTCACGAAAATTTTCTTCAATCGGACTCACTTGGACTAGACTCACGAAAATAGGACCCACGTAGGCTCACTCAGGCTCTGAACTCACTCAAACTCATACTCACGAAAATTTTCTTCAACCGGACTCACTCGGGCTCAAGACTCACAAAAATATTACCCACCCAGGCTCACTCCGGCTCTGAACTCACTCAAACTCACACTCACGAAAATTTTCTTCAACCGGACTCACTCGGACTCAAGACAAACGAAAATATTACCCACCCAGACTCACTCAGGCTCTGAACTCACTCAAACTCACACTCACGAAAATTTTCTTCAACCGGACTCATTCGGACTCAAGACTCACGAAAATATTACCCACCCAGACTCACTCAGGCTCTGAACTCACTCAAACTTATACTCACGAAAATTTTCTTCAACCGGACTCACTCGGGCTCAAGACTCACGAAAATATTACCCACCCAGGCTCACTCCGGCTCTGAACTCACTCAAACTCACACTCACGAAAATTTTCTTCATCCGGACTCACTCGGACTCAAGACAAACGAAAATATTACCCACCCGGTCTCACTCAGGCTCTGAAATCACTCAAACTCACACTCACGAAAATTTTCTTCAACCGGACTCGCACTCAAGACTCACGAAAATATTACCCACCCAGGTTCACTCAGGCTCTGAACTCACTAAAACTCACACTCACGAAAATTTTCTTCAACCGGACTCACTCGGACTCAAGACTCACGAAAATATTACCCACGCAGACTCACTCAGGCTCTGAACTCACTGAAACTCACACTCACGAAAACTTTCTCCAACTGGACACACTCGGACTCAAGACTCACGAAAATATTGTCATGACGTCGAAACAGAGGTCTTGCGGCAGAAACTGAGACGCCAGAAACAGGTAGGTTCTTTTAATAGAACGCGCAAGAGAGTTCTTCTTTTTCATCCATTTCGTTGTACTTCATGGCACATGCACAACTGTCATTGTCTTTCTTTTTCGAAAAGCACGTGACATTTGCCTCCCTCCGAAAGAGGCATCGTCCCGATGCGCAACCTAGGCGCTCTACCAGGTGTATGAAGTGGTCGCGTCAACTGGATAAATACGGTTTCATACGCATGACGTGTACGACTTCGGGTAAATGATTTCGGCGCTTAGAACTACAGTCAGTGTCGGGAACAACTTCATAGTTCACGTCGTTCAAGCGTCGCGTGACGCTGTATGGGCCAAAGTATCGTCTTAGCAGTTTTTCCGACAGACCACGTCGACGTATCGGAATCCAGACCCAGACCTTGTCGCCTGGTGTGTAGCTAATAAACTTGTGTCGGGGGTCGTACCGTTGTGCATCTTGATGCTGTTGATGACAGATGCGCACACGCGCGAGCTGTCTGGCTTCCTCGGCGCGCTGAGTGAACTCTTCGGCGTCCACATGGATGTCGTCACACTCATGCGGCAACATGGCGTCCAACGTTGTCGTGACTTCGCGACCATAGATCAGACTGAACGGCGTCATTCCAGTGGTTTCTTGTCGAGCGGTATTATAGGCAAAGGTCACGTACGGCAATATCTGATCCCAGTTTTTATGTTCCGTGTCAACGTACATGCTGATCATGTCTGTGAGGGTCCTATTGAGGCGCTCTGTCAGTCCGTTTGTCTGCGGATGGTAAGCAGTTGTTCTCCGGTGAGCTGTACCGCTGAGTCTGAGAACCGACTCCAAAAGTTCTGCGGTGAAGGCAGGTCCTCTGTCTGTGATCACTGCTGTCGGAGCGCCATGCCGAAGGACGATGTTTTCGATGAAGAACTGAGCGGCCTCTGCTGCTGTGCCGCGCTGCATAGCTTTAGTCTCCGCATAATGGGAGAGGTAATCGGTGACCACGATTATCCATCTGTTACCTGTTGTGGAAGTTGGAAAGGGGCCCAGGAAATCCATTCCAATCTGGGTGAACGGTTTCGCTGGTGCAAGGACTGGATGTAAAAGACCGGCTGGCTTGCTAGGAGGCGCTTTGCGTCTTTGGCAGTCGTTGCAAGTTCGCACGTGATGGTTAACATCAGCGGGTAACTTTGGCCAGTAGTACTTGCATCGCAGTCGGCTCAATGTTCGGGTGTAGCCTAGATGACCAGAAGTTGCTTCATCATGGCACGCTTCCATAATTTCTTTTCGAAGAGAGGCTGGCACGACGAGCAAGTGCGGGTTGCCGGTTGGTGAGAAGTTTTTCTTATAGAGAACATCGTTTCGCAAGCAAAAAGATGGCAGTCCTCTGGCAAATAACCGTGGCACGTCCTTACGTCGTCCTTCTAAATATTCAATGAGTGGTAACAGCTCGGGGTCACTGCGCTGCTCCTGTGCAATAGTGGCCGTGTTGACGACTCCCAAGAATGCCGCGTCGATGTTTTCGTCATCACGAGCGACAGTCTCCACTGGCGACCGTGAGATACAGTCGGCGTCGGTGTGCCGCTTCCCAGATTTATAGACGATGGTCATGTCGAACTCTTGAAGTCTTAGGCTCCAGCGCGCCAAACGGCCAGATGGATCTTTAAGGTTGGTGAGCCAGCACAAAGAGTGATGGTCGCTATCAACCTTGAAGGAGCGGCCGTACAAATATGGACGAAATTTGATGACCGGCCACACCACGGCGAGACACTCCTTCTCGGTAGTCGAGTAGTTCTCCTCCGTGCGAGAGATAGTTCTGCTGGCGTAGGCTATTACTCTTTCACAGCCGTCTTGCCACTGCACCAGAACGGCACCCAGACCTACATTGCTGGCGTCAGTGTGAAGTGCTGTAGGGGCTTCCTGGTCGAAGTGCGCGAGGACTGGAGGTGTTTGCAGGCGTTGTCGTAGTTCATTGAACGCCATTTGCTGTTGTTCACCCCAAAAGAAGGGGACGTACTCACGTGTGAGTCGTGTCAATGGCGCCGCAATAGACGAAAAGTCCTCAATAAATCGCCGGTAATAGGCACACAACCCCCAAAAGCGTCTCACGGCCTTTTTGCCGCATGGTGCAGGAAATTGCGCTACGGCGTCTATTTTGGCCGGGTCAGGTCGAACACCCTCGTGACTGACGACGTGGCCTAGGAAGCTGAGTTCGTTAAAACCAAAATGACATTTTTCCGGTTTTAAAGTAAGGCCGGCCGAACGTATGGCTTGGAGGACGGTGAATAAACGGCTGAGATGTTCCTCGAATGTTGCTGAGAATACAATAACATCGTCCAGATAGACCAAGCATGTTTGCCACTTCAGGCCTGATAGTACGGTGTCCATGAGACGCTGAAAAGTGGCTGGCGCCGAGAACAACCCAAAAGGAAGCACCTTAAATTCGTATAGACCATCGGGCGTCACGAAGGGCGTTTTTTCACGATCTCTCTCGTCGACTTCTATCTGCCAGTAGCCGCTTCGGAGGTCCATTGAAGAGAAATAGCGCGCATGACGCAGCCGATCGAGTGAATCGTCTATGCGGGGCAGTGGATAGACGTCTTTCTTCGTGACTTGGTTCAACTTGCGGTAATCAATACAGAAGCGCAAGCTGCCGTCTTTTTTCTTGACCAAAACCACGGGGGACGCCCAAGGACTTTTCGAAGGTTGTATGACGTCATCCGCGAGCATCTTGTGTACTTGCTTCTGAATCTCCTCGCGCTCTTTCGGAGACACACGATAGGGGTTTTGCCGAATCGGTCGCGTGTTGTCTTCAGTAATGATGCGGTGCTTGGTCAATGGTGTTTGCTGTACCTTTGACGTACGCGAAAAGCAGTCTTCGAATTGGTGTATAAGTTCAAGCAGGCGCTTCCTATCAAAGGGCGGTAGCGTAGAGCAGATGTCCACCGACAAAGTTGTCGAGGCGGGGACAGCCGCGTCATCTGGTTGCAAGGTAAAACAATCCCCAGCTTGGTCTACATCGTCGTAGTAGGCAATTGCGGTACCCTTCTGGATTTGACGGCGCTCATTGCTGAAGTTTGTGAGGAGCACTTCTGCCTGTCCACCAGTAAGCGCCAGGACGCCCCTCGCGATGGAAATGCCTTGCGTGAACAAAAGAGTGACTATGTGCTCCGCTATCACATCTTTATAGCAAGGACACCCACTAGACACCGACACAAGGCAGCAGGATCTCGGTGGGAGTGTCACATCGTCGGCTATTCGCAAACGGCCGCGCGGTTCTTCACTGCTGTTATCGGCATAAGGATGAGCGCAAGACGTCACCATACGTTGAGGGATGTTGATAACAGCGCCATGATCTTGAAGAAAATCCATGCCCAAAATTAACTCTTTACAGCAGTCTGGCAACAGGACGAAAGTGGCCACGAAGCTAGAATCTCCGATGCGAAGTCTAGTGGTGCATTTACCCGTAGGTGTCATCAGCTGACCACCAGCACTCCTTATGTGTGGCCCTGTCCACGGTGTCTTGACCTTTCTGAGGCGGTCGGCGAGCTCTTGTCGCATGATTGAGAAGTCGGCGCCAGTGTCGACCAGTGCTGTAACGTGATGTCCGTCAATGAGAACGCTCAGATCGGCACGTACAACTTCATCAGCATTATTATTCGTCGTCGTATTCATCGTCGTTGTCGTGATACCTTCTTGCGATGATTGGGGGAACTTTTCAGTGTGTCGACGATTGGCAACTTTGCCCCCCGAGGTCGCATCAGTTAGTTTCCCCGGCGCGGGCTAGGCGAACGGCCTCTGGTGACGTCCGCGTAGCTCTGAGGGAAGTCACGGTGACGCGCAGGTGATGGAGATCGCCAGCGACGCGGTGGGGTTGCTTGAGCAGGCGATAGTTGATCGGCATCGTGGGCACGATGGTCTTCGGAGCGGAAAGAAGTGGGACGAGAAAAGTTCCCGAACCCAGAATTGCCGTGACGGCAATAGCGGGCAATGTGACCAGGTTCTCCGCAGTGGTAGCAAATAGGTCGACGGTCGGCCATGCGCCACAAGTCCGTTCGGCGAACTGGTGGTCGTCTCGTAGAATCTCGTTGCCACCAAGGTACGGCAGTGGGTCGTGGCTGGAAGGGCGTCGCCACAAATGTTGGTGGAGGACGACGGACCACATCAGCGTAGCTCGCTGGATGCGGCTCAGGATTTGGCGCGTGTGGTGTAATGGCTTGCCTGAACTCCTGGCGGACGATTTCGGCAACAGATGCGACTGGCGGTTAGGCAGGGGGAACGCAGAGGGCCCGAAGTTCCTCACGCAGTATTTCCCTAATCATTTGTCGCAGGGAACTTTCGCATACGGCAGTGTTCTGAGCTGCAGCACTTACTGCCGTGTGGTTCTGCAGGCGGTCAAAGTGTCGACGTCGTTGTTGCAGTGCGCGCTCGATGACTGTCGCCTCTCTTATGAATTCATCTAGAGTTGTAGGTGGATTTCGTACGAGGCCCGCAAACACTTGTTCCTTAACACCCTGCATTAGGTGACGCACCTTCTTCGACTCGGGCATGTCAGGGTCAGCTCGTCGAAACAGACGGATCATACCCTCTGCGTACATGGCGGCTGTTTCATTGGGTTTTTGCACACGTGCCTCAATCACTTGCTGTGCGCGATCCCATCGGTCCGAGTTCAAAAATGTAGCGAGGAGCTTTCGACGGAAGTCTTCCCAAGATTGGAATGTAGCCTCGCGGTTCTCATACCACGTGCGAGCGCTATCTTCCAGTGCGAAATATGCACGGCCAAGTTTGTGCTGTTCGCTCCAGTGGTTGGATACAGCGACCCGTTCGAACTGTTCGAGCCAGTCCTCGACATCCTCGTACTCTTCCCCACGGAAAACTTCAGGAACGCGAGGATGTTCAAGAGTTACCTGCGAGGGAAGAGTGGTCTGCGATGGCGGGATAACCGTGGATGTCGTAGGAGCTGCCATGCTGGAAAGAGGCAGAACAGGTGCGGACTCTGGACTTAGGCCTAGTAGGCGCCGACTGAATCGATGCACTGGAGTCGTGACGAGGGGCTGAGTCTCTGGACTAGGTGAACGGGTCCGAGCAAGACTGTCCTGCATCAGGTTGTAGGCTCCAGCACCTCCACCAGTGTCAAGACGTCGAAACAGAGGTCTTGCGGCAGAAACTGAGACGCCAGAAGCTGGTAGGTTCTTTTAATAGAACGCGCAAGAGAGTTCTTCTTTTTCATCCATTTCGTTGTACTTCATGGCGCATGCACAACTGTCATTGTCTTTCTTTTTCGAAAAGCACGTGACAATATTGCCCACTTAGGCTCACTCAGGCTCTGAACTCACTCAAACTCACACTCACGAAAATTTTCTTCAACCGGACTCACTCGGGC
This sequence comes from Rhipicephalus microplus, assembly GCF_043290135.1. Lineage (NCBI taxonomy): Eukaryota > Metazoa > Arthropoda > Arachnida > Ixodida > Ixodidae > Rhipicephalus > Rhipicephalus microplus. Next base: position 50,230,431 of record NC_134702.1, read on the forward strand.
TCAAGACTCACGAGAGTATTACCCACCCAGACTCACTCAGGCTTTCTTCAACCGGACTCACTCGGGCTCAAGACTCACGAAAGTATTACCCACCCAGACTCACTCAGGCTCTGAACACACTGAAACTCACACTCACGAAAATTTTCTTCAACCGGACTCACTCGGACTCAAGACTCACGAAAATATTACCCACCCAGACTCACTCAGGCTCTGAACTCACTGAAACTCACACTCACGAAAATTTTCTTCAACCGGACTCACGTGGACTCAAGACTCACGAAAATATTACCCACCCAGGCTCACTCAGGCTCTGAACTCACTGAAACTCACACTCACGAAAATGTTCTTCAACCGGACTCACTCGGACTCAAGACTCACGAAAATATTACCCACCCAGACTCACTCAGGCTCTGAACTCACTGAAACTCACACTCACGAAAATTTTCTTCAACCGGACTCATGCGGACTCAAGACTCACGAAAATATTACCCACCCAGGCTCACTCCGGCTCTGAACTCACTCAAACTCACACTCACGAAAGTTTTCTTCAACCGGACTCACTCGAACTCAAGACTCACGAAAATATTACCCACCCAGACTCACTCAGGCTCTGAACTCACTCAAACTCACACTCACGAAAGTTTTCTTCAACCGGACTCATGCGGACTCAAGACTCACGAAAATATTACCCACCCAGGCTCACTCCGGCTCTGAACTCACTCATACTCAGACTCACGAAAGTTTTCTTCAACCGGACTCACCCGGACTAGACTCACGAAAATATTACCCACCCAGACTCACTCAGGCTCTGAACTCACTGAAACTCACACTCCCGAAAATTTTCTTCAACCGGACTCACTCGGGCTCAAGACTCACGAAAGTATTACCCACCCAGACTCACTCAGGCTCTGAACTCACTGAAACTCACACTCACGAAAATTTTCTTCAACCGGACTCACTCGGACTCAAGACTCACGAAAATATTACCCACCCCGACTCACTCAGGCTCTGAACTCACTCAAACTCACACTCACGAAAGTTTTCTTCAACCGGACTCACTCGGACTCAAGACTCACGAAAATATTACCCACCCAGGCTCACTCAGGCTCTGAACTCACTCAAACTCACACTCACGAAAAGTTTCTTCAACCGGACTCACTCGGACTCAAGACTCACGAAAATATTACCCACCCAGACTCACTCAGGCTCTGAACTCACTCAAACTCACACTCACGAAAGCTTTCTTCAACCGGACTCACTCGGACTCAAGACTCACGAAAATATTACCCACGCAGACTCACTCAGGCTCTGAACTCACTGAAACTCACACTCACGAAAATTTTCTTCAACCGGACTCACTCGGACTCAAGACTCACGAAAATATTACCCACCAAGGCTCACTCAGGCTCTGAACTCACTCAAACTCACACTCACGAAAATTTTCTTCAACCGGACTCACTCGAACTCAAGACTCACGAAAATATTACCCACTGTGACAGGTTCAGTAAATAAAGCCAGTCGAGCTAGCTGTGAAACGTTAATCTCTCACGAGAAAAGGAAGTGAGCGTTTGATTTGCAAAAAAAATTATACTTTCACAAACACACAAAAAAAACCACAAAAAGGAAAATACTAAGATCAGAAAAATGTTAACTAATTAGCACTGTCAGTTTCGTTAGCGAGCGGAAACCTCTAAGAGTCTAAACAGTCCTTTTCGTTAAAGTCCTCGTGTTTGAGTCCGGACGCGAGAGAAGACGGATACGGCTCACCAGCGGTTCACGCCCTTCAATAGTCCATTGGGGAAGCTGCCGTGGTGAGAGTGCATAAGCTCGGGCCCGTAGCCCGACGGCTTGCTCCCGCTCCCGGTAGACGTCATCTGCTGCGCTGTCTTCCGCTCGAACATCAGACCAAGGTCTTGCCAAGGATTCGCCAATAGCCGCTGCGGTTGAATGGTCACCAGGACCCCGTGGAAACAGTCGCCAGCTAGGTGGATGCCCTGACGCCCAGGAGGTACTCGCACCCGACGAGGTCGCACGCCGCACCCTAGCCTTCTTCTTCCAAGCACGAGCCCGAATCTCCTCTTCCTCGTTCTTCGATGCCCTGGCTCTGGATTTTTCTCCCATTCCCTTGAATTTTCTTCTTTTTCCAATCGCCAGTGTTCGCCGCACTGGCGCAATACGCCATCTTGCACACATTGTCAGTAGTTCATCTTACGCGCCAAATTTGAAAGTCACTTGACTCGCGCACTTCACTCACAACAAGAGTCCCCCCTTTGAAAAGTTTCTTTTGCGAAGAAAAATAAACTGCAGTTCAGTGCGCGAGAAGTCACCACGCGTCGTCCATTCACAAGATGTCCTTAACAAACAAACAACTTGAAGTAGTCGCTTGTCTCGAGAAAACGTAAAAATTCACAACCGGCTCATATAATCTGCGCCGACATTTTCAGAGCCTCTAATGTGCTCGACTCGGAATGAATATTCTTGTAACGCGAGGCTCCACCGTAATACCCTACTGTTCAGGTGTTTTGCCCTTAGGAGATACTGCAGTGGTTGGTGATCGGTCTGTACGACAAATGACGTTCCGTACAGAAAAACATGATACTTTTCTATCGCCCAGACCAACGCTAAGCATTCCCTCTCGATTGCTGAGTATCTCTTTTCGCGAGGCTGAAGTTGACGACTGGCATATGACACAGGGTGGAGGATGCCATCATGCTCTTGCATAAGGATAGCGCCTATACAAGAATCAGAGGCGTCAGACCGAAGCACGAATTCTCTTTTCAGATCGGGTGCTTTGACGATTGGCCCAGAAGACAAAGCCTTTTTGAGTGATTCAAACGCTTCTTCTCTATCCGTGGTCCACGTGGTCTTGTTTTTCCTGGGATCTCCGAGAATACGTCTTCGTAGGTACTTAAGATGTCCCGTATCTCCACCCGCTGTCGCTCCCCGATTTCATCTCCAAGCTTTATGGAGTCAATACCGCAGCTACCCTGTACTTTGAAAGTTGGTAGTGGTTTCTCAGACTCCTCTTCCTCCAGAACGACAAAAGATGATGTCTGAGGAAGCTGTTCTTCACGGCGTTCCTCATACTTTTTCAGCATGTTTATGTGGAAAAGTTTTTTGCTGTGTCCAAGGTCCAGCCAGTAGTCATAGTCGTTTTTCTTTTCTATGACTGGAAACGGCCCTTTCCAATGCATCAATAACTTGTTGTTGCTTGTGGGAAGCAAGATCAATGCACGGTCACCAGCTTTCAGGTCCCGTTGCTTGCTGTGGCGGTCGTAATACCTTTTCTGCGACACCTGTGCTCGGCTCAGGTTTTGTCGTACCAGCTCCAGTGTCTTCTCAATTCGCTCTCTTAAATCCAGGACATATCCGTACGTCGTCTTAAGTTCTTCGTTCTCCTGATCATGAGTCCATAGCTCTTTCAGGATGCTCAGAGGTCCTCGAATATGTCGGCCATAAATAAGTTCAAATGGTGAGAACCCGGAGCTTGCTTGTGGGGCTTCACGATAAGCAAACAAAAGAGGTGCTAGCAAGCGATCCCAACATTTAGGCTGTTCTTGAACCATTTTGCGGAGCATTTGCTTGAGTGTTCCATTAAACCTCTCTACCATCCCGTTGCACATAGGATGGTATGGAGTGCAGCTAAGATGCTTGACTGCCAGTAGTTCATTCACCTCCTTCATTAGATCTGAGGTAAAGCACGATGCCTGATCAGCCAAGACTTCTCGTGGAAAACCAATGCGAGAAAACATCTCGACAAGTCCCTCGGCCACTGTAGCTGAGTCAATTGCTGTCAAAGGCACTGCATCAGGGTAGCGAGTGGCGAAATCCACAAGAGTCAAAATATACCGATGGCCTTTTGCCGAGGCTGGAGTTATCGGTCCAATGATGTCGACCGCCACACGTTCAAAAGGGGTGTCGATCAACGGCATACGCCCTAGAGGCACCTTGCCCACCTTGCCTTTCGGTAAAGTCCTTTGACAGGCGTCACATGATCGGACATATCTGCGGATATCTTCTTGTACCCCGGGCCAGTAGAAGGCGTCCAGAACTCGATCTATTGTTTTTTTTACACCCTGATGACCTGACATGACATTTTCATGAGCCAAACGTAACACTTGGCCTCTCAGGGACTTCGGGACTATGGCTTGTTCAATGATCTTACCAGGGGACAGGAAGTATTGTCGGTAAAGAATACCATTCTTGGCTACGAAAGAAAAAGATGTCGAGCCCTTTCTAACAAACTTCTTACCCACTCTGGCTCTGCAGATGTCAAGCGTCTGGTCTTTTTCTTGTTCTTCGCGAAACATTTTGCGAGACATCTGGCCAGGGAGCCCAACAGAGATGGCCCTTCGCGAACTATTGAGACGTGCGGCACCAACCAGTTGAGAATTTGGGTGGTTACCTTCGTCCGCAGAATGAACTTTTTTCTTAATGAATTGATCTTGAGAAAGTTTCCGCGAAACGTCGGGGTCATTGGCGTCACGGGCCCCCGGTACGTTCCCAACTATGACGTCATACAGTGGCGACGGCATACACTTGACGATGGCCATGCCGGAAAAGTATGGAGATCTGATACGTATCTCCGCCTCAGGGGTTACGATGGTGCTGCCATCAGCCAACCACAACGTCGCGGTAGTGCCAGTTAGCGCTTCATCAGGTACTAATGACCGGCGTACTACCAACGTGTTGCTTCCGGTGTCCCTTAGGACTCGAACAATTTGTCCATTCACTTCCCCTGGTAACACTGGCATGGGACGTTTCCTACATTGCGCTTGCGTCTTCACCGTGCCCATAACATTGTCGTCTCGGTCCGAGTCGTCGCCATCAATCATGGATTGTTGTGGACCGGTCTCTTCTTTGGGTAGCATTAAACAAGATGTAGTTGATTTCGAAGTGCCAGTCATTTTCTGACAGCCCTTCACATCATGCCCCCACTTACGGCAATTTGTACAAAATACTTGTTTAGGTTTACTTCGACAGTCAGAAGCCTTGTGCCCCTTACGGCCACAAACAAAACATTGCATCTCTGCTCTTGGGCTTGAAATCAATTTAGCCTTCCCAGTTGTGTCCTCACTCTTATTCTGAACTATTAATAAGTTCTTCAATCTCTTTGCCTCTATGTATATATCAGCTGCCTCTGCCATGGCTTCCAGAGTCTTGCAGTTCTTCTCCCGTAAGAAGAGCGCCAGCTGACTACTGCAGTTCGCCATGAATTGTTCGGCTACAATCAAGTCACGGACTGAATCGAAATTCCTCTCTGTCTGAGACATTTCTATCCACCTGTCAAAGAAACTTTGGAGTCTCGTGGCATACTGTTTTCCAGTTTCGCCGTCTTCAGGCTTGCTTTTCCGGAATTTCTCACGGTAGCCATCAGCCGTGAAGCGAAAACGCTGGAGCAGTGCCAATTTGACTTCGTCGTATGACAGGGAATCGTTCGGTGACAACCGTCCAAATACCTTCAGAGCCTCTCCGCCAAGGCACAAACTAAGAGCCGTGGCCCACTTTTCCCGTGGCCAATCTTGACCTGTCGCCACTCTCTCAAACCTTTTCAGGTAGGCGTCAAGGTCGTCTCTGTCCTCGTTGAAAACGGGTATAAAGTTATGCGGGTTCACTACCATAGGCGCGTTCCTTTGGTTGCCCGTGTCAGCCACCGTAGGCTGACCGAAACCGGCCTCAGCTACTCTCAGGCGCAGTTGCAGCGTCCTCTCTTCTACTTCCAAGTGTCGCTGGCTTGCTTCTCGGGTTTGGTTCTCCGTTTTTGCTACTTCAAGACGTAGCTGTAAATTGCGGCCTTCCAGCTCCAACTGTTCTTTCTTCGCGTCTCTCTCCGCGGCTCGTTCATCGCGCTCACGCGCTTCTCGTGCGTCAAACCAAGCCTGCAATTCTGCTCCCTCCAACCCCATGCGTTCTGCCAGCGCCATCAACTCTCGCGAGCCCATTTTACTTTTTTAGTTAGCCTTACTCAAATCTACTTTTTAGTGGCAAACACTCACGTCCTGTCGTAGCGGACGCCAATTTGTGACAGGTTCAGTAAATAAAGCCAGTCGAGCTAGCTGTGAAACGTTAATCTCTCACGAGAAAAGGAAGTGAGCGTTTGATTTGCAAAAAAAATTATACTTTCACAAACACACAAAAAAAACCACAAAAAGGAAAATACTAAGATCAGAAAAATGTTAACTAATTAGCACTGTCAGTTTCGTTAGCGAGCGGAAACCTCTAAGAGTCTAAACAGTCCTTTTCGTTAAAGTCCTCGTGTTTGAGTCCGGACGCGAGAGAAGACGGATACGGCTCACCAGCGGTTCACGCCCTTCAATAGTCCATTGGGGAAGCTGCCGTGGTGAGAGTGCATAAGCTCGGGCCCGTAGCCCGACGGCTTGCTCCCGCTCCCGGTAGACGTCATCTGCTGCGCTGTCTTCCGCTCGAACATCAGACCAAGGTCTTGCCAAGGATTCGCCAATAGCCGCTGCGGTTGAATGGTCACCAGGACCCCGTGGAAACAGTCGCCAGCTAGGTGGATGCCCTGACGCCCAGGAGGTACTCGCACCCGACGAGGTCGCACGCCGCACCCTAGCCTTCTTCTTCCAAGCACGAGCCCGAATCTCCTCTTCCTCGTTCTTCGATGCCCTGGCTCTGGATTTTTCTCCCATTCCCTTGAATTTTCTTCTTTTTCCAATCGCCAGTGTTCGCCGCACTGGCGCAATACGCCATCTTGCACACATTGTCAGTAGTTCATCTTACGCGCCAAATTTGAAAGTCACTTGACTCGCGCACTTCACTCACAACACCCACCCAGACTCACTCAGGCTCTGAACTCACTCAAACTCACACTCACGAAAGTTTTCTTCTACCGGTCTCACTCGGACTCAAGAAACCGGACTCACTCGGACTCAAGACTCACGAAAATATTACCCACCCAGACTCACTCAGGCTCTGAACTCACTCAAGCTCACACTCACGAAAATTTTCTTCAACCGGACTCACTCGGACTTAATATTCACGAAAATATTACCTACCCAGACTCACTCAGGCTCTGAACTCACTCAAACTCACACTCACGAAAATTTTCTTCAACCGCACTCACTCGGGCTCAAGACTCACGAAAGTATTACCCACCCAGACTCACTCAGGCTCTGAACTCACTCAAACTCACACTCACGAAAGCTTTCTTCAACCGGACTCACCCGGACTCAAGACTCACGAGAGTATTACCCACCCAGACTTACTCAGGCTTTCTTCAACCGGACTCACTCGGGCTCAAGACTCACGAAAGTATTACCCACCCAGACTCACTCAGGCTCTGAACTCACTGAAACTCACACTCACGAAAATTTTCTTCAACCGGACTCACTCGGACTCAAGACTCACGAAAATATTACCCACCCAGACTCACTCAGGCTCTGAACTCACTCAAACTCACACTCACGAAAGCTTTCTTCAACCGGACTCACTCGGACTCAAGACTCACGAGAGTATTACCCACCCAGACTCACCCAGGCTTTCTTCAACCGGACTCACTCGGGCTCAAGACTCACGAAAATATTACCCACCCAGACTCACTCAGGCTCTGAACTCACTGAAACTTACACTCACGAAAATTTTCTTCAACCGGACTCACTCGGACTCAAGACTCACGAAAATATTACCCACCCCGACTCACTCAGGCTCTGCACTCACTCAAACTCACACTCACGAAAGTTTTCTTCAACCGGACTCACTCGGACTCAAGACTCACGAAAATATTACCCACCCAGGCTCACTCAGGCTCTGAACTCACTCAAACTCACACTCACGAAAAGTTTCTTCAACCGGACTCACTCGGACTCAAGACTCACGAAAATATTACCCACCCAGACTCACTCAGGCTCTGAACTCACTCAAACTCACACTCACGAAAGCTTTCTTCAACCGGACTCACTCGGACTCAAGACTCACGAGAGTATTACCCACCCAGACTCACTCAGGCTTTCTTCAACCGGACTCACTCGGGCTCAAGACTCACGAAAGTATTACCCACCCAGACTCACTCAGGCTCTGAACTCACTGAAACTCACACTCACGAAAATTTTCTTCAACCGGACTCACTTGGACTCAAGAATCACGAAAATATTACCCACCCAGACTCACTCAGGCTCTGACCTCACTGAAACTCACACTCCCGAAAATTTTCTTCAACCGGACTCACTCGGGCTCAAGACTCACCAAAGTATTACCCACCCAGACTCACTCAGGCTCTGAACTCACTGAAACTCACACTCACGAAAATTTTCTTCAACCGGACTCACTCGGACTCAAGACTCACGAAAATATTACCCACCCCGACTCACTCAGGCTCTGAACTCACTCAAACTCACACTCACGAAAATTTTCTTCAACCGGACTCACTCGGACTCAAGACTCACGAAAATATTACCCACCCAGACTCACTCAGGCTCTGAACTCACTGAAACTCACACTCACGAAAGCTTTCTTCAACCAGACTCACTCGGACTCAAGACTCACGAAAATATTACCCACGCGGACTCACTCAGACTCTGACCTCACTGAAACTCACACTCACGAAAATTTTCTTCAACCGGACTCACTCGGACTCAAGACTCACGAAAATATTACCCACGCAGACTCACTCAGGCTCTGAACTCACTCAAACTCACACTCACGAAAGCTTTCTTCTACCGGACTCACTCGGACTCAAGACTCACGAAAATATTACCCACGCAGACTCACTCAGGCTCTGAACTCACTGAAACTCACACTCACGAAAATTTTCTTCAACCGGACTCACTCGGACTCAAGACTCACGAAAATATTACCCACCCAGGCTCACTCAGGCTCTGAACTCACTCAAACTCACACTCACGAAAATTTTCTTCAACCGGACTCACTCGAACTCAAGACTCACGAAAATATTACCCACCCAGACTCACTCAGGCTCTGAACTCACTCAAACTCACACTCACGAAAGTTTTCTTCAAGCGGACTCACTCGGACTTAAGACTCACGAAAATATTACCTACCCAGACTCACTCAGGCTCTGAACTCACTCAAACTCACACTCACGAAAATTTTCTTCAACCAGACTCACTCAGACTCAAGACTCACGAAAATATTACCCACCCAGACCCGCTCTAGCTCAGACTCACGGCTTGATCCGAGTCTGAGTTTGTCCCGAAAGTCTATTCTTGGGTGAGTTCGCCGACGTATGGTTGCTGGTAACCCTAACCGAGGCCACAGAATATTGCGAGAATTCTCCAACTGTTTAAAAACCATAGACGTGTAAAGCACGGTAAATTGCTGATCTCTTGTGAAATACAATGACAGGGGCCTTACAAATAATCAAAGCGAGCAGAACGTGATATGTCGGTAACCCGATGAACATGAATTTTTGTACATCAGTATTATATGATGCGTATAGCGCGAACAGCGAACAAAATGCACTGATGGCCCGTGAGAAATTTTCTTTTCACCTATGTATGTGCCAATGTCTTGGGAACACACATCGTAAGGGTCCCGCACAAAAAGTGCGACACTTCACAAATTATGTGACAATCTACTGAAAAAAGGGCGACATACTCCACGCAAGTCAGCAACATGCTAAGGTTGCATCGGTATATTTTAAAGGTCTGGCTGGATTTTGCGGGAGCACCCGTATAGTCATACGAAGAAAAATTTTGAGCTAGCTTCGTACTAATAGTGCCAGGTGTGAAGTATCAAAGGAGCTGGATCAACCAAGAGAGAGTTAGCAGGGTCTTAATTAGCAAAGTATCATTTCAGAAGACCTTCAGTAACAAAACTTTTAAGCAATATAATAATTAGTGTAATTTTAGTTAACAAGGTGGACATCAATGTTATGATTACTAGCACTATCCTAGTTAACAGGGTCCTAATTTGCATTTCACAGTGCTTTTAACGACAGTGTGTTACTTGTATAATCGTAATTAGTAAAGTAATACATAAAGCAATGTTATTTAGCAGTGTAATAATTTACATGGTATTAATTTTCATTCTACGCCAGACAAATAACCACGGTGGTTAAAGAGAGTGCGGGCCGGTTCAAGATAGTTATATAGTCCTACCAGACTTCATAATGAAAAGCTGCGACACCTCCGCTGCTAAGACATGCAAATGTGCCAGAGAAACGTTATAAATGCAAGTTTATTAGTGGCTACGTTGACGTGATGGCTCCTCATTAAACGCCGCTCTGAAAGTTTTGGCGGAGCTGCATCCCAGGGAGCACCACGGCATACTTGTGTAAACTGGACACTTACATACGATTCACGAATTTAGAAAGAATGCTTTAGTTCTGGCAACATTAAAATTTAGCCTGGCTTCGTGCGGTCTGCTTGCTGTACCATGTGCTCGCCTTACGTTGAAATTCGAATCTCTTGTTTCTGATAACGTTGCGAATGTTGTCTTATCCGATTTCTTCTTGACACTCATTTTAAAATCGTGAAACAGCTGTTCCAGCAGTCTACGTAAGTCAACTGTTGAGTCTTCGAAATTCCGAGTGTGTGTCTGTTGCGTCATTGGGTGTAACGTTTCGCCGAGGAAGAAGCTAAAATTGCTCATTTGCCACTCGCGAACTGCCCTCTTTCTTGCTAGCTTGGTTGCTGACTTGTGCTACTATGCGGAAATTATTAAATGAGTGTAAGAGGGCATCTCCAGGTTCCGATTCTCCTCTGGCTTATGCTACAGTGATTGAATTGTTATTATTATAACTATCAAGTAGGCAAGGGCCTGGGAATAATAATAATAATAATAATAATAATAATAATAATAATAATAATATGTGGTTATACGAGTAGAACCAGGGCACGATTAAGAGGCACGCAGTAGTGAAGGCCTTCGCAAATTTTGATCGTCCCGTGTTTTTCAACGTGCACTTACATCTCACAGCACACAGGCTTCCAGCAGTTCGGTTCCACTGAAATTCGAGTGCCGTAGTCGAGATCGAACCCGCGACGTTTGGTCAAGTGGCCGAGTATCGTAACCACTGTAATTACCGACGAAAGCAGATGAATTCGAGAGAATACGCTCACCTTCTCGACCAGTCGACCGATAGCACAGGTCCCACAGCCGCCGGCGCGGGTGACGGTGATTTTGAGGCAGGCGACGCGGCGCCAGACTCTCGCTCCGGAGACCCGGGCTTGGAACCTCCCTTCTTTTTCGGAGAACTCTTTTTGGAGCTCTTCTTGGAGCCCTTCTTGGAGCCCTTCTTTTTTCCTTTGGAACCCTTTTTACCCTTGGAACCTTTCTTGCTCTTCTTTTTACCCTTGGAACCTTTCTTGCTCTTCTTTTTGCCTTTGGACTGCTTCTTTTTGGAATGTTTCTTCTTTTTCTTCTTGGCGTCGTCATCGTCTTCTTCGGTCATCTTGAGACGCCTATAATGGGCCTCTGGATCTCGGGCGAGCCAAGAGTCCGATTACTGCGTGAAGAAAAGTATGTTTGGTATCTTTAAAGATTCATCATCATCATAATCATCATCAACAGGCTGACTACGTCCACTGCAGGACAAAGGCCTCTCCCATTATCCGCCAGTTAACCCGGTCCTGTGCTTGCTGCTGCCAATTTATACCCGCAAACTTCTTAATCTCATCTGCCCACCTAACCTTTTGTCTCCCCCTAATCCGCTTGCCTTCTCTGGGAATCCAATATAGTTACCCTTAATGACCAGCGGTTATCCTGTCTACGCGCTACATGTCCGGCCGGTGTTCATTTCTTCTTTTTGATTTCATTTATGATATCCTTAACCTCCGTTTGTCCTCTAACCCACTCTGCTCTCTTCTTGTCTCTTAAGGTTACACCTACCACTTTTCTTTCCATTGCTCGCTGCGTCATCCTTAATATAAGCTGAACCCTCTTTGTAAGTCTCCAGGTTTCTGCTCCGCAGCTAAGTACCGGTAAGATACAGCTGTTATAGACCTTCCTCTTGGTGGATAGTGGCAATCTACCTGTCATAATTTGAGAGTGCTTGCAAAATATGCTCCACCCCATTCTTATTCTTCTAGTTACTTCAATCTCGTGGTTCGGCTCTGCTGTTATTACCTGCCCTAAGTAGACATAGTCTTTTACAACTTGAAGTGCACTATTGCCTATCTGGAAGCGCTGCTCTCTTCTGAGGTTGTTGTACATTACTTTCGTTTTCTGCAGATTAATTTTAAGACCCACCTTTTTGCTCTCCTTGTCTAACTCCGTAATCATGAGTTGCAATTCGCCCCCTGAGTTACTCAGCAATGCAATGTCATCGGCGAAGCGCAGGTTACTAAGGTACTCTCCATTAACTCTTATCCCTAACTGTTCCCATTTTTGGCTTCTGAAAACCTCCTGTAAGCACGCGGTAAATAGCATTGGGGAGATTGTGCCCCCCTGCCTTACACCCTTTTTGATTGGTATTCTGTTGCTTTCTTTATGAAGCACTATGGTAGCAGTTGATCCCCTGTAGATTTCTTCCAGGATGTTTATATATACTTCATCGACGCCCTGATTCCGCAGTGTCTGCATGTCGGCTGATATTTCTACTGAATAAACGCCTTCTCGTAATCTATGAAGGCTATGTATAGTGGTTGGTTATACTCTGAGCATTTCTCTATTACCTGATTGATAGTATGAATGTGGTCAATTGTTGAGTAGCCTGTTTGAAATCCTGCTTGTTCCTTTGGTTGATTGAATTCCAATGTTTTCTTTACTCTGTTAGCAATTACCTTTGTAAATAGCTTGTATACTACAGAGAGCAAGCTGATCGGCCCGTAATTCTTCAAGTCCTTGTCATCTCCTTTCTTATGTATTAAGATGATGTTAGCGTTCTTCCGAGACTCTGGTACTCTTCCCGTCAGGAGACACCTCATAAACAGGGCAGCTAGTTTTTCTAACACAATCTGTCCTTCATCTTTCAGCAGATCTGATGTTACATGATCCTCACCAGCAGCTTTGCCTCTTTGCATGCTCTCCAAAGCTTTTCTGACTTCTTCTATCACTACTGGTGGGGTGTGATCTGGGTTACTGCTAATTCTTATAGTACGGCGATGGCGTAGTGGTTAGAGCATCCGCCTCGCATGCAAAGGTCCGTGGTTTAAATCCTGGTGCCGCGCAGTTCCCAACCAGGTAAAAAATCCGCGTGGTGATGGAACTGCATTAAGATGCCTGGGGTGCGACCTCACTGGTAACCACCGCCGGTAACACACTCCCTCACCAGAGAAGGATTGGCCACCCTGGTGCAATATCTGGCCACTACCTCCCACATGCATACGTCCATTAACTCACAGCCCTCAGTCCCCAGCAGCTGCGAAGCAAATGACCACGGGAGTGGTCAGATCTGCAACGCAGCAGAGGGTGCTAAAGATCTCTGGATCCGGACAGGCCGCCATTAGAACCTGAACTTGGCAACGTTTAACGCTAGAACCTTATCTAGTAAGGGAAGTCTAGCTGTACTATTCGAGGAGCTAGAGGGTGTTAAATGTGATATATTGTCACAAAGACACAGGCACGTGGGTACAAAATAGGGCGTTTACTTTCGTAACCCAAGGGCCAGAAACGCGAACACCAGAGCACGCGCACACAGAACTACTTCGTTGTCCTCTTCAGAGGCTGGCTACTATAGTTGCCAGCCTACCTTGCGTAAATTCCCCCCTTTCAAAAGCGACCGTCCCGGTCGATTGACTGAGATGCTAGAGGTGACCATGAAAGAAAAAAAGTGATTACGTTAATAAAAAAAAAGCACGCGCTGCTGTGGATAATAAGGAAAAAGTTCGAAGTGTTCATAACTCGCGGGCGTGGTACGGTTTCATCCGTACTACATGGACTACTTCTGGACGTGGACGTCTACGGTTTAAACTGGTGTCGGAGCTTTGGGGAACTACCTCGTAATTCACGTCACTGAGGCAGCGCACAACTTCTTAAGCGCCAAAGTAGCGCCGAAATAGCTTCTCCGAAAGCCCACGATGTCGAACTGGTGTCCACACCCATACATAGTCACCTGGTTGATAGTGGACGCTCCTTCGGCCTTGGTTGTAACGGCGAGCGTCGATATCTTGCTGCGCGCGAATGCGGTTCCGTGCAAGCTGGCGGGCTCCCTCGGCTTTCTCAACGAAGTCGTCAACGCTGTCATTTCTGCTGTTGTCCTGGTCTACGGGGAGCATAGCGTCTAACGGTGTTGTGACGCGACGGCCATAAACAAGCTCAAATGGTGTTAGGTCTGTGGTCTCTTGCACAGCAGTGTTATAAGCAAACGTGACGTACGGCTAAATTTCATCCCACGTTTTGTGCTCTACATCAACATACATAGATAGCATGCCGGCCAATGTTTTGTTTAACCTCTCCGTCAAGCCGTTCGTTTGGGGATGATAAGCTGTTGTTTTCCGGTGGTTGGTGTGCGTCAGCTTGGTGACTTGTTGCAATAACTCTGCCGTAAATGCTGCTCCGCGATCGGTTATGAGAACAGCAGGTGCACCATGGCGCAAAACAATGTCGTGGACAAAGAATATGGCGACTTCAACTGCAGTTCCCTTAGGCACAGCTTTGGTTTCTGTATAGCGAGTCAGATAGTCGGTCGCGACAATTATCCACTTATTTTCTGAGGATGACGTAGGGAAGGGACCAAGAAGATCCATCCCTACTTGCTGAAATGGTGCTCGAGGTGGATCTAAAGGTTGGAGGAAACCGGCGGGCTTTGCGGGTGGAACTTTACGCCTCTGACAGTCACGGCAGGTGCGCGCATAGCGCTGAACGGACGAATACAGCTGTGGCCAGTAGTACTTCTGTCGGATGCGCGCTAATGTCCTAGCAAAGCCTAAGTGACCGGCCGAAGGATCGTCGTGGCACGCCTGCAAAACTTCCTCACGCAGTGCCATTGGAACGGCGAGGAGGAAAGTTTCCTGGCTGCTCTCAAGATTTCTCTTGTAGAGAACATTATTCCGCAGGCAATACGTAGTCAAAGCACGCGAGAGTCGGCGTGGGACGATAAAGTCTTCTCCTTGAAGATGCTGGATGACAGGAAGTAGCTCAGTGTCCTAACGTTGAAGCTCAGCCATCCGCACCACATCGACGATGCCAAGAAACGGTAAATCTTGTTCAGTGTCAGATGACGTCGGGGAAATAGGAGCACGAGACAGGCAGTCAGCATCTGTATGCTTATGTCCTGATCGGTAGACCACCGTCATGTCGTACTCTTGAAGGCGGAGGCTCCAGCGGGCGAGGCGGCCTGATGGATCCCGTAGATTGGCAAGCCAACAGAGCGAATGGTGGTCACTGACCACTCGAAATGGCCGGCCGTATAGGTAGGGTCGAAACTTGCTAATGGCCCAAACGACTGCTAGGCACTCTTTTTCGGTGGTAGAGTAATTAGCCTCTGCTTTTGTGAGACTGCGGCTCGCGTAAGCGATTACACGCTCTGCGCCGTTCTGCCATTGAACTAGAATGGCTCCGATTCCCACGTTGCTGGCGTCTGTGTGGATCTCGGTGTTGGCAGTGTCGTCGAACTGTGCCAGCACTGGAGCTGTCTGCAGTCGATTGCGCAGCTCTACGAAGGCTTGTTGTTGTTCTTCCGTCCATACGAAAGGTACATCTGGCCGTGTCAGTCTTGTAAGAGGTTCCGCAATTTTCGAAAATCCTTCGACAAAACGGCGGTAGTACGCACAGAGTCCGAGGAATCGCTGAACAGCCTTTTTGTCTCCAGGACGAGAGAAATCGGCAACGGCTGCCAGCTTCTCCGGATCTGGTTGAAAACCCCCCGGGCTAACCACGTGGCCGAGAAACTTGAGATCCTGATAGCCGAAGTAGCACTCTTTCGGGCTTGATGGTAAGGTTCGCTCTCCTTATTGCAGTGAGGACACTTTTTAGCCTTGAAAGATGTTCGTCAAATGTGGTTGAAAACACAACGACATCATCCAAGTATACAAGACACGTCTGCCACTTTAGTCCAGCTAGTACAGTATCCATCATGCGTTGAAACGTGGCGGGAGCGGAACAGAGACCGAAGACCGAAAGGCAGCACTTTAAATTCGTAGAGCCCGTCAGGCGTCACGAACGCGGTTTTCTCACGGTCGCCCTTGTCAACTTCAATTTGCCAGTACCCTGACTTGAGATCCAGTTATGTGAAGAACTGGGCGTGGCGTAGACGGTCTAAGGCGTCATTAATCCGTGGCAGGGGGTAAACGTCGCGTTTCGTGACTTTGTTAAGCCGTCGATAGTCGACGCAGAAGCGTAGTGTGTTGTCTTTTTTCTTTACTAAGACAACAGGTGACGCCCACGGACTTGTCGAGGGTTGGATGACGTCATCATTCAGCATTTCTTGAACTTGACGCTTAATCACCTCTCTTTCCTTCGGGGACACACGGTATGGATGTTGGCGAAGAGGCCGCGCCGACTCCTCGGTAACAATGCGGTGTTTTGTAATGGTGGTACGCTGAACTTTCGATGCTGTGGAGAAGCAGTCCGAGAATTCCCTCACAAGGTTTAGCAGCTGCTCTTTTCGTGAATCTGGCAAGTCTGGATTAACGTGAATGCGGCTTCCCAGGTCAGCGCAAGCTTTTGCATGCGGTGAAGTCGTATCCAATGTGCCGATATCGAAAAAGTCGGCGATTTCACTGAGAAAAGCGACAGTAGTCCCTCTAGGAACGTGCTCAAACTCATTGCTGAAGTTGGTCAGCAGAACTCCAGAGCGTTTATTCTCTTACCGAACAAGGCATCGGGCTATGCATATGTTTCGTTTGAGCAGCAGCGGGATATTTGCCTCAGCAATACCTTCATAGTCGTTGAACTCGTCAAAAATGTCGCAGGCTACCAAGGTGAACACGCTACTCTCCGGCGGTAACGAGACGTCATCGTCAACAATTCTCCAACCATTGACGTAACTGCCATGAGGGTTGCGCGCTAAAGCGTGTGCCGCAGAAAACGTCACTTGCGACTGTTGCAAATCTATCATGGCTCCATTATCACGCAGAAAGTCCAGTCCGAGAATTAGGTCCCTCGAGCAACTCGGCAGTACTACAAAATCTCCGAGATACGTAAATCTGTGAATACTGACTCGCGCTGTGCACCGCCCCACCGGAGTAAGAAGATGGCCTCCTGCCGTACGTACCTGCGACCCAGCCCACTGGGTAGAAACTTTCTTCAGCCTGCAGGCAAGACCCATGCTCATAACGAAAGTGTCTGCTCCAGTGTCAATTAGCGCTATTACTTCTTCGTCGTCCACAGTTACCGCAATGTTTGATGTCACCACTCTTCGCATCAAGTTTGACTGCGTCTGTACATCTTTTTGCTACTGTCGCTGTCGTCGTAGTGGAGGATCTTCCGTAGAGTCAGCGTCAGCGGCCTCACCTCCGGAGGTCGCTGAACTCAGTTTTCCCGACTTGCAGGACTGGGTGAACGGCGTCTTGGAGCGCCGCGTGAATAGGCTGGGCTCGGTGACCTGTAGCGAGCAGGCGACGACGAGCGAGGCTCTTGTGACCGATGTTCGATACTGCGACGATTCGAGATGAAACTCTCTATTTCCTGTGGTCGCTCGCCAGGTCGTGGACGAGGGGCATTAGGCGAAAATCCACGGAGACCCACACGACGGTAGGGACATGTTCGGTAGACGTGTCCGGCTTCCCCGCAGTGGAAACAAAGGGGCCTGTGGTCGGGTGTACGCCAGATGTCACTCTTTCTCGGTCTTGCTTCAGCGATCAACGGTGAGCTGCGAGGGCGGAAGCCTACCTCCATTTGCTGAGCGTGTCGCTCATTGGGGTAAAACACGCTGGTTGAACTGCACGATGGAGCTCATCTCGACGCAGTGCCTCTGTTGTGGCGCCTCGGATGGTTGGGGAGCGTGAACGGCTTGCCGTAGCTCGGCGCGTACCATCTCCGCAATGGAGAGCTGCTCTGCAGGTGAAGCAGTCACCTGCATCTTTTGTAGCTCTTTCTTAATGAGAGCTCTGATAAGCTCTCGCAACGCGCTGATGTCATTGCCGAGAGTGACAGAAGTGACCTCACTTGGGTTTACACCACGGTTATACTGCCTGGCACGCTGTTGAAGGGCCCTCCCCATGGCAGTGGCTTCCTCATGGAACTCCGCAAGTGTCGCAAGCGGGCTGCGAATCAGGCCGGCAAAAATCTCTTCTTTAACACCCCGCATTAGGTGGTGAACTTTCTTGGATTCGGACATAGAGGGCTCCGCACGCTTGAAAAGCCGATCCATGTCCTCTACGTAGGTCGTCATGCTTTCGTTAGGGCCTTGAACCCTTGCCTCTATAGCACGCTCAACTGTCTCTTTCCTGTCCTCTCGGGCAAATGCCTTGAGGAACTGCCGTTGAAACTCATCTTATGACGTAAGCGCTGCTTCATGGTTCTCAAACCACGTTTTCGCAGAGTCCTCAAAGAAGCAGTACACATAGCGTAGCTTACGCTCTGGGGTCCAATCGTTGATGACGGCGACCCGGTTGAAATGCTCGAGCCAGTCGTCGGCATCTTCAAAAGCAGCTCCGTGAAATGTCTTCGGCGTCTTGGGCTGGTTGATAACCAGGTGCGCTGGTGCTGGCGCGGTGACGTTAGGCGGTGTTTGATTCATAGTCCTCTGACGTTCAGGCAGCAAACCGTGCTGTGGCTCGAGTCCCTGGAGACGACGGCTGGAACGTACGTGCACAGGGGTAAGCTCGGCTGAGATACTCGATGGACTTGCGTCAGGGGTGCTCTCAGGGGACCGTATCATCTACCGTACCCCGCACCTCCACCAGAAAATGTCACAAAGACACAGGCACGTAGGTACAAAATAGGGCGTTTACTTTCGTAACCCAAGGGCCAGAAACGCGAACACCAGAGCACGCGCACACAGACCTACTTCGTTGTCCTCTTCAGAGGCTGGCTACTATAGTTGCCAGCCTACCTTGCGTCAATATTAGGGCTCAGTGAGGTTAAGACGACACATGAGGCCTATACGGTGCTACAGAATGGGCACGTCGTTTGCTATCGGGGCTTGGCTGACAGAAGAGAACTGGGAGTGGGGTTCCTAATTCACAGAAACATAGCTGGTAACAAAGATTAATACTATAGCAATAATGAAAGGGTGGTGGGTATTGTAATTAAACTGAATAAGAGATACAAGATGAAGGTGGTACAGGCTTACGTGCCTACATCCAGCCATGATGATGCTTCAGTTGAAAGCTTCTATGAAGACGTGGAATCGGCAATGAGTAAGGTAAAAACACAGTATACTATACTGGTGGGATACTTTAATCGAAAGGTAGGGAAGAAGCAGGCTGGAGACCAGGCAGTAGGAGGTTATGGCATCGGTACTAAAAACGCCAGAGGAGAGCTACTAGTAGAATTCGCAGAACGCAATAATCTACGGATTTTGAATACCTTCTACTAAAAACGAGGAAACCGCAAGTGGACATGGAGGAGCCCTAATGGAGAAAATAAGAACAAAATAGACTTTATAATGAGTGCACACCCAGACATCGTGCAGGATGTGGAAGTGGTTGGCAAGGTACGATGCAGAGGCCATAGAATGGCTCGGTCTCGAATTCGCATAGACTTGAAAAAGGAACGACAGAAACTGATACGAAAGAAGCCAATCAATGAGCTAGCACTTAGAGGGAAAGTACAGGAATTCAGAGTCTCGCTTCAGAACAGCTACTCGGCTCATAGTGGGGAAACCAACCTTAACGTAGATACAATGAATGATAATCTGACGAGTATCATTACGGAGTGTGCAGTGAAAGTCGGAGGCAGGATAGTTAGACAGGACACTGGCAAGCTTTCCCAGGAAACGAAGAATCTATTTAATGATTAATTCATATCAGACATGAGTACGCCAGAAGCTCATTACGCTGGGCAACTATAAGAGCTGAGCGAGGCATTGAAAACGAGGCTCATAAATATTTTTTTTTCGGATAAGCAGCGTCTTACGGCGCAGTTCATTTCGCTGTGCGCCGTGAACATCCTCACTGCGCATGCTCAACAGCTGGCAGTACGCGCTGACGCGCTAGCGCATTACGGTTAGTGTAAGGGGCTAGGTAAGATGCTGTGGCCGCTCCCCTTTACACTCTCTCAGAAATCATGTGATGGTGTTGGGGATTGAGATTGTGATTGATTGATATGTGGGGTTTAACGTCCCAAAACTACCATATGATTATGAGAGACGCCGCAGTGGAGGGCTCCGGAAATTTCGACCACCGGGGGTTCTTTAACGTGCACCTAAGTTTGAGCACACGGGCCTACAACGTTTGCGCCTCCATAAGAAATGCAGCCGCCGCAGCCGGGATTTGATCCCGCGACCTGCGAGTCAGAAGCCGAGTAGCTTAGCCACTAGACCACCGCGGCGGGGCTTGAGATTGTGCAGACGTGCGATGGACCAACGCGTTGTAACCTAGTCCTGCATAAAGCGCTTGCACGCGGTAGCGCGTTCGCGCCTGCGTAAGTGGCTGTGCAAGAGGCTGTGGCCTCTCCTGCTTACACTCTCTCAGTAATCACGTGATGGCGTCGGGGGAACAGGATGCTGCACACGCGCGATTCCCGCGTGGCATGCTCCAACAAGGGTTCGTGACGAGTAACAGCAACAGAAATATATTTAATTCATGGTGGGCTCCACTTCCAAGGACTCATTAGCATCAGACAATGTGCCCGTGATGAACGGAACTTCAAGTAGGCTCATGCGTTGCTTCGCATGCGACTCATGTTTCCTTCAGTAAGAGATGGTGTAATTTTTTCTTCGTAGCCCTTTTCCTCAGCACCTCCTCTCCCCGCCCTATCTCTCCAGCGCAGCACAGTGTCGCAGACTGGATACTAGTTATGGTTAACATTATCACCTTTTTATGTCAACATCACGTGACGCCAATCGACATTATGATAACGTTAATTGGTATGAAACACTTCGGTTTGGTTCAAAGTTTAGAGCAGCGCAAAACGACTGAAAACACAAGACAAAAAGGAGCCCAGAACAGTGCGCTGGATTCCTGTGGTCTGTTTATCTTACGCTTCCATCATTCGCACAGCCTTAAACTACCAACTTTAACGGGCTTGTTCACTCTTACATTATTTTACGGTTAGGTTACGCCCCGCCGCGGAGGTCTAGTGGCTGTACTCGGGTGCTGACCAGCAGGTCGCGGCTGCGGCGGCTGCACTTTCGATGGAGGCGAGAATGCTGTAGGCCCGTGTGCTCAGATTTGCGTGCACGGTAAAGACCCCCAGCAGGTCGAAATTTCCGGATCCCTCCACTAGGGCGCCTCTCATAATCATATGATTATGAGAGGCGCGATTCGTGGGGTTTATAACGTCCCAAAACCACCCTATAGGGTGATTTTGGGACGTTGTGGTGAGAGGGTGGTTTTGGGAGGGTGGTTTTGGGATGATTTGTGGGGTTTATAACGTCCCAAAACCACCCTATAGGGTGGTTTTGGGACGTTATAAACCCCACAAATGAATCATTACGGTTGGGTTACCTCTTTAGTAACGATAAGTCAGCTTGTTTCAATAAATTGCCGAGTAAGAACGCATGCTCGAATATATCTAATGGCCAGTACAAGAAAAAGTAATCGCCACGAGGAAAAATTTACATGAGAAGTCAAAGAAAACTTGTCACTTTTATGATGCCGCGGTTTCTGCGCGACATTTAATGCCCGCCTCATTTCAAGTACATGCTGAACGACAGCGCGCAATTGATAGTGAGAGTACAAGGTTGGCCTTAGTACAAGGTTGTTCTTTGAAATTAAAATACAGAAAAGGTCACGTTATGTTCACAAAAGTAATCGTATCAAGGCTTGAAAGTGTACTAGAAGGAAAATTGTTGCACAGAAAATAAGAACACACAAGAAACTTATAACCGACGAGCGCTAACTATCAACTGAAGTTCATTTGAGGTAACACGAATATTTATACATGTGAAATCAAACACACTCATCACGTGCTCAGGATCTATCTTGACAGGAAGGTAATTTTTTTTCTTCAAGGGCTACTGACGCACAACTAATGCATCTGTCTCATGCGCGCGCAATGTAAAAAGGTCCGAGAATATTCCTTTACAGTTTATCATTTGATCGTGCTAAGAATTTAGTCCTGTTAAGAATTTTAACGCAACGATTTACTTTCTAGTTTGCTACACCAGCTCGCCCACATCAAGCTGCTTCAGCTCAAGACGTTAAGTGCTACATGTGATCGCATTACTTTCACTATCTCACAGTAAACAAAAATAACGGCTTTGAGTACGTTCTCACAGCGCCACTGTTAAAGGGAAACGGTCCGATGTTCAATAGAAACAAAGGCGTTGTCATACTTTGGAATTAAAGAATGATTTGTGGTTATGTGTGAGGAAACAGCGGTATCATTACGAAACGCGGGGTGACTACCGATTAATTTGCACATAGTTCAAAGCACGTGGAGTTTTATGCTTCCTGCCCCCATTGAAATGTGGCCGTCACAACCGGGAATCGAAACCGCGTCTTCAGTTGGTCAGAACAAAGAAGTCGAAAGCAAATGACACAATGTACGGGGACCTAACGAGGATACTCCATCAGTTGCGGTGGGAAATACAGCCACGCGGATTATGTCCCCACCTAAACGCGCTTACAGAACCACGTGACTATGACAAGAAACGTTGCTCTTGTCACCTAATCCCTACTCTCATCGCTAATATACCGTTCTAAGTCACAATCACCAATTTTATAAGCAACAGAACATCATTCGCGATTACTGACGGGCGCAAACCATGTATCACTCCCATGTTACTCCATACGTAGCTCAGATGTAACGTACATCAACATTTCAATCTTCGTCATAGCAATAAAAAACATGTGCCCGTAAACGCACATGCCGGCGCGTGCTCTCTGTTCCCACAAGTGTTTTACCTGCTGCAGCGATTATCATCGATGTGGCATGACACCTGTTCGCTTCGTAGTAGGTACTCTTTGGTGTTCATTCACACTATAGCGACTAAAAGAAGTCGCACGTTCAATCCCGCCCGGCAACGAAGCAGCTACCACAGGTGACCTATGTTTCGGTGAGCAAATGCGGCAAAATCTTCGCCTCACCAACAACGGGTGCTCGCCCAGCCATCGCTTCGTTAACTAAAGGCTCATTCACACCTGCGGCGAACATCGGTGATGCTGACCATTTGCGAGTAACGGCCGAAAGCTGACTCAAGGCGACCGGTGTTCACACCTGCGAGCGGCATACACCCGTCGACGCGCAAAATTCACTTCTCCTCCTATGGCCATTGCCCCGTATTATTACCTGACGTCCTGTCCTGGAGCATCTGATTGGTTTAGAGGTTCGCGGCTGCAGTAACCCGGCTGATAGGTCGAGCGAGTGCCAGATCCCTGCAGAGCAGTCGCTTTGCGGCCGAAACGGCCATCTGCGACCAGTCGCTTTGCGACAAACTAGGTGGCGTGACCTGTGCCTGTCGCGGGTGTGAACACTGAGCCTTCGTAACCGGCCGTGGTCCCGTGCTCGTAGTTGTAGAGCTTGAGAAAATGGCGTTTCGAGGTATTCCCCGAGCAGCATAAGTTTAAGCACAATATGTACAACTCTCCTTCACCACCATTGGTGGTTCAATGACGAGCCCTTACACCTCGGCTGCGAAGGTGACATGCAAGCTCGCTGAATCTTAGCTATGTGCACACAACGGAAGTGATGTGCGGCGACGCGACGTCTTACTTTCCGCGAATGCCACGCTTACCATGAAAACGATGAAGCGTCGTTGTCAAAGCCGCCGTCGATTTCAGCGATGAGGCGGACCTGGCGAGGCTACAAATGGTCGACCTCTGAACGTGCGGTAGGCCGGGCCGCCACGTTCCGAAGCCGCACGTGCACGGCGTTTTTATCCTCTTTCACGGCAAGTCGGCAGAATGACCGTAAATACAACGCGGCGCATTCATTTGTAGGACTCATTTTACGCAAATCTGGGTGTTCGCGGGTTGTCGACGGCACCATGATAGGAGCGAAATTTCCCGGAGGATTCGGCCAGTTTAGTTAAAACCACATAGAAACTAGTTAGTAATTGTTCTTGTTCACCTATTAACTGTGTGGTACATACCCACTGGGGGGGGGGGGGGCTATGATTGTCTTTTCATCTTCCTTTTCTTTCATTGCTATATTTGTTTCTTGCGCTAAGTGGCAGTAGTTGATGATCTCTGCGTTTAATGAATGAACAAGTTTTATTGTGGCAAGGAAAGATAACTTGTCTTCGGTGGCAAGACATATTTTTGTCCACTTCTCTTTCGTTACGTTTACACTAGAATTACTTACATCCTCTACACTTTTCTTGGCGTCTTTGTCTGTTAGTTCTCGTTGATATTTTTCCCCGAGATATCGCGCTGATCTCTGTATTAAACATTCGGCTCAATATTGCTTCACTTCGCTAATAAAGCGTACATGCAGAAGTGTCCAGTTAACATCAAACTTCAATGTGCATTGGCGCGACATCTAACAATTGTAACGACGACACCCGTAAGGTAACTTCGACAGTCAATACTAGCGATGGCTAATATTGCACTTCAGACCTGGCGAAGTCAAGTACGTGTAACATGAAACGTCACACCTATATAAGCGCTATCACAAAATTGCTTACGTCATTCAGACGGGAAGCAGAAGCTTGCGAGATCACAAAGCGCACGATCACACTCGAAAAAAATCCTATGAAAAACAAAAGAGTTCAGTTCTCTTTCTGACCGACGGTCCTGTTTTTTGTGTTTCTGCTTTGTGTGTATACGCTTTAATGAACTAAAGGTATATGTCTCAATAAATTGAAAGATAGTGCTGTGATTACATAATGGCGTCTGGTATAGGGCCAGGCTTCTAATACACTTCGATTATGTGGATGTTCACGATCACGCGGTTAGCTGCTGTACTTTTGGCGACGGTCGGGTGTTTAGTGGGGCAAGGAGGAAAAAATTCTGCGGACCTCACTAATTGTGGAAGTCAATTTCATGTGATGTAGTCAGCGAGGAGCTAACTATGAAACACCTTATGGCTTTGAAGCTTGTGTTACAACATGGAATGACGTGTACAAGTACTTTTAGATGCGAAGCAGCTTGCGACGGAGTTAGGTCACGTGGTGTGCAGCGTGACCACCCTTATTGCGCATGCGCAAAAGCTGGCCCATGCACTGCCAGAACGGTGGCGGTAGTGGTTCGAAGAAGAAAAAGAAGAAGAAATAAGCGTTTATTTAGAAACAGTGTTCCGCCGATCCCCCTCAGTGGGTACGAGCCATGGCTGTGGAATCATCATCATCATCATCACCGAGCGAGGCCCGGTATCACCATAAGGAGGAAGGGTTCCCTAGTCTAGGAACCCTCTGGCTTCGACTGCCCTCTTGGCCCTGGCGATGAGTTGTCGCTGGTCTTCCAGGTCCTCGAGGACGAGCTTGGCCTCCCATGTTTCCATTAGGTGGTCGTAGTTTATCCTTGGGGCTTGGTCCCGTTCCAGTTGCATGTCGTGGTTCGCATGGCACTGGCATTCCAGGAGCAAGTGTGCCAGGGTGTCCGGTATATACGCTGCAGAGCGGGCACATGTAGCCATGTGTCGTTGGGTAGAGGCGGTGCATTACTATGCCATGTATGTAAGTGTTGCTTTGCAGGCGTCTAAATCGCGCTCTCTTCTTTGGTTAGTTTTGGATGAGGTGAAAGAAGAAGAAGGCGCCTAACTTCTGCAGCCCGGTTGGGAGAATGGCGCATCGTGCTCACGCGCTAGCGTGCAAGACTTCGGGGCACGGAGGTTGTTTCCGTCCTCCATGGAGCTAAATAAAGGCTGTGTCACATGCCCCAATTGTAGCGAGAAAAATTGTTTCGTTCGCTCCATTCGCTCTGTTCACAACCGCTGCTAATGGCGGTTTCGTTTCACATGGACTGAAAATGCTCCGCGATTTTCGCTCTGTGACTGGAGCGGCGATTTCTTGCCACCGTTCTTTGTCGCAGACACTGCAGAATTTTTCGAATGTAATGTATTGACCTGTGAATTATGATATCATTAAGTTTCCGTAAAAGGTAATGAAGAGCCGGCGTGTTTCATCATTTAGAAACACTTTCCAATGAATGAACGAACGAATGAATGAACGAACGAATGAATGAACGAACGAACGAACGAACGAATGAATGAACGAACGAACGAATGAATGAATGAATGAATGAATGAATGAATGAATGAATGTGAATGAGTGAATGAGTGAATGAGTGAATGAATGAATGAATGAATGAATGAATGAACTTCATTTGGACCAGGCTCTTTGTATATCAGCCCTAAGGTTGGTGGCCTCCTCAGTATCCAGGGGCGTTCAGGCGGGACTGCAAGTTTTGCCTTCCAGACACGCGCAACACTTTGCGCCACATGATGCGGGAGTGTCGCAACAATCCGGACATACCACCTTCGTCACCGCCAAGTGCAAACGCAAACGAAGAGAAAGAAACGGATAAAGAAGAAGCATTCGCAGACCAGTGGGAGGCTTTGCTGGTGACGCGAGACCCTGACAACCGGCTACGATTGGTGAACCGGGCTCGAGCGGCGGCAGCGAGCCATGTCTACTTTTCTATCTAAATTAATTTTAAAGTGCACAGCATCGGGCATTACCAAAACAAACACGTCAACGCAGTTTCGACGGCTTGGCCAGCCAGGCCCCATTTTGACGGGTCCCGACCGAAAATCGCTCCCGCCGCTGCGATCAGAGCGAAAATTTCCATCGTGTTGATAGCTCGCTGCAGACCACAGTAGCGGGAGCGAACTGACTTTTTTTTTTTCGCTCAGTGCGAGCGAATTCGCAGCCTGAAAATTGCCACTTTTTCTGTCATGTGAAACAGCCTTAAGGCTATGTGGCCTCTTCCCATTACACTTTCTCGGCGATCACGTTTATGCAGCTCGACGCCGTTCTTGCGGTGAATGGCATCACGGACCAGCCGCTGATGCACGCCATTCTTCAAGACGCCCTTCCGGTAGAGTTGCGTCATCTCTCTGGCACTTCAACCTCCAGCCAGCAGCCTTACGATGACCTCTGCTCGGTGGTGCTTGCCAGACATGGCCTCACATACCGTCCGCTTCCGTTTACCCGCACCAGGCAGGTTTCCCAGGCGTCGCAGAGCAAGGAACGAACCGGTCCGCAGCCCTCCATTGACCGCTACCTCGGTACCCCGGCTTCGACTACTTCTACACCTGATCCGGTCGCAGAAACATCCACTCCTGCACCTGATCACGACCGCGAGGTAGAAGACTCCCCCACTGCGGCTGACCTTCCCTCCGAGAGGTACATTCCCTCAGAGCCCCCGTGCGGAGCTTCATCACACGTGCCTGCTACCTGCACGTTTTCCAAGAAAGTGACGGCACGCGACACCGTGGCCCTCGCCGTTTCCGCGACCACCAGCTCAGACGTCTCGGCCTCCTCCTCGCCGCAGCTGCTGGTCAGCTCCTCGACGGTGCCCCCTACCGCTCCGCCACCTGCCACTGGTTCCAGCAATGGCCTGCCGGGTGCCTCGCCACATTCCACTCGCACCTACCCGGCCAGCAGCCGACCACACTCGGCGTCCCCGCTCCCCGCCCCTGTCCCTGTCTCTGTTTCATGGTCTACGACGGGCCCCAGCGCCGTGCCATCGCGGAGCCAGAGCCTGCCCCCAATGCTCGCCCGCAATGGCCTCACGTGCCAACCGCTTCCAGGGGCCCGCGACTTTGGGGTTGTCACTGCGTCGCAACGTGTGCTACCAACCGTGGCCCCACCAGACTCCATGACGGCCACCTTGCCGCCCGCCTCGGAGCCTGGCACAGGTGACCTTTCACCCGTTATTGACCTCCCGACTTCCTCTCGTCTGGCCACCAGCGACGCGTGTCCCGCGTACGAACTGCCTACACCATCTGTCGAGCCAACTGAACTATCTACGACATCTGTCGAGCCAACTGAACTGTCTCCGACCCCTGTCGAGCCAACTGAAGTGCCTACGACATCTGTGGAGCCAACTCAACTGCCTACGACATCTGTTGAGCCAACTGAGCTGCCTACGACGTCTGACCAGCCAACTGAACTGTCTATGACGTCTGTCAAGTCAACCGACCTAACTACAACCACTGTGGAGCCAACTGAAAGCATGGGAACAAGCACTGCCACCAGTCCACCAGCGTCGAATACCTCGACAGTGACTGAGGCGACAACTGAACCCGTCTTTCCTGCACAGCCTCCCATGACGCCATTTCCCGTGGTCCGCGTATTCAGCACGGCGACGAACGAGTCGCAGCCGCTGCCTGCTGACGGCGTGTGTGACTACACCTTCTACGACGGCCTCTACGACACGGGCCCGTTTGACACGCTTTACAGCCCGCACTTTAGTGCACCAGTTGAGCACGTTCTCAGTCACGCGTCGCTTCACAGCGTCACTGAGTGCGGCCTCTCTTTCGCTTACAGAAACGCATCACAAGTGGCGCGAGACCTCGAAATTCCAGAGGTGCTTTTCACGATTGAAGACCTCTGGGACCGAGCCATCCGTCATTACGGATTTCTTTCCATCGAGCGCTTACTTCTTCGTCCACTGTGCAACTCTCAGTGTCGCCCACCAGAGACCCACTGGTTCCCGATGGTCACTACACGTTGACAAACTGGACTTGCCAAAGGAACACTTTATGGACTGCCGTTCATGTACATAGCATTTGTCGCCCTCTTTCTTTTTTTCATACGCTTTCAAATCGCGCAAAGCGCTATGGGGGGGGGGGGGGGGAGCCCTGTAGTGCCATCATCACCATCATCATTTTTTCCATCACCGCGCCGCGTCTCTCGCACAGCTGGCGCTAGCTCGAGCTGCGCGAGAATTAGAACGATCTCACGCACCTGGCGCGTCGGACGTGGACAGCCACCGCGGCTCCTCTTCAGGCGTGCAATAAAGTGGTGAGATCAGCACGGCCCCGTCGGCCGTCTTCGACGCCGTCTCACGTCTCTTTTCTCTCGCCGCTACAATATAATGAACAGTGAGGCGCAATCAGTGCTTTTTTTTTCATTCATTTGGTGATGCCGATGTTGATGGTGTACGTATAAGGGCCAAACCTCATAAGCGCGAAAATGCACGCGACAGCGACGAGCGACGCGACGTAGATCGTCTTCGCGCGATCAGTAAATAGCGCAGGCAAACCTCATTCACTCGACGGCTTCGGCGAGCGAATTCCACTGTTGCTGGCATGAGGCCGTCTACTCTCACCAAGAAAACCGCGTAGCGAGCGGTATGCAATTTAAAAATAAGATATATTGTTGTGTAATGAAACGGAAAGTGTTTATTATTGCCTTGCAGCACTTTTTTATATGCACGTGCGTAATAAACATTGCGTTATTTCTTGTTGCGCATACGTGACTCGGGCAGGGTCACGTGCACCTATGTAGTCTTTGTCTTTTCCGGTATTTCGCTATTGGCTGCTTGAGCCCAGCACTTCCGGGCAATGAGCGACGGTTTCCAAATCTGGAGAACCGAGCGATCGCGCGAAAACGAGCACGCGACACGTCGCGCGAACGCCCTGTTTCGTCGCTCATAGCGTCGCTCGTCGCTGTCGCGTGCATTTTCGCGCTTGTGAGGTTTGGCCCTAAGGCTTCTCAACTATTGATGTCAGTGTCGATGTTCACGAGTTTTTCTCCGGCTGTGTAAAAGAGAAGAGGCCCAGTTTCTAGGCCCCATCCCCCTCTGTGTGTGGGTCAGCGCCATCAGCAACAGGATATCATCATCATCATCGGAAGAAGAGCCGGCGCGGTCGGCGCGATGGCGCCCTGCCGGCGCCCTCATGTCTGGTCGCTGGAGCCCGCCTGAGTTGTTCTCCCCGCACGGAACGCGCGTCCGGTGGGACGTAGACCGCTAGCGAAGCGTGAACCGCTGCAACAAGCTCGAACGTCGTCGATACCGTCGTTCCCGATTTACTTTCCTTCAAGCAGGTAAGCAGCGCGAATCACGTGTGCAGGAGTTGAACGCTGACACGTCCTCCCGCGCCGTTGTTGGAGCCGACGTCCATCATGAGATGTTTCCAACGAACGATGTATACATATGCCGGGAAGAACAAATTCGGGCATGCAGTGAGTGATGTCACACGTGCATAAGGTGTCCTTGTACATTTGCGAAAGTGCCTCTGCGCTCCGTATCGGGCTGCAACGTCTTGGTGCGCATCTTTAAGGTCTGTGGTAAGTTCGAGGACTTTGGTCAATGCCAGCTGCCTATCTGAATATCCCAGAAGCTTTCTATAGGAAGTCCTTAACTTATTAGTTGCACATGAAATGTCCAAACACAGGCACTAGAAACGAAAAGTAAACACCACAAAAACCGTGGCGTGTTGTCCAGCTTTCTTGTCTTGGCTTCGTGTTTGCACGCCTATACATTTCTTGCGACATGAATCCCAGTCAAGTTTTTCAACTTTCTGTCGGGACTGGAGAAGAGGTCGCTACAGGAGGGAGTAATGCACCCAAGTTAAGACTATATAAGAACGCCAGATACGTATAAGTTGAATGCGGGTTAATTTCATGCTTCTGTTATGCTTTTTTTTGTTTATAATCAAAGACGGTAGAGGGGGAGGAAACGCTCCAATCTAAGGATGAATTAAAAGTGTGGCAAATTCATTACGCTGCCGAGATTCGTTTAATAAACACAACTAATCTAAAAGAAAACTACAAATGAAAGTATCAGGTGAAGGTGATCTAACAGACGCATGAACGTACAAACTCTATCAGGCAAACACAGTGCGCAAATCAGGCAAATCGTATCACGCAGTGCGCGCTCTGTCTCGGCAGAGATCAGTAGACGGTTCCTGCCCTTGTGCGGGCTGGTCTCTGGCCGCTTACTTTGCGCTGAGGCGAGACTCGGCGCCATAACCGTTTTTTTTCCTCTGGAGCACTCGTGTTCTCTTATGGCAACGTTTTGTAAAGTTACGCGAGATCGTATCCAAAACAGTCAGCTGCTGGCCTTACGTAACGTAACATTCAAATTTGTTGCTTTAGCATGCATTGTTTCGTCCTTGCGGCGAAACCGGAATTTTTTTTTTTTTTACAAGTTATCGAGAGCGCCGCCTCTTCAACGAAGCATAAACGCACTAAAAAGCACGCTCGCGCGTTTCTCTATTGCGTAAATACTGAGATTCAGATTATCGGTGAGAAGTAGAAAGCCAATGCTAGCTTGTTTACAGATCTTAGGGGACAGCACTTTTTCTCTATCTCTCTCTCTCTCCGTTGCGCGAAATAGAACTGTGCTTTTCTAAAACGAAGTGAAACGTGTTGTCTTGCACAGGGATGGTTGCAGAGAGGACAAGTCATCAAACACATGCATAATGGCGTTATGTTTCCAACGCGTGAATATATAAAGATTATTGAAGCGTTGCGATATCAGTAATACGAAAAAAAAATAATCCATCACTTCCTAGCTCGAGGTACGCTGCAGCATATTGAATGGAACATCCATAGCCACGATCACGGACCCTTAGGTTTTCGTGGATGTGCCCCTCGTACTAACGTTTCTAGAACTAGGTACCTAGTTATAGACACGTTGCCTCATACTGTTTGTAGCCTGTGCATGACTGTGTGTGACCAAACGTTAGATGAACATGAATAGACCCTTTAGATGTGAACACGAAGTTCATCGCATAGTTAGATGTTTCGCAACATCATGCTAGCACCTTAGAAAATAAATGTGTTAGTTACGTCTCTGCAATCTCAAATGCGAAGCCTGATTTACAAATCCAAATTATTTGCAGGTTCGAATACGAGGTCTGTTAGAAAAGTATCTTACTTTTTTTTTGCGAGCTCCTGATGGATTTGAAACAAGCGCGCTTGGCATCAGCCGACCTTGAACCTTAGTGCGCATGCGTCAATTTTTTTTTTCCGCCTGCCAATATCGTCAGTCGCTGAGGCGCAGCGTTTCAGTAAGCTAGTGCGCAGTGCTCTCGTCGGTTTTTCACAACAAGGAAAATGACGGAGTGACTGGAGTAGCGCTACGGCACCAAATATTGCTAGAAACTGGGCAACAGCCCAGTTTCTGGAAAAATTCATCCGGACGGGTGGATGGAATCGTCCGTCCGACCGTCTGTCCGTCCATGCGTCCGTCCGTTTTCTGTCCATGCTTCCGTCCTTGCCTCCGTCTGTCCGCGCGTCCGGACGGATGACACATGGACGGACGGACAGACGCTTCGCCCCACTCATCATCATTCACTCCGTGGATATGCTATGTTTTAACGGCTAACGCCATTTTTACACACCTTGTTTCAGAGTCGTTTCCGCATCACTGAAGCAGTTGCGTGTCCTTCGTGTCTCCATTTTATTTTATCTTGTCCACAAGTTTCTGCGCTAAACGCTAAGGATATATGTCTAACGAATAAGGCCAGGAGTCAACCTTTATGAAAAAGTTAAGTTTTTTGTAGGCAAGCTATCTTCAGACATCGGCTTCAGTAGCTCTCATTGTACTCAAACTGCCTTCACACAGAGGGCTCGTAATTTACGCCTGTTATTGCACTTTTTTTTTTGCAGAGGCAAGCCAACAGCCGCCGCCATGAAGAAGCTCGCGTCCACGTCGAGGCAGCGCAAGAAACAGGTCAGCACCAGCAGCGTGGTTAACGTCAGGCAGGTGGAGAGCCGCAACACCAGTGGCGGCGTCGTCCGACGTACCGTCCAAAACCAATCGCGCTCATGCGAGTCCGCGGTGGAGTCTTACGACAGCGTCCTGGACGAGGAAGAGACAATGGCCACGTCCAACATTAGCAACGAGACGCTCAGAAGTCGGGAATCCACGACGGACGCCGGAGCACATCGCAGGAGCTCGCGTGACCCATCCGACAGCAGCCTCACGCTCAGTTTGCCTAAGGAGATCCACACCTCGTGGTTGGAGCACGACCGTTCTTCCAAGTCGGAAATGGATGCTGCGGCGGCGCTCAGGAGAGCACCACCGCCGGGCGAAATGCAGATTCAAAGGACGCACACGCAGGAGACCCGAAGCACAGCTAAGAGCATATTCAGTACCAACAAGTCGGTCGTCTTAGAGACTCAACGGAACAGCATTTCGGCCCTTCCTGGAGGTCACGCTCCTCTGCCATTGCCGGAATGCAGGTCGCCAAGCTACCCGCCCGATGTATCGACAGAGATGTCCGAGTTCTCGGACGTTCACCAGTACCAGTCGGTTGACGGGTCGTCCAAGTCTCATTCGGACAAGGAGTTCCGCAGCCGGTCCTCCAAAGCAACCGTGCCCATGGGTTCGGACGCGTCTCTCGTTAGCTTGCCGGCTACCGCAGTCGGGCCACGCGCGGGCAGTGAATCATCTGTCGGGACGAAGCCGTTCGTGGTGTCGAGCCGAATTGACCTCAGCTCGGCTGAATCCCGCGGCGCACTAGCCGGACCGCGCATGGCTAGCGACATGGACGTCTTCCGAAGTGGCTGGTTTTCTGAGGCGCAGCAGGAAATTTTGCAGCCGAGCGTGAGCGCGTCTCTCGACACCAGTGTTGCCCACACCTGTGCTACAGATATACCGTCAGCGATGTCCATTGACTCCCACAGGTTTTGGAGCGCGGACGTCCTTCCTGCCATAAGTTCCAGCATGTCTGCAGCAACTGGGCTTGAGAGTGACGAGTCGGGTGTGACGGCGAGAGACGATAGCCAACATCAGATAACGGGTGAGCCGTCGGTTGATGCTGGACTTCTTTACAGTTACGACGGTAAACCTCTATGGCAGTCATCAAGTTTTAGAAGCGCAGTTTCTTCGGCGGCTTCTGAGCACGATACGGCAGCCTCTCTCCAGAACATCTCTGGAAAGATGGCTGACTTATTCAAGGTGTTCGCAACGCCCGCATTAGAAGGTTACGAAGCTACGTCCGTTAGCAGCACCACATTTCCCGTGGCTCAGGGACAGACCGGCACGAGGACGAAGACGTACGAAAGCAAGCAAGAACAAGTGGGTTCTTCAAGAAATGTATCGACAGTGACTGTAAAAGAAGTTCGTCAAGAACCCACTTGGGGAGTTTCGACCTCGGCTGTGTTTAGTTCTGCTGAAGCCACTGCTGCTGCACCTTCCGTGCCTCATGGTAGACAGCCGGCACTTAAATTATCCCTTCCGCAAAGCAGTTACGCCACTTCCAAGGACAATCTAGCGCTGAGCACCATGCCGAGTGCTATCGTTTCGCATGAGCGACTACGGACGGCTGCAGAGTTAACTGATCCCGGGATGACCGCACCAAATCCATCTGTACGAATGCCTATAAAACAACACGCTGCCAGCTACACTGAAGTTGCTGCGACATCCCATGGTATTCCCAGTGCAAAACGTCCCAAGAAAGGAACTGAAAGCGATACGACTCTACCTCTGAAGTTGAAAAGTGAGACAGAAGCTCCTCCTGGTATGAAAGTTGTTGCTGGATTGACAAAAGCAGCACTTTCCCTAGAACGGCCCCCAAAATCTTCTGCCGGAATGTCAGTCACTGCTGGTGAAATCACGAGTGGTGGACAGCAACAGGAGTTGCAAACGGCAAGCGACGGCCGAGGCAGAACCTCACTGCTGACTGAAGAATACGGTAAACGTGTCAAACGTGAGCCTGGCAGTACGGCTGCTGCTTCTGGGTGGGCTTTACCGAAAGTGGGACCGGGCGAGCGTCGTAAGCGTTCCTCAGCTGGGAAAGTACCCGTCGGGACGGTCTTCCAGAAAGGTCAAGCACCCAGGAGACGTTCTTCCCAAAGTGCGACAATGTCTGGTGCTGCGACAGCCAAAGTACTCGCTGAGGGACGCGCCGAGCATTCAACTCGTCGCACGGCAAGCAAAACTTCGGCACCCAATGTAGCAGCTGGCACTCAGCAACCGGTCCCTGCCATGCCTGATTTCAAAGGTGGGGCGATGTCTGCTCAGCAGCCACTTGCTCCAATCGACGAAAGGTTAGAACGTTCCACGACTAGTTTCAGCATATCCGAAGCCGCGGCGCCAAAGCCATCAACGCTTATACTCCCTGCGGCTGTATATCGCGACGGCAGAGCCGAGAGCCGTCTCGCGACAACCACCGGGGCAAAAACCGAAAATGTAGCGGCGTCATCTGCAGTGGCAACACTTACAGAAGCGACGCCCTCTACGAAATTCCAAGCTGATCATCTTGCCGTCGGCGCCACCGTTCCTGGTGTCGATCAAACACCTACTCGTTCGGGTACCGTCGGCATCGAACTAGCGAAAGTTGGGGGTAGCGCAGATGTTGGATCACCTTGTGTTGCTCCAATCGACGAGTGGTCAGCAAGTTTGACTGCCAACGCAAATTTGGCTTCCGTGGTGCCTTCAACTTTGAATCAACAGACTAAAAAACATCGTGATAGTGAATCAATGAAGCATGGACGCGAGATTGTTGCTGAGCATCGAATTTCGCAGTCAGTTATGCATACAACTTCAGTGACTCCTTTAACAAAAAATGGTCCAGACATAGACAAAGAGAGACGTGCTTCAGAGAGCGTCGCTTATGATGAAGTTATTACTCAGAAGATTGAACAACTATGTCCGGAATCCAGTGATATCGACGTCGGACTGCTTCCTGAACTGTGTCAAGAGAAACTATCAGCAACCGTTCCAGAATCAGAGGTCGCAAGCCTTGTAGATGACATCAAACAAGATCATCAAAAGAAGCAAAATAAAGAGTTGGGAAAAATTACGCAAACTCCGGAGCCGGTGGAAAAGCTGCCATCGTTGAAATACGAACCAGTCACACAGCTCGACGATCAACATAATACGCATCACACAGAACTGGGAGCAACTTCGCATGATCCGGAGCAGGCGGAAAAATTGACTGCCCTCGAACATGAAGACCTGCAAAGCCAGAAGGACGCAGCGCGTAATGATACATATGTGATGAAAGAGCCGGAAACACTGCTACAGTTTGAACAGCCAGCGCTATCAAAGCACCCTAAAGAGGAGCAGGACATGCAACGCGAAGAAATTGGAGAAATCATGCAAGATGAGGAGCAGTCACTAAAGCTTCAACAGTGGGAGCAGCCCCACTTAACAAAGAAAGAGGGCGGTGGGCAGGTCCCTAAAGATGCGGGGAAAGCGACGGAAACGCCAGTCGAGTTGGAGAAGTTAGCGGTAACAAAAAAGCCTAATGAGGAACATGTGATGCAACGCGAAGAACCTGGAGAAATCGCGCAAGATGAGAAGCAGTCAGAAAAGCCTCAACAGTTACATAGTGACAGAGACAAACACCAGTTACCGAGAAGCCAACTGTTAACAACAATTAAAACAGTTAACAAAAGTTACAGAAAATCCTCAATAGTAACCAAGAAGGAAGGTGGCGGGAAATACAGCGAAGAACGAAAGGTTGAAACGCTGCACAGGTCAAGGTCACAAGAGCTGTTAGAGCACACACAAACAGTGATACCTAAGTTACCAACAGGAGAACTTGTAGAGGCACTGTTGGAGGTTCCCGTTGGTGCTTCTGCTGAGGATTCTCGGTTGAGTCTAGAGCAAACTATTGACTCAACGAGGAGAGGTGTGGGCGATGATCAAGCTGAGAGGACGACAGAACGGTTGGTTCCAGGGCATGTGAGAGCGTCACTTAGCACTCCTGTTTCGAAAGACGGCAAAGAACCAGCCTTTTTATTTGAGGAGTCGTTACGACGACCAACTGTAAGCTCATCGTGGGCAGAGACCAGCGTGCAAGATGAGGAGCGTCGAAGAAGCTCGAGTGTTGGATTTCCGAGGGCAGCACTCACGGTGCCTACTGCGCCTAGCGATGACCTTCACCTTGCCACCGCCCATGGTGACAAGGTGCAAACCGAACAGCGTCGCAGAACTTTAACATCAGGCACTGGGCATCTCGGTGGAGTAACATCAGGTGCTCGTACGGATGAGGCCGCTTCTCTCGCAAGTGGTGCTCCCGACTTTGCAAAAATGCCGTCTAAAGGGCAGAAAAGGGGTCCCGAATACCTGTCTGATTCACTTACTGTCGACGGCTCGACTACAGTTACTTCTAAAGGGCCTGGATTGGACTCCCACGGTGACATGTCGAGAAAAAGCGAAGAGACGACGGGAGAGACGAGAGTCGGGCAAGGACACAGCACGCGTGCCGTAGCGGGTATCTTCGACGCACACGACCGGGAGGTCACCAGTCCTGGGTCTGAAGATGCCGTTGGCGAACGCATGGTTACGGTGTCTGATTCACGTGGCTTTCAACCAACCATCGGTGAGGTTCTCGCGCCGCGTCCTCGACACGGCACGAGCGGATCGCGAGAGGGCGCTGATGTGGCGGCAGGCAAAAAGGACGAAAAGCGTCCGGAGTTCTATCAGTACGTAACAAAATCACGCAAGAAAATTGACATCGAAGGCACCACTTCGGTCGACTCTGACGCCATCGACGAGGACGCCGAGTTGACTAGAGACTTGTACCCTCTCTTGCCACCCGGAGAAGAGCTGGATGTAGCGGTGTCCACCACGAACTTGCCGTCCGAACCACATGACAAAGTGTTAGAATTCGAGCAGTCGGTCAGCGGCAAGTCTACCTTTCATGAGGACCAAAGTTCAACCACTTTCCTGCCCGTCTCCTCGGAAGAAGTGCGCCAGGAGCGCGGTTTTGGTCAGCGTGGCAGTACGGCATCCGGCGAGTCACTGCGAGAAGGGTCAGAAGGACAAGACCTTGAAGACGGGACGTGCGAGGGGCTATCTGGCAGCGATTTCGGCAAGTCTCCACCGTCAGAGATCGTTTTCGCACGGTCGTCACCGCACGTTCTAGGTGTACCTTGCACTGCTCTCGTGGAGCTTCCGTCCGAACAGCAAATTGTCGTGGCGCCATCGGGCGAAGTTCTCGAAGATAAATTCTGGGAGTCGGAGGGTGGCCTCAGCCCCGGCAACTCGTTGATCTCGCCTGACGACTCTGAAGCGACTTCCAGAAGCACTGTACTGAGGAAAGCCACGGCTCGAATCTTCCAAGCACCACCACGTAAGCATCTTCATGTTCAGTGAAGTCTCTGCGTATGCGTGTTTCGTTAAAGCATGATGCAGCTGTTCCGTCTAGAGGTGAACACGTATACAGAGTCATGACAATATAAATTGTAGTAAAAATGAGGTCAGCGATAGACCTTTCTAGCCGGCATGCCTTGCGGCAGATACATGTCTGTCACACCTTTTTTAGTGCGTTTGATAGACGGCTCTGCATGCCATAACCTCAAGTTCAAGTACTTGAAGTTAAACTTTTGTCCAGGCCACAGTGTCACACGAAGACGTCAACAGATGGCGCCCTTACTTGGTCACGCCACTTTCGATGCCATTCATGTTCAACCAGGTCGATATTTCTTAACTCATGACACGTAAGTGTGTCGCCTAAATGACGATGCTACAGTTACACTTGCCTTTGCAAATTTACATGACCCAAGGGCACTGAGCATGGCACATGAAACAAGATGATACACGACCCTGTTGTTGGGCTAGTTGGTTGCTCACTTAAAAATAATAATAATAGTTAGAGCGCAAGCACGGAATCGGCGATGGCGTGGTGGTTAGAGCATCTGCCTCGCATGCAAGAGGACCGTGGCTCGAATTCCTGTGCCGCGCAGTTCCCAACCGGCTAAAAAAAGATCCGCGTGGCGATGGAACTGCACTAAGAGGCCTGGGGTGTAGCCTCACCGGTAACCACCGCCGGTAACGCGCTCCCTCACCAAAGAAGGATTGGCTTCCTTGGTGAACTATCGGGCCCCTACCTCCCACATGTATACGTCAAAAAAAAAATGGTAGGTATTACCTTAAGTGACAAGAAGAGAGCAGAGTGGATAAGGGAACAAACGGGGGCTAAGGATATCATAGTTAAAATCAAGAAGAGGAAATGGACATGGGCCGGGCATGTAGCGCGCAGACAGGATAACCGCTGGTCGTTAAGGGTAACTAACTGGATTCCCAGAGAAGGCACGCGTGTTAGGGGGAGACAGAAGGTTAGGTGGGCAGATGAGATAAGAATCTTGTGGGTATAAATTGGCAGCAGCAAGCACAGAACCGTGTTGACTGGCGGAACATGGGAGAGGCCTTTGTCCTGCAGTGGACATAGCCAGGCTGATGATGATGATGACACGGCACATTCACACGCACAGACACAAGCAGCAAGCACATACAGCGCTGACACAAAACTAAGTTCTTTCACTGTACATTTCAAGTACAGCGGGATTGTATTGTTACATGTTCAGTTTCGTGTGAGCGCCGTGCATGTTTGGTTGACTTGTGCGAATATTCGAACGCTTCGAATATTTGCATATCACAGTATTCGAATTCACTTCGACCCAAAGTTAAATTATTACTGTAACTTTCGAAATATTCAAAATGAACGAATAGAGTCAGAAAAGTATATTAGTCCGCGGGTAACTCTTCTAAAGGTGGTTTCACTGCAGTAAACAAATGCTAAGCCGTGAAAACACCTGTTTATTGCAAATCCACGCTGCCGCGAAGCCCCACTTCAAGGTTGAATGAACGAATCAACACATCGGTTCACCATTTTTGACGTTTAAAAGCTTGTTATGCCTGCTTATACGCTCTAAGTATAATAAATATTAAATTGTAACATATTTTACAGGTTAAACCTTAGGGTATAGGTTGCATTTAACCCAAGATCGAGTCCTGCTATTATTAAAAGTAGTTCCCACTTCCTTTGGACCAAAAAAAAAAAGCATTTGCGCAGGACTTGTCTTAATTTTAAAAATATATATGTACTGTGCAGATTAGTTTGGTCATGATAAATAGGTTCATTTTCCTTGATGACATGCGATATACGTATTTGAATTCGAATCGAAATTATTCGAACAAAATCACTAATCATCGCTTCGAATTTGCTTCGAACCTAAATTTCACTATTCGCACAAGCATAGTGTTTCACGACTGTATATATATATATATATATATATATATATATATATATATATATATATATATATATATATATATATATATATATATATATATATATATATATATATATATATATATGTGTGTGTGTGTGTGTGTGTGTGTGTGTGTGTGTGTGTGTGTGTGTGTGTGTGCGTGCGTGCGCGCGCGCGCGCGCGCGCGCGTTGCTCTAGTTATTTTCTTAAAGATGATACGTGGCACAAATAACACAACCGCGTCTGACGCCGTTACTTTGTGGCTACTATCGCTCGCAGCACTGTGTGGCATGTTTCCGGCCCAAGATCCGATCCCGCTGAACTTGCCCGTGCCGCCACGATCGACGCCTCCTCAGCTCCCCGTCGAACGCAAGGCGTCCGATGAGAGGGTTCGCAAATCAAGAAAACTCCAGTCCCTACCTGAGAGGATGGCAAGGTAGGTGCACCGCTGTTGTGGTATTCGGTGCAGCCATATAGGGCTGTTTCGTTACCGATTGGTATACCCTTAACAAACAGGAACAGATTCAGCCACGCATTTTAGGTGTAGGGGGGGGGGGGTATGACACAAGAGAAGAAGAGGGTGTCCTGACTTTTTTGTTTTTAGTAGAACAAAAACTCCAAAGTAGTTCAAATACTGTATATCTCTGATCACAGCGCTACTTCTAATTTCTCTTAATAGGTGGTAGCTGGTGGACGACAGGCTATGAGGGGGGGTGACACAGGCTTTGGAGGAGGGGGGTGAGCGATCGACCTTACCGCCCCCCCCCTCCTCTCTGGATCGGCCTCTGTTGACAGCTAAGCGAACGCTGCAATAAGTACGCTAGAGCACACTCGGGAAAACGTTGGGTCCCTTGTGATTTCCCGGGATATACGCCACTGGTGTGACGTTGCTGCTGTGTCTCCTTACCGCAGCACTGTGAGGAGCACTCTGGACTCGGCGGCGCCAGTCATCGCACTCTCCTTCGCCCTGTTCGCGTTCGTGACGGCGGCGGCCATTTTGCTCAGGCGGGATAGCGACGATGCCTGTACGTGAGCCGCTCCTCGTTTCTTGTGTGATTACAAAAAAAAAAAAAAAAAAAAAACTCAACACTATACCAGTTGCGTACAATTAGTTGCATTAAAGGTGAAAAAAAAGGTTTTTCACAATTTTTCACAATTTCAAAAATAACACGCTTGTCACGAGCAAACGCTTGGTAAGTGATCAAACGCTGAAAAAAAAAAAAAATGTCAGGAAGGCGGGTGGCGACGCCACATTGCAGTTTCCGCACCAAATGTCGTGACGTCATGGATTTCGGCGGCATATCTACTAAGCTCTACGTGGTTACTGATCAGTAAGAATGAGGTGCATTGTTTTCTGAGAGCGCTATGGAGTTGAGATGCCAAGTTTCAGAAAGCCTTATTTAGCCGACGTCGCCAATATACGAAAAATACATTTATTTGAGATCCGTGACGTCAGGTGTTGGTATTTTCGAAGCGAACTTTTAACGTTAAACTTTGACCTTCATACCCACCTCCTCAATTAATGTAGCTGTTATGCTAAAATCATCACTAATATAGTTCTCAAGGTATAATTTACCAATCTAAAGTCATTAATCGTTTCAGTTTAGTGTTCCTTTAAACGTGCAACATTAAACATGGGCACAGGGGAGGAGGGCCACCCCTACCCTGTCACGTAAAAGGGTGGTTGAGGGGTTGCAAAGTCTGAACCTTCGCCCCCCTCCCCATGAAGGGGAACTTTGAGCAAACCTATGATTTTATATGATTGATAATGAAGAAGACGATGTACTAATGAAGAATTGCATTGCAGAAATAACACTGAGGTCTAATACTACAAATATGACTAGAGCATCCCCCCTCCTGCCGTTACGATACGAAGGGACAGGGGGGCCTTCATGTATAACTTTACTTTGTCGGACCGTTCACGGCATTAATTAACATGGCAGTTTATGAGCATGCAGATTTCTGACTATTGTTGCTGGCAAGGACTCCTCATGTTGTGTTATGATAACTATTCGCTTGCCACCTTTAACTCCGGAAAGCCGGTGACCAAAGGCAGGCCTTTGTTGAAAACACGCCATTGTTTCATTCTCATTTTTGCATCCACGGCGAAGTGTGCGTGTGTTCTTTCGGGCTGAACCAATTAAAGCTGGAAGGGGGAGAGAGGGTGCAATTATACTTGCTCCCCCTGTGTCTAGTAGTATAACCAAGAACTGATAATCTAGGTAAAGTGTCATTGTATGTATACGTATACATATAGATACGCATAGAGTTATAGTTGCAGACGACCATAGGAAGGGCTACACAACCGGTTCTGAGCCCTGGACAGTTCAACCCCTTCTATGATTAGTAGCGTCCTCTAGTCGACACTGGCACCAACATCTACCTAACAATATATGGAATGCCGTTCGCCATATTACCGGACGTGTAATCCGTAGGATGCAGCTATATTTTGCTCCCGGCCGGCGGCAAGTTGTTTTTTTCTTACATTTTGATTCCTCCACGCTTTCGTCATGATTACGCTGCAGTACAGTTAAAAGAATACACGTAGCTACCCGATAGCCTCATTGGCTTGTCTGTTCGTTTTAATAGGGATTGCGAATACCAGAGAAAATTGAGCTTAGCAAACTGCCCTTCTTTCATGCATGGCACAACTGATTAAAAGGCAAGCCATACTCCGCCGCAACGGAAGATCTCTTTCCCGTTGTGGAGACTGGTGCACGGACGCTGACAGCTGAATTTTCTTCCCTTAAAACTTATGCAGAGCTCTACATCTTTAATAAGCACACACATGTCGATCAAAGTGATTAAGAATAACAATTTAACACAAGGGGGCTCCGGACGAGAAAAAGCGTCACTTAATTGCAACTTTTCTCTCCTGAACTATTTTCGCCTTGGATTGCGTTTTAATGTCAAGCGTGTGCCAACAAGCCCAGCAGTTTTTTATTGTTATTTGGTGCAAATTTCTGGCTTATATTGTACATCAAGATTGAAATTGTAACGTCTAATGTCTCTACGAGCACTTTGTTGTTATTCTTCATGCTCTTGTCATTCTTCTTTCATGGACATGGATATGCAACGAAGCTGATCACGCCGTATTCCAGTATCGTTGTTGTTGCCACCGCCATTGTTGCTTTAGATACAGTGTACACGTGACATTAGATGCTTCTGAATGCCACAAGTGTGTGCTATCTCTCTCCTCTCTCTCTCTCTCTTGTTTTGCAGATCGGATCTAAATTCTCCTGGCTTCCGGCATAGTTTGTCAAGGACAATTAAGGAAGATGGATTTTTGTTTTTAATATTTCGCGACGTTGTGAGTTGAATTAAACGCATAAACAAAGCTACACGTATATTTCCGCTTTCTTTTTTAAAGCTCATGTCAATGTGCCGTGGTTTAAATTATGGTGAGCCAGGGAAGTCTATGGGGGGGGGGGGGTTCACCCAAGGAGGGTGAGGTTTATATTTCAAATATCATAATATATATCCCTACACAGTCAGTAATACAAAGACGAAATCATACTTTAATGTACCAGCGTACCACAACCCAACAAGCGGCGGACTCCAACAGTTAAGACCTGACCACACGTGCGCGTAGCAAAGCGCGCAGCTTCGCGTTGCCGCTAGCCCTCTCTCTTTACGGGGAGAGTGCAGGGCGTCGCTTCGAAATGCCACACGCTTGCACGCTGAAACGCCTGCGCGTAGTCAGGCCTTGAAGGCTTTAAGTTACCACACATACCCGTTGCAGCGCGTCAGCGCACGCAGCTTCACATTGCCTCTAGTCCTCTCTTTCTTTCTCTTTACGGAGAGAGGGCACGGCGCCGCTTCGAAATGCCATGCGCTTGCACGCTGAAACGCCTGCGCGTAGTCAGGCCTTGAAGACTTTAAGCTACCACACATACCCGTTGCAGCGCGTTAGCGCGCGCAGCTTCGCGTTGCCGCTAGTCCTCTCCCTCTTTAGGGAGAGAGGGCCCGGCGTCGCTTCGAAATGCCACGCGCTTGCACGCTGAAACGCGCGTATGTGGTCAGGCCTTTAAGGCCTAAAGTTATTACACGTACCCGTTGCAGCGCCTCAGCGCATGGCTACGTGAAGCTGCGCGCCAAATCTCTCCAGAAAGAAAGTGTGCGACGCCTCGTCAAAAAGCCACGCGCTGACGTGCTGCAATAGACACTTGTGGTCAGGCCTTTACGAATCAGCGCTTCTGTCACTCTTCGCATTTCAGACGTTTGGTTTAGCTTAGGTGCGCTGTTACGCAGAAGTATGAAACCGATAACATGAAAGCGATTCATGAAACCGATTTATGAAACTGATTTATGTGTTCGAGCATGTGTGTGAATTGTGCGTGTAGATATACTCATGCAGGATTGAAAATTTTGTGGAATCCGGGGGTGATGCGGCTAACCTTCGCTTCTAAAGAACAACGTACCGCGTGAACAAATTTTCACACGTGAAACCTATTCCCGAGGGTCCCGCGTCCCCGAATTAAGACGTTTTACGGCGTTTGCAGCATAAAAAAAACAAACTTAAGTATTTAAGAGCTGGAGTATTTAAGAAAATGTGTGTGTGTTAACAAAATGCCTACTGTAACGACATTAGCATTAGTTTCAGCAAATTTTTGTCGCCCCCACACTAAGTTGTCTTTGTCACGTTACAAATAAATACTCATCTTGTCGAATTATTCCAAACTTTCAATACTAGCTATTAGAAAGTCTTATGAAATTATTCGATTTGAATTCGAAACTAATATTAGTACAGCGGTCGTGCCTGGGTTTTTGGGTTTTGTCTGAAAGAACCACATGGGTTCGTGGTGATTACCGAGACACGAGGTTTTCGGAAAGTCGTGTAAAATTATATAAGTTTTTTTTTCAACCAATTCACGCCGCCGAAGAGCATGTTAGCATTTGCCCCGGTCTGTCATAAAAGGGCGGAAATCGCAAACGATTTTCGCCTACTGAATTTAGCGCTTGCAGGCTACTGTCTAGCAACGCTGAGAGTTTTTTTTTTTCTGTTTTTGATTTGGATTTTTATTGTACGTTCACGCAGGCTGGGCATGAAGACACGCGAGCCGA
This sequence comes from Rhipicephalus microplus, assembly GCF_043290135.1. NCBI lineage: Eukaryota > Metazoa > Arthropoda > Arachnida > Ixodida > Ixodidae > Rhipicephalus > Rhipicephalus microplus. The sequence continues at coordinate 50,275,252 of NC_134702.1, forward strand.
ATTACACAATAATTTACACGATTCGCTTCTGATTCGAAAGATAACCATGTCCTTCGATTGGCTTACGCAATACCTAACGTTCGAAAACGTTTGCTTTGGTGTCAACCTTGTCACGCTCAGTGTAATCTATAAGGCGTACCGGTCTAAAGTGACGAATTTCGAGGCAGTACAGGTGAGAATAACTTTCGTTTGTAAATTTGTGAAATAGCATGTTCAATCTCACTGTGCGCAGTGTTTTCGAAACGCATTCCATTAGCATTGGAATCGAAGGTGCACTGAATGGCGAACGATTCGGTCTCTTGAATGATTGGGTCACCTTAAAACGAAAAACTTTACTTAACTACGCATGTGTTCAGAACTGCGAAATACTTACCCGCTCTTTGAACTCGCCGTCGACTATTTTTCATAGCCACGGAGCGTACAGTCGTTTCCCTGTCAGTAAAATTGAAACAATGTCGTGCTATATATAGCTCGTTTCGAATGAAGCAACAGCCGAGATTAGCGTAGACTTGGGCGTCAGAGTCGCACCATGATAATGGACTCTAAACCAGCTCGTCGGTGCATATAGTTGAGCTTGTCTATAAGAAAACACTTCAGTGAATGCAGTGGGTTCGTGTGCCGAAACGAAGTTCGAGTGTTCAAACCTGTTGACCCATTTGTGTTCCAGACGAGAAACGGTATGACTCTGGTTTCTCTTGATCCTCCACTCTCACTGAGCGCGTTGCGTTGCTCTTTGATTTCGCATTTTCACAGACAGCCCGTCAATTGGACATTGACAAGAACTTAGCATCAAAGTTGCTCGAAGAGTATCCCAATGCCACTGTTGTGCACGCGCTCATCAGAGGCCAAGTCAAGGCCATTGGTGAAAAGATCAAGAGCAGGCACCTGCGCGGTGCCAAGGCAGTCATCCAGGAATGCTGCCTCACAGAGCACAAGATCCAATGGAGCCCCGTGTCCCGCTTCTGGTAAGCATCTGATTGGGTTGAAATGATACAAAAAGGTTAGGTGGGGGAACAGAGAAGGAGAGAAATTGACAACACATTTCTTTACCTTCTTTTGTGTCAATGTCGGCACACGTAACTCGTTCTACAATTAATGTACTCGTCACAGCCATTTCTGGGTGCGTCTGCAGAATTTCAGTGATGGTTGATGATGAAAGAGTTTGGCTTGCATTGTTGTTCATAGTGCTGCATAAAATGGTTTGAGTGGTTAATAAGCAAGCAAAGGTCATTGAATTCTTGCATATTTATTGAAGCTTTCTTACCTCACTGAAAAGAGGTCTTACTTTCTTCAGGTCACAGACTCAACGAGAGATACACCGTATCATCAACTACGTGCCGTTTGCCCTTACCTCAAAACACAGCAACGTGATGGTCGAAGTGCTAGACCCCCAGGAGTGTGAGAATATTCCAGTAAACTGTGTCTACGAGAACTTCATCCCGAATCGAGAAGGCCTGAGTGGCGTTTTCTTTGGCTGGCTGCGTGGAGAACAGACCAAGGGCATCGAAGAGCAAGAATTCCTTCTCGAAGAAGGCACCACTCTAACTGCATTTGGCACATTGACAGTCATGAACGATGGTTCTGTCAAGCTGATGCCACCAGCTGATGGTGTCTCTTACTATCTTACGCAGCTAAGCCATCCAGCTCTCGTGTCCAAGCTGCGTTCAGAACTCACTGTACTGCGTGTGGTCAGCTTCGTCCTTGGCTGTACGGCTCTAGGTTTGTCATGCTACCTGGTGTTCACGTGGTGGAAAGCAAGGCAGGCATTGGCTCAGCAAAAGAAGGACTCGATGCGCCGTGAAGAAGCACGGAAGGAAAGACGGAAGCTCAATCGTGAAACGTCTTCAGAGGTCCCGTGTTGCGTCATCTGCCGCACAAACCCCGTAGAAGTGATGATCCTAGAGTGTGGACATGTGTGTCTGTGCACTGACTGCTCGGAGTTGGTTTCTGGAAACTGCCCCATGTGTCGCTCGCCCATCAAGCGAATTGTAGCGGCGTTTCTTCCTTGATCCAGAGGCTGCAGTGGACGTGCTTTTCGATATGTTATAAATGGCATGTCCTGCTCTTCAATGTTTAGGTCATAAACATTGACGGACACTTCAAAGTTTTTACTGTGGAATTTGATAGGCAGTTTGTTCAGGAATGTGCTTAGGAAAGTGTGGCTGAAAAAAAAAAGGGGCACATGGAGAACAAATTTATTACTGCATAATAATTGTTTTTGTATTTAAAGTAATGTTACATGCTTGGTCATGCATTTTGTTCTTGTTTAGACTGGTTTGTTGTTTGAGAGTACTCGAGTTTAGCAATTAGCTTGTCGCGTGTAATAAAAGCTGCCTACTGTTCAGCAATAAAAAAACGTTTTTATGTGACTGTATCATCAAATAAAGTTTATGTACAGTTCAATGGACAACTGAAGTTGACACATGAGCGGTCATTTCAAGAGTTTTTAATTTAAAAACTTGGAGTATGCTTGAGCTCTGCCTTCAGAAGAAAAAAGCGATAGAGTAATGGGGCCCCATACTCATTACCTCCTCAATCACTAGCGTGGCTTCATTTCATGATGGGCACCGCACTGCAAGGAAAGGAGTGTCTGTCTGTGTAACATTACCTGTTTCAGACTACACTAGAATTAACTATGCCTGTTCACTTTGTGATTGGTGGGTCTTAAAACTACCGACTAGGTGCACAATTTACTTGTTGTGATGCTTGGTGCGACTCTATATTTCTGCCATGTAATATTACATGTGTTAAGGAGACTTGTTGCACTACATTACATTCATACGTGGTTCATACAGGGCTTTTTTCTTAAACTGTATCAAGCAGTGGCATGGCTCTGTGGTAACCACAACACCTGCCTGCTCTACAGAAGACATAGGTTCGATTCCTACTCGGACAAGGCAGCTTTATTATTTTTTTATTTGCATCTCTGTGATTCTCGCTTACTGACAACGATAACTTTTTGCCCACTACATCAACACAGGAATTTTTGTGAATTAATCTGTTAAATCACGGTAGAAATGTGAATGTTCACATGTTATAGAAAGGTAGAAAAGAGGGACATGCAGCGAGGTTAGTTAGCAGGGTAAGTGCAGTAATATATGTTATTGTGTTTCAACCTTATGAATGTCTCCTAATCATTGTTTTGTTTAATTGTGCCGGCAGTGCCTAACTGAGCCCGAAAATTGACAGCAAGTTTGCGGATACAAGGAAAGCGTGTCACTTGCGCACTAACGGCACGCCAACAACATATCAATAAACGAAACCGAAACTAGCAAGAAAGTCGAACGTTTTTGCAAGTGCGCAAAATTTTTGCAAGTGCGCGCAAATCTCGTAGATTTCAGCTTTTTCGGGTGAGAGTAATTTAGACGTGGAGGTTTCTGGGAGCATTTTTTTACTTGTTTATTAAGTATTTGAATGCAGTCGTGTGGTAGAAGCATTAAGCGGGCGACTGCTCGTTAGGCTCTAACTGTCTCTATATAGGTGTTCTGCTGCTTTATGACATATCCAGTAGGGCACGCCACCGTCGCCGTTTTCCGGTGCCAGTTTCCAAAGATGAGCAAATGTGGGAATTCGACAGGCAAGTATTTAGTACTTGTTTTCGCGTGGTTTTCAGTCGCTGTCGACTCTCGAGCACTCTCCGAGATAGTATGATAACTAGATCTGCACGTTTATTGTCTAAAACTACGAAAATTCTCTTGTGTCGCAAAGGCACCTACGTGCGCGTTATGGGATATCGACGCTGCCTGCGAAGGTAGTCGCGAACTTTTGCACATTTCACGCCTTTGACAAGGAAACGATGTGCCGCTCGCTTACATTTTAACGCTGTATGAATCCTCTAGTACAACTGCGATTGTCGATCGTAATGATAGTGCATCCAGCTTATTCGATGCATCTCTCCGGAATGACTGATTTCTGTCGCGGTCGTAAGGTTTTCCCATCTTGGGACATCCTTGTGTAGTTCTCTGGGGAGCACTTGTGTGACTGCACTGACGCTTTCGTGTCGCTGTACTGTTTACAGCTCCGTACAAGCAGGAAGAGGTCAAGCCGGGCGCTCAGGATTCGCCCAAACCGTGCGCGGACCTAGCAGCGACAGGTGAGCGAGGTAAATGTGAAATCGCAATCGTTTCTGTCATGTGTCGTCGTGTGTCGTGTTTGATCCGTCTCGTGACACAAACCAGGTCCTCTTAGACTAGTTACTCGAATCTAGACTCATTTAAACGTAGCTGACAAGTGTGGCCCCACTACCTGTTCGGTGTTTACGTAATCAACTGCCGTAGTTCTGAATCATTTTTTTTCTGTCTGTGCTAGGAAGGAGAAAAAAGATGGTCGCAGTCGTTATTAATTCTTTCGTAGCTCGTTGTTTTAGAATCTTCATGCGCGTCGAATTGCACGCCAGATGACAAGCTCGTGCTACCACTCGCACAGAGTGCCAGCAAACTGCATTTGCTAAAAACGTTATAGACTGAAAAAAAAAAAAAAAGACAGGCTAGGCAGCAGGGCAGCATCACTGCCTTGTATCTTCTTGAAATTTTAGTTTGCTCACTAAACACTATACCCTGGCACTCTAGGCAGTCCTGTCCGACACATTCCCATTGTCAGTTTTGCTTTCTTTGGGGAAACAGCTGACTAAAGTAGAGTTGAACACTATGTGCTCTTACTCCTTGAACCAACTAGTTCTTTATTTGTCCAAAGAGGCAATGTTTCTATATTTTTTCCATGCTGCCATGTTGACAGCGATGCCGAGTGCAGAAGCCAAAGGAACTCCAGAAGCTGCTAGGGCTGTTGAGCCTGCCGCTGCTGACGCAAACAGTGGTAGGTCACGGAGATTCCAGAGACTATTGGTGCCCATGCTTGACACTGTGAATTTCCTCTGCATCTGTGCTTTAGCATGATTTGAATAGCATGCAAATTTGGCTTTTGTTTTGTGCACCGTCTTTAATCGTTTTTTTTTCGTTAGTGCTGATGTCATCAAACTTTGCTTTCTGCTTGGCTCTAACTGTTTATCACTTGCTGCTCTAGACTGGCCGATTTCTTTTTATAATTGCAGTAACTCATCAGCTAAGAAGTATGTTTTGCTGCTGAATTCAACGCTTGAGGCTTTCATACACGACCTCATTCAGGATGGAAAAATAGTTTGTAACTAACATTAAGCTGTACATAACTGCAGGAGATCAAAATAATGTAATGCCTTTCTCAAGCACATTTAGAGAGTTATGATTTTAGTGCTTTATAGCACACAAGGGAAATCATGTCTAAAATTGGCTAATGGCATGAACCCAGTCATCTAGAACTTTTGCCCTAGTTTTAAGGGTCAGTAAACAGGCTCTGACGTGTTTTTTTACATCCCATAAATAACCATGCTAATTGGTACAATAGACCGGAGTGATCATACTTTGTGAATATTGCAGTGCTGCTTGCGACACAGATCCTCCATGTCGAAGAATAATTCCTGTGCTCCTTTCCTTTGGCTGGCGAGTCCTCCTTGTGCGCGAAGTAATGAAATTTTGCCCGTGGGCAACATTACGCACCCCTGAGCTTCTTGATTGTTCCTTTGCCCTACGAAGTGTTGAGGCAGTTTTGGACGCGCTGTCTGCGTTTTAATTTTCCTTTGCTGCCCTCTGTCGTTTCGTAGGGCATGAGGCTACTGGGAAAAGCGGTATTGCCAGAACGAAAGCTTCCGATATAAAGAGACGTCTCGCTACTTTACCGCCAGGGGAATTGTGTTGCTCGCACCACTCTTCCTCCCCGTGTCGCTCTTACACGTGCTTGCGTGGGGGAAGCCGTGCTTGGTTGTTGGCTGCATGCCAATAACATGTTACGTTGATGAAGTGGGCATAGTCACGACAAAGGTCTACGCCTACTCCTTTCCGCTGGGATAAAAAAATCGCAGCATATCCACGGAGTGAATGATGATGAGTGGGGCGAAGCGTCCGTCAGCCCGTCCTTGCTTCTGTCTGTCTGTTCTTGCTTCCGTCCGTCTGTGCGACCATCCATGCGTCTGTCCGTGAGTCCGTTCGCACGTCCGTCTGCTAGTTTGTCTGTCCGTGCGTCCATCTAGTGAACACTCTAAGTGCCGCCATCTCGCATCCCCTGTGGCACATACCCGCTCTAGAGCAGGTATGTGCCACCGGTGGCTACCTACTACAACTACATACAGTACAGACCCAAGCCTTAAGAAGCTTTGCCCCTAAAAAGTGGGAAGGACGAGCGATAAACTGAGACTAACCAAAGCAGGTGGTCCTGAGCCCTGTAACTTCCTTATTACAGCACTTATTCCCAAAGTTCTTGCAGCAGCATGTTCACTTGGTACAAGTGCGCAGTTGTTCCTTCATTAGAAATTCTGAACCACCAGGTTGTTTACTGGCCCTTTAAATTTATGAAGAAGTGTCATGGCTGCTGGTTCTTTTCTTTTTAGCCTTTAACTGTCGGCGCACTTCTGATGTACAGTATGCGAACTAGAAACAAGGGAGAAGGTGGGATGTTTAAGGTCTCGATCTTATGCCAAACGGCATCCCACATTTTCTCTATGCTCATTTTCCCATTCAGTGGGGTCAGGCAGCGTTGTTTGTTTCACACATTGCCGCTGTTCCGATTTATGTTGAAAGGCAGCACTTGTGCATCTTGCAAATGGGCTTTTGCTTTGGCTTTCAGTGAAAACAGAAGGGGCCCTACTGCGACCTGCCCAGAAGGTCGAAGAAGATAATAAGATCATCTGCAACGTTGCAGTGACCATTTCACCAATCCTCGGTACGGAACAAGATCGTGCTCTTGCATTCCAATTTGTACTCTCATAGGAGCACAGCAAATAGCATGGTAGTCTTAAAGAAGGGAATAGGGGTCGCTTCAGCAGCCTAAAAAATTTAAAAAAAATGAAAAGGCTGCATTAGTGTTCGGCAAAAAAGAAAAAAAGCATTTATATCTTAAATCTGGACTAAAGGTAGCCTATAGCTTGCTAGCCTGCATTTCTTTGTAATAAGCTGCACATGTCACCATTGCCATTATATTTTATCTGTGATAGAGAGGCTGTCACGCTTGTTAAAAAAGTGGACGGGCCGCTGATCGCTTTTGCTCTCGTAGCTGTCTAGTGCGCACAGTGATTTAGTGCACAGGAGCTGTTATTTCCTGTTAGGGATTTGCGAGCAATGAGCTACCTCCGATGATCTATTTATCATCTAAGCCTGATGACGTAAGGTACCAGTCAGACAGTGCAAATAGTACCTGTGGCGTTCTGCAAGGTTTCATTTTAGGTACCACTCTTTTTTTCTTAAAAAGGGCCTGAAACACTTTTCAAGCAACCATGGAATGAATTCACTGGAAGAACTTATTGCCTCACGAATTCACAGCCGCAAAATTTTCAGGAGTCCGTCCAATGCGAGTGGAGTTACAAAGATTTGTCGCATGCTGCAATTGAATTTTTTCTTCTCTAGTCCCGACGAAAGCGCTGAAAGCTAAGCAGGGAGGGATGGCAGGGGCATTGAGAATATGTCACGCGCGCCTTGTTACCTTCAAAACTTTTTTTTGTTTTTGTTTTTTTAAATACGCGTCTTTTTCAGTGTGATACGTGCGCACGCGTGGACAAGTAGCGGCCTCCAGCGGCTACTTGTCCACGTAGCCGTGGACAAGTAGTCGCTTGTCCAGCGGCAATCTCTAACGACCGAGTGCACCATGTGCCAATCAGCCAATGGCTGATAGATGGGCTTTGTACGAGTGATTTTCGTGCGTGTTCCATCATTTGTCGATAAAAGAGAAAGCAATCTTCAGCTGACTTTCATCATTTATTGTGAATTCCAGGCTGCTTGCTGCGCTTATTGTTTGGCTCATTTGTTGTCAGGAGCATTTTCTACCGAATGGCAGTGTTTTCTGACCGTGCTCAGAAAGTCTTGCAGGGCCCCCTTAACATTAATAATATCATTGCAATACTAAAAACATTAGATATTGTGTTATATGCCCACAAAACGAATGTTTTATTGCCCTCAGATAACATCTTTACCCTTACTTCTTCAATTAAAAATTACCTAGAATCATTAAAGCATATGATTTTTGTTCCAATTAATAAAACAGTTGAGATTATATCTCGTTTTTATATAGCAAGTCTTGAAAGAATTTATGAGTACAGGTTCTTTTGGGAGCACTCCTTTATTGGAAGTTCCGATGGATGCATCATGTTAACTACATTAAATGGTATATAAAACAGCCAATCAGCATGCTGAATAAATATCGCTAGCTTAACCCTTTGCGGTCCAAAACATTTATCCACTTTCCGGCTCTACTGGTCCGAAACTATTTTCCTAATTTCAGGCGTAGCGAATAAAAACGAACTGTGGAAGAAAACTTCAGGGGACATTCATTTTTTCTTCTTGTATTCTGCAACCAACTCCTTTAGCGATATTTGGGCAGTGTATGATACCACTTCTACATTCTCCTGGGTTGAGGGCTAGAGTTGTTACAGCAGGTTTTGCAAAAAAAAAAAAAAAGGAGGTGGTGTCTTCATCGCTGTCCTCGTCGTCACTCACCCCCGTCAAATTACTGTCATCACTGTAAACCTCAACAACTCAGGCTCACTCAATCCTCAAGAAATGCTGTTTCATGTATTTTAAAGATGTGCCTGACTTCCAATAGGAAAACCACGAAATTTATACCACGAACACACCTCTCCGGTGGTGCCCGACAGCGAACCACTATAGCCGTGTTGCATTGTCGGGCAGCGTGCGTTGTTGGGCACTCCCCGACAATGCACGCATAATAAAGATGAATTAACGTAAAAGTATAATAGTGGAGTCTGCAGCAAACAGTTAAAAAGTACAACTGACACTTAACCCTTTGCCCGACAACGGACCGCAAAGTGTCAATTGTACTTTTCTACTGTTTGCTGCAGACTCCACTATTATACTTTTTAGTTTATTCATCTTCATTATGCTGTATTTAACCAACTTTACATTTGTAATTTTGCCAAATGTGCTTTTTCCACAGTCGTTCATTGTTGTCAGCCATACTCGTGGTACCAGAAGCCTAGTCGGGCGTTTATAAACACGCCTTTTACTCTGGCATTGTGGCAGTTCCTCTTTCATGCATTGTCCAAACTGTAAAATAAACTTCAGACTATGTTTGAGTTACGTAACACTTTTTGTAATTGATATATCATTAGTATAGAAGATCACCTAATTTCATACTAGTTAACCATAGGATGAATATTGTAAAAGCTGGCTGCGCAGCCCTTGATTAAAATCTGTGTCAACCCTTTGCTAGCATTCACACAGCCAAGAACGTGTATGCCTTCTGCAGAAGATCTACGTTGTAGCTGTTTGAAATGATTCAACAACCATTGTCACCACACCGTACAGGAACCTCTAAATTTGAATATTGGCAGTCATGCCTTCTGTGAGCTTTTTTCGCAACAGCTGTCACACTTTTCCGACGTGTGTTGGTATGCTCTGCCCTGACAGTTTTCGCGTGCATGTTTGCTGTGTTTTTGCTTGCATTGCACATGCTTTTTACTGGGCGCTTGCACAGCTGGTGCCAGCACACGTGCATGTGCACTAGTTGCTCTTGTGATGTGGTTCATTGTACTGCTGCGTATACAGTTAAACCCCTTTATAAGAGGCATACCTCGGGCAGCAGTTAGTCTTTTATACGAGACGTCTGTTAGAAGGGCGGTGCCTCGGATTCATTTTCTTGTGTACCCGCATTTTTTTGTTAGCACTGGTGCCTCTTATACCCATTTGTCTCTTACATCAGCGTCTCTTATAAAGGGGTTTGACTGAGTCTACATTTGGATGAGTTGATTTAGATTAATGAAGGCGGGAAACCCGAATGGGCTTAAAAAGACATTGACAACAGATGTAGATAAGACACAGCACGACACACGTGTGGTACGTGTGTCCAATCATCTCCACTTGACATTTTTTATGCCCAATTTGATTTTTTATCACCATTGTGTTATTAAGTGCTCTTAATAAACAAACATATTTTTGCTTTCTATCAAGTGCAAGGTAGTCAGAATCTGTGCTCACAGGTTTTAATGAAGGATTTTGACGGCAGGTTCTTCCCGTTCTAAAAGCTAACTTGATGGTTACGTTAAGGATGACCTGCTGTAGCAGCCCTGAGTCAATTTTGATCTGTTCCTTTTTTTTTTCCTTTTGTTTAGATGGCATAGACCATCAGGGTAAGCTGCATTCTGTTTACATTTTGAAATTCTCATAATTAAAAAAATTATTTTTGCTTTCTTTCGAGTTTACGGCAGTCACAATATGTGCTCACAGGCTATATTGGAGCATTTGGACTGCAGGTTCTTCCTGTTCTAAAAGATAGCCATATGGTTACCTAAGGATGACCAGCTATAGCAGCCCAGAGTCAATTTTGATTTGTTCTTTTTCTTTTTCTTTAGCAGGCACAGATTCTAAGGGTAAGCAGCATTCTGTTTACATTTTGAAATTCTCTTAATTAAAAAAATATTTTTGCTTTCTTTAGAGTGTAAGGTAGTAGTAATGTGTGCTCACAGACTATAATGAAGCATCTGGACTGTAGGTTCTTCCCGTTCTAAAAGCTAACTTGTTGGTTACGTTAAGGGTTACCTGCTGTAGTAGCTCACAGTCAATATTGATTTGTTCCTTTTTTATCCTTATCTTTAGTCGGCACAGACCATCAGGGTAAGCTGCATTATGTTTTTCTTTCGAGTATAAGGTAGTCGCAATCCATGCTCACAGGCTATAATGAGGAATTTAGACTGCAGGTTCTTCCCGTTTTAAAAAATAAACTTCATGGTTACCTTAAGGAAGACTAGCTGTAGCAGCCTAGCGTCAATTTTGATCTGTTACTTTTTTTTCCTTTTCTTATGTTTTTGCTTTTTTCGGGTGTAAGGCAGTTGTAATGTGTGCTCACATACTATAATGAAGCATTTGGACTGCACGTTCTTCCCGTTCTAAAAGCTAACTTGTTGGTTACGTTAAGGGTGACCTGCTATAGCAGTTCAGAGTCAATATTGATCTGTTCCTTTTTTATCCTTTTCTTTAGCCGGCACAGACAATAAGGGTAAGCTGTGTTGTGTTTACCTTCCCGTTCTAAAAGCTAACTTGTTGGTTACGTTAAGGGTGACCTGCTATAGCAGTTCAGAGTCAATATTGATCTGTTCCTTTTTTATCCTTTTCTTTAGCCGGCACAGACAATAAGGGTAAGCTGTGTTGTGTTTACATTTTAAAATGTTCCTATTTAAAAAATGTTTTCGCTTTCTTTCGAGTGTAAGATAGTCGCAATCTGTGCTCACAGGCTATAATGAAGCATTTCTACAGCAGTTTCTTCGTGTTCTAAAAACTTTATGGTTACATTAAGGATGACCTGTTGTAGCATCTCAGGGTCACTTTTGATCTGTTGTTTTTTTTTCCCCCTTTTCTTTAGCCGGCACAGACCATAAAGGTAAGCACCATTCTGTTTACACTTTGAAATGCTCTTAATTAAAAAAAAAATGTTCTTGCTTTCTTTCGAGTGTAAGGTTGTCACAATCTGTGCTCACAGGCTTTGATAAAGAATTTGAAATGCAGGTTCTTCCTGTTCTAAAAGATAACTTGATGGTTACCTTAAGGATGACCAGCTGTAGCAGCCCAGGGTCAATTTTGATCTGTTATTTTTTTCCCCTTTTATTCAGCTGGCACAGACCTTAAGGGTAAGCTGCATTCCGTTTACATTTCGAAATGTTCCTAATTAGAAAAAAAAGTTCTTGCTTTCTTTCGAGTGTGAGGTAGTCGCAATCTATGCTCACAAGCTATAATGAAGCATCTGGACTATAGGTTCTTTCCTTTCTAAAAGCTAACTTGTTGGTTACGTTAAGGGTGACCTGCTGTAGCAGCTCAAGGTCAATACTGATTTGTTCTTTTTTTTCCCTTTTCTTTTCCGGCACAGACCATAAGGGTAAGCTGTGTTCTGTTTACATTTTGATGTGCTCCTAATTTTAAAAAATGTTTTCGCTTTTTTTTTTTTTTTCGTGTCTAAGGTAGTTGCAATTTGTGCTCACAGGCTATAATGAAGCATTTCGACTGCAGGTTCTTCCCGTTCTAAAAGCTAACTTGATGGTTATGTTAAAGATGACCTGCTGTAGCAACTCATAGTCAATATTGATCTGTTTTTTTTTTTCTTTTTCTTTAGCCGGCACAGACCATCAGGGTAAGCTGCATTTTGTTTACATTTTGAAATGCTCTTAATTAAAAAATATTTTTGCTTTCTTTCAACTGTAAGGTAGTGGAAATCTTTGCTCACAGGCTATGATGAAGCATTTGTACTGCAGGTTCTTCCTGTTTTAAAAAATAGCCTTATGGTTACCTTAAGGATGACCAGCTGTAACAGCCTAGAGTCAATTATGATCTGTTCTTTTTTTTCTCTTTTTTTTAGCTGGCACAGACCCTAAGGGTAAGCTGCATTCTGTTTACATCTTGAAATGCTCTTAACTTTAAAAAAATGTTTAGCTTTTCCCCAGTGTAAGGTAGTCGCAATCTATGCTCACAAGCTATAATGAAGCATTTGGACTTTAGGTTCCTCTCGTTCTAAAAGATAACTTTACAGTTATGTTAAGGATGACCTGCTGTAGCAGCCCAGAATCAATTTTGATCTGTTCCTTTTTTTATCTTTTCTTTAGCCGGCACAGACCATCAGGGTAAGCTGCGTTTTGTTTACATTTTGAAATGCTCTTTATTAAAAAATTATGTTTTTGCTTTCTTTTGAGTGTAACGTAGTTGCAATCTATGCTAACAAGCTTTAATGAAGCATTTGGACAGTAGGTTCTTCTTGTTCTAAAAGAAAACTTTACAGTTGTAGCAGCCCAGAGTCAGTATTGATTTGTTCCTTTTTTTCTCTTTTCTTTAGCTGGCACAGACCATCAGGGTAAGCTGCGTTTTGTTTACATTTTGAAATGCTCTTTATTAAAAAAATATGTTTTTGCTTTCATTCGAGTGTAAGGCGATCGCAATCTATTCTCACAGGCTATATTGAAGCGTTTGTACTGGAGGTTCTTCCTGTTCTAAAAGCTAACTTTATGGTTACCTTAAGGACGACCTGCTGTGGCATCGCAGTGTCAATCTTGATCTGTTTTTTTTTTTTCCTTTTGTTTAGCCTGCACAGACCATCATGGTAAGCTGCATTCTGCTTACATTTTGAAATTAGCTGCAAGTATGTAGTCATGTTCTAGAAAGTAGACAGTTATAGTATACCGGGCTCACCGGGATACCGGGCATACCGTGATACCGGAATCGAAGTGCGCATGTGCAGATACGTACATTACTCGTACGGGTTACCGTACGCGCGGTATTTTTCAGATTTAAGGTTACCGTGATAGCGTAAGTGTACGTAGTGTACATAAACATGGTGGCGCTCTCGGACGCCCGCTTCGAAGTGATTTTGGCGTAGTTGTTATAAGATTCGCTTTGTTTGCAGCAAATGACTGTTTAAAGCGGCTTTGCTTGCCTTCAGTTAACTTCGATAACCGAGATTGTGAATAAGTTGGCAGCGTAATTCTCGAGACAGCGTCCCATTTCGAACGCGTCGAGGCCTAACTACAAGATCGATGTAAACAAATCAGCAACATAATTTTTTCGCTTTTGGTGCGCAGTTCATATTTATTTGCTTTTATTAATAGTAAAATAAACTTGTAACAATGCTTCACGCGATGGCATAGGCAAGCATTCTCGTTTTCTTTTCTTTTTCATTGTTGTTAACTTATTAACCATCCGATTGGTGGTGACATTGTCCCAGCTGGGGCACATAAACTACGTAAACGCTATCCCGCTAAACTATAAGACGATGTCCACAATGAACTTTTGCTGCACGGCAACTTTATTCCCTTAACCTCCGCTATCATGCTAACCATAAACTATAACTGTTTAGTAAATTTGGACTTCTTACTAATACGGCATTTTCCTAAACCATTCACAGAGGAGGAGCACAGGCCAAAAGGACCCAAAGTAAATGAAATATCTCTGGAAGGTATCGGGCTCGATGACACGGTGAGTTGTGAAGTGTACTAGTGGCACCTCGATATAATTTGACGTCGTGTTCAAATATTTGTAACAGCGGTCCTGATTAAGCTCAAAGAAACTCCGTCTGCAGTTTAGAAAATTATCCTCATCATGAACTGGCACATGTTCTCACCACCCTCTGACTCATTTTTTTTTGCTTTCAAGACACTTACACTTATTTATTTGGCATGGGGTGCAATAATTATGAGCGACGAAATTTTCAGACAATGAGACGAAGAGATAGAAAGAAACACACACGCAAAAAGGAGATCAAAAGGATAGAGTAAGACGAGAACAAAGCAATTTCGAAAAGAAAAAAAAAAGAGAAAAAAAGGAAGTGATAAATATAAGGGGATGAGAGATAGAAGGAGCGAGAAAGACAACAAACGAAACAAACGAAAGAGCTAGAAAAAACAAAGTAGAGGAAGAAAAAACAAGAATAAAGAGAAATGAGGAAGGCCACGAAGCTACATTCCTTCAGCTTAGCACCAATAAGCTGCCTTAATTTTTTTTTTTTTTGTCAGGTTAGTGACCCGACAAATCAGTTCCGTTTCCTGTCACTCAGAACATATATTACTGTACGGTCTCCTCGCTAACAAACTTTGTGGGCTGTTTGGGCCCCACTCTGGTGCATGTGAAATTACGAAAGTACATAACTTCCAAGAAAAATCTACAGGTTAGCTTAAAATGTAATACACTCATAGCTCAATATTATGAACACATATTGGTTATAACTAAATAAATGAAAAATAGTCTTGCAACAGATGAAACGTTAAGAATAACCTTTATAACAAATTTTTGGATATAACGATCTTATTCGCCTGTTAGATGCTTTGTTATAATGAGGTTTGAGTGTATTTGTTGGGCTGCTGACAACAGCCGGTCTTGGCTTTACGTTAACCTAAATAATTGGAAGTGCAGAGATCTTTCTGACATACTTATTGCAAATATGGAAAATATGGAAGCACTAATTAAAGGAGCCTAGCTGCTATTAGGGGCTTAAATAGCTTAAATACGTAAGCTGCAAATCCTTCCTGGCACACATTTTGGAATTCTGGCGCCACCTCTCTGTAGTGTTATATACGTGTACAGTGGAACTTCTATCATACGTCCCACGGTTTAGCGACGACCCACATTTAATGATGAATCAGTTTGGTTCCCACAAAATCCTCATAGAAGTAATATATTAATCTTCTTGGTTATAAGATACAGTTTTATGCCATTTTCGCATCTTACGATGACTTTCAGATTTTGTTTGAAAGAAAAAAGTATCACAGCATATCCAAAGAATGAATGATGATGAGTGGGCGAAGCGCCCGTCAATCCGTCTGTGCTTCTGTCCGTGCATCCGTACGTGTACCCGTTTGTGCGTCTGTCCGTTGTGCATCAGTTCATCCGTACGTGTGTCCGTTTATCCATCCGTGCGTCTGTCTGTCTGCTTGTCTGTCTGTCCATCCATCCATCTAGTGAACACTTCAAGTACCACCATCCAGTGGGCAAGCCAAGGACTAAATGAGAGTATGTACCACATTTCTGCTGTCAGCGCAGACGGATTGACAGACGCTTAGCCCCACTCATCACCATTCATTCCATGGATATGCTGAGATACGTGCCATCGGTGTGCAGATATGTGCCACAGGTTGCGTAATACGACAACAGGACGCACAAGCCACGCCATAAGGAGCTTCGCCCCTACAAAACCTTCTTTACTCAAATCAAACGTCCTCCAAATATTCATTAGTGCTGAAATATGAGCCTGCATTCCCTTAGGTTGATGATTAGAAAAGTATAGATCAAGACAAAATGTCTCCTTAGAATGGAAAATTTATTCTCCTGGAAGTTCAGGCGTTTCTATGTACGCCTTGATTGCATGCATGCGTATCCGGAGTAATTACCCAGTCGAGCTCCGCAGAGTAGCTTCAGCTGGCCAAAAAGCTGATATTTTCACGTTTCCGGTCCGTGGAAACTTATCTTGGTCAACTTACAGCTGATCTCCTGCCTTTGTCGCACTCACAGTCACAAGCTTGCGCACGAAGGCAGCTGTTTTCACCATGCAAAATTACTTTCACTGATTATCAACGTTTATAACAAGAGTAGGACATCTCTAGTTGCATTTCACAAGCCAACAAATTATAACGCAAACAGCTTAGTCACGAACAAGGGCATTGAATGCGAACTCGCAGTCTGTCGTCATTATGTGATAGCGATGACACTGTATCTGGTCTCTTTTGATGGGAGGCTGTTGGCAATGTGGTTTCAGTTTCGTTCTCATGCACAGGCAATTTTCGGACTGTGTTTATTGGTAGAAAGATGTGCGTTGGATTACATTTTTTTTGAAGCTGAGAATAAAGATTTGCTCGCACCTCCTTTAACTAAGTAATGCTGCCATTAGCTGCCTTGCAGAGGGACAAGGTCGTGCCGTGGGCTTATTCAGGTGGTCTGTACCCATTTTTCGGGGGGCAAAGCTAAGTGTCACTACCTGTAATACTTAGTTTTTCGCTTATACAACACCCGGATTATACGTACGACGGTTTTGCATGGTCCCTTGAATGATGTATAATCGAGGTCCCCCTGTATTTTTACATCTAATGTGCAGGGCAGCTGTATAGTAGTTTGTGTGCTAATGTACAGTAAGTCGACATGTACTTACTATACTATACTATCTATGCTATTCTAACTAACGTTGCTTTGTAAAGTAAGCTTTCCCTCATCTTGAAAGCTAAAGCCTGTTATGAATACAATGTAAGTGAATTTTGAAGGAAGACTGCCAGTCTTAATTGTAATTGTGTTCATGGTATTTTGGGTGTCTCTTTAAATTGTTGTAAAACAGCTTTTTTTTTTGTGCTGCCACCTAATTCACAGACCTGTAACCGCCGCTCTAACATATCGATATTTAGCATTATTTGTTTTTACGAGTTTTAAAAGAGACTCACGATCAGTACGATCCAGCTAAAGCAAGACATTTTGGTGCTCGGAACCCTCGAGTGTTCTTCGCTCCTAAAGCTAGTTTCAGTGCAAAGAAAGTGCACATTATGTTGATCTTTTCTCCGGTATTGTTGTAGACCATGCTTTTATGCAAAGAGGGAAAAGGCCACATAGGGGGCCGCACTTTTATAAACAGGGCTGTATGCACTTTAGCTCAAGCTCTTGAATTCAGTCTAATAAACAGAGGCGAATTGGGTTTGGTGCGATAGTTAAGAGGACTTTTTCAGTGTCATTGATTTACACGAGGTGTCGTGGAAAGATCATTTAGCAAATTCATTAAGTAAACGATGAAAGTAGCGTGTGTACCATGACAGCTCTTGACTTTGTTAATGGCACAACTGTTATTAGCTCTTACTCATTAAAGCTGTGTGATTTTAATGGGGCAGCTTTTTTTGTTGTTCTGTTTTTCTCTTGTGAAGTTGACAAAATACTTGCATTTCTCGCTTGTTTGATGCAGTTCGTCGATTTCAACCATTCCCGCATTGGGAAAGTGTCAAACTTGGAACCCCTGCGGAAAGTAGAGGTCAGTGATGCATTATGTCTTGCCTTGGACAAGCATTCACTTGGGTGGTTAATATAGCTTTCACTATTTACTGCAGAGGCTATTGCGGCCAATCATCGATACCTTCACTGTAGCACAGAAAAGCAAGCAAATCGTGTGCCGTGAGTGTTGTGTTGCGCATGCACATAATGTGCTGATCTGAACATTTTGTAGAGCATGTTCGTTAATCAGTTTAAATGTGAGATGATTTATTGAGTTGACCCACCTTTCTACTAAAGGTATGTGAAGTGCCAAGAAGCCTTCATGATTCCTGTAAATCAAATACAGTAGACTCTCAGTAAACAGAAATCTGTTAAACAGAACTGCTGCCTACCTGGATCAAGTACTTCTAAAAATATTGGTTTTCTTCTTGTATTCTGCACTCCTGGTCATCTCTCAGTCAGTGTAATTCCTATTAAACAGAACATTCAGGTTCTGTTTAATGAGAGCCTACTGTACGTATGATGCATTTATGATGATGAAAAGACAAGTGCTTTGGAAAGGACTACAATGATTTGAAGCTCACGTGTGTTGTTGCCTTGTAGCCATGTGCATACCTGCCAAGTCTCCAGGACTTTCCGGGAGACTCCAGGATTTCGACCAGTTCTTAACGTTTGTACGGTTGTCTCAAAAATCTCCTGAAAATTGAAATTTAGGGTCGTGATCTGGCCGCATTGACAAATGTGCAGCCCAATCCGATAGGCTTTTTGGGAACCCATCACATTTTATGGTAAACGAATTTAGGAGACATTAATCTAAACCTACAGTAGAATCTCAATAATGTGAAACCAGCAGATACGAATTCGTGAAATTTCCCAGCCAAATTCTAATTTGTTCATTGCGCTAAAATTTGAATGTTCCGAGCACTTTTCTTCATCGCGGCGGGCTGCATGAACTTTAATACCGAAACCATCAAACAGTACCCGATAGCAGCGTGCTCGAAGCTTCGAAAAGACACACGCTGCCAGTGCACGCACTGTCAGAACTGTGGTTATCGTTTGCCACAACCGCTGTGGACCGAACCGCGATTGCTCTTGACGCGATCATGTGTGGCGATGATGTAGCTGACAGAACTCCGAAAGTATACAGAAAGTGCCCGTCCATCCCATCCATTCAGATGTGTCCCAGGAAGACATACGCGAGTTCTTTTGACAGAAATAGATTTTGCTAGTTGTTTTGATAGGTATTTTTGGCCCCTTCGAGATCGCACCTTCTACTGTACAGTAGTAGTTGGGAAACCCTGCCCTCGGGAGTTCAGTCACTCCAAGCCATTAAAATACTGCGCAACGCAGATATTTACTGCTGCCTCCCCTCCAAACCGCCCCTATTTTTTATTGCCATTTTTTTTTATGCAAAAAAGGAAAGGGGCAAAATAAATCAGCATGACACCCTTCTCTCTCCTCCCCCCATTTTCAGAATCCTTGAAGTTGGCAGGTATGCATGTGCCAATATATCCATCTGTGAATGCACTTGTTTATAGCCTCTAATCTGCACCCCCCTCTGTGCATTTGTACTTCTGCTTTAGCGTCTTCACAAATAGAACGAGATGTGTCAATACTGTTGGGCACTTTGTGTTTTGGCTTCACTATGATAAGATTAATGAGCAAAGGAAAATTTAATTCAATGGTTCTGAGTGCCAAAGCTGCAATGCGATTATGAGGCTCACCGTAGTGGGAGACTGTGGCTTAATTTTGACCACTGGGGGCTCTTTGGGTGAACTTGAATATAAGTGCACAGACAGGTGTTCTTGCTTGTCCCTTTCGTCGTAATATCTCTGTTGGGGCCTCAAGTCTATCCTGCATTCCGGAGCTTAGTGACATGACAATATTAGTAAGTTACCACGGCAAACGAGATGAACAAGAAGGGAGGATCCAAATTTCTTTTTCTTTTCCTTCCTCTGTTTTTTGTCACCACCACATGAAGCGAGGGTAAACATAAAGTAAATTTTATATTTCTTTGCCCTAAAGTGTAGAAGTGATAAATCGAAGTGAAATAAAATTAGATGAATTAAGGAACTACTAGCTGTCTTTATGAGCTATACCCACAACCTCTGTATTGCAAAAATGAACAAACGTGATGCTCTGCGTATTGAGCTTTGGTGATAACTCCTGTGATGCCTGCATTTTTTTATTCTTTTATCGACGGGAACTGTACCTGATCCTGTAAGTGTTAGCTATTGCCATCCAAGGGATTGCATTTGGTTTGAGCACTGTACGATATCTCACTTTCATAGAAATCACAAGATGGTTTCATAATGTTAAGTGGTGAAATGCAACGCAGTGCAGCCTGTCAAGTCGCTGTGCTGCGCATGCAGTTCATACTGTGTTCTTTAGTTGACTGATAAATCGAGCAAGCGACAATTCCAAATGTTTTATTTATCATTGGTGATGAAAAAATGTAATCATGTAAAAAAATTTTGATACTAAAAAAAGCTGCATCACTCATCAGATGGCTTTTTTAAATTACCAAAATAAAAACCAACATAACCCTGTTGTGGGCTCTCATGGAATGAAATTAATTCAGACCTGCTGCAATTGTATAGTTGTCACAGAATTCTGCCACCTCCATTCAATCAGTAAGTAAGGTTGAATTCTAATGGCTTTGTCTTTTTTTTTTCCTTAGGTTTTAATATTTAGGAACAACTTGCTGAAGAAGATCGAAAATGTGCAGATGTTGGTAACGCTGAAGGAGCTAGAGTTTTACGACAACCAAATTACAAAGATTGAGAATCTTGATGGTCTGGTTAACCTTGAGTGAGTACAGCATTTCGGTCTTTCTATAAAAAGTGTGATGACTTCAATTGTAGTACAGTTAATGTAGTTAAATTCTTGGCACTAGCCTTTTCAGGGTGATCCGAGTACAGTTAATCTTTGATATGCAAATGAAGGCATGAATGCTTATTGGACATATGTATTAGAAATTTTGAGCAGTGGCTGGTCATCTTGTATTTCATTTGGTATGCTACCCTTATAACGAGTTGTGTAGTGTTTAGTTTAACAAATTTGTGTTTGAAATCTATTGGCATTTGGTGCTAGCTTACACAATTTTCTTTTCACTTATTATTGTGACGTGATGCTGCTCTAAAGAAATGAAGTACCTATATTTGTTTAAATGTTTACTGGACAGATATGACATTTCTGTTTTAACTAGTTTATGTTTCCTTATTGGGCTAAAAAAACTGTCTCGACCATCGACTATTTGGTATTAAAGTACCGGCAACAGCAAATTATCATAACAGGCAAAAATCTAGTGCACTAACGTTGATGTCTTATTTTTTATTCATCGCCAATTCAATCTAGTTCGTTATGGTTCCAAAGGGACTGAACTGTTCAATGCTGTCACCAAGGTGGAAAAAAAACGAACACTGCACAAAGATTTATTTTCGTATTTCATTTTATTTTATTTCATGACTTTGCACATATGTGACAAAGAATCCTGGACATCTCGTTCAACCGGTTAACGAAAATTGAAAACCTCGAGAGCCTCGTGAAGCTAAAAAAACTTTTCCTGGTGAACAACAGGATCACAAAAATTGAGAACCTCGACACACTTGTCAACCTTGAGTTGCTTGAGCTGGGTTCCAACCGAATAAAGGCGAGTATTATGCGCGATTGCTCTTTTTCTAGCTCCTAGGTCTTCTTAGTGTGTCGTTAAATAATTTAATGTTATTAGGCAATTTTAGGTGTACTAGAAAGTGATAGGTACTAGAAAACAGCCCTTGAGACGCGGACGAAAAAGTGGCCCTTTTTCTACCCACTTGTGATGTGGAGCACCGGGCACGAAATTCATTGAATGTCACTGGGCAGGAGATCCATAGGGCTAAAAAACAAATTAAGAACCATGGAATGTGCATAATCAACACTGTGCATAGTCAACACAATGTGCATAATCAACACAAAGAAGTAAATGTGACAGTTTTTAGTTTGTGCTTGTCCCGTGTACTCCTGTGCACTGTTTTTAAGCATCCGTGTTTGTGTATAAGCAGCGCACTGCGTATCGACGTGTGACAGTTCTTAGCTCATGCGTTCTTGTGCTTGAGCGGCACACTGGGAGTTTCGAAATGCTTGTCGTTCTTCATGTAGTATTCTATTTTTCTTTTGCTATTACATGAATGATTGATATGTGGTGTTTAACATCCTAAAACCATCATATGATTATGAGATGCCATAATGGAGGGCTCCGGAAATTTCGATCACTTGGTGTTTTTTAACGTGCACCCAACGGTGAGCACACGGGCATACAAAATTTTCGCCGCCATCAACAATGCAGCCGCTGCAGCCAGTATCTGATCCCGCGACCTGCGGGTCAGCAGCCGAGTACTTTAGCCACTAGACCATCGTGGCAGGGCTTTTTGCTATTACATTCATTGCATTGTCCTTGGGGCAAAACTGAGACATCTTTTTCTTTTCTTACCTCTCATATTACTTTTTTTGAAGCAAACCAGGAATTCACATGAAAAGCCCTTTTGCTGCGTAGATTGTTAGACATCTTTAGCTGACAGAATGACTAGAATGGAGACAGTTGCCACTAAATGTAAGTACAGGAAATGCAGTTATTTGAAATGTAAGTTATCCACTAATCAGGTGCAATTCATTAGGGGTAGCAAGTGCCAATAGTTGTGGCTTTTTGCTTCATTTGTTCTTGCTCCAAGTCATTTCAATATTTTTTAATTTTTTCATTTCTGCAATATCTTGTTAGCCCAAATACAGGTTTATTGCTGGATGAAGTTTAAGCTGACAGCTGGCACGTAGGCCAGCGTTCAGTAGAGTGTTCTCACTGTCATGATGTCTCATTGGCAATCGCAGGTCATTGAGAACATGGACCGACTGGTAAATGTTAAAAACCTTTTCTTGGGAAAGAACAAGATCTCCAAGCTTCAAAACCTCGAACACCTCAAGCAACTGGAACTGCTTAGTATTCAAGTGAGCCCTTTTTATTTATTTTTTTTCCCTCGCAGAAATTAGCCGTTCGCGTACTGTTGCCTTATTCACAATCTTCACAGTGCTGCTTTTGAACAAGAAAAGTCAGGTCCTGTGCAAAAGTCTGCCCAATCAGTGTTATTACGCATAATAGCACTGCATATAACATTCATAAACAGGTGTGTGTGTGTTTGTCCCCTTGACTTTCACAATGATTTTCACCAACTCGGCAGGCGCAAAAAACTTTTTGTAGTTTTCAGTGAAGATATGTTTGACTCGAACGGAAAAAGGGCTACAGAAACTGAAAATGCGATTAAAAGAAAATTATTTTTTTATGCTCCATTCAGAATGAATTTGTACATGACTTGTGATTCTCTCCGGTTATAACAGACCCATTCATTGTTTCCATAAAAGTCTGTTGTAGCAGTGCTTAGATTTTACGTACTTCTTTAACAACTTTTTAAAATCCTCTTCACTATGGAGGTCTGTTGTAATGTGGTTATACTGTATCGTAAAATGCAAAGCTAGCGTCCCCACCCGAGCAAGCGCTCTCCCCCTCCTTCTTTACGGTAACCTCTGTTTCTGAGATGAGCGTCACTTGTGTGTCACTCATATCCAAGGCTTGACAGCCATTTCAGCAGTAATGGGGACTGAATCATTTACCGGGTGTATTGTATCTAGTGCGCTACATGGTTCGCGAGATGGTGTGCTGCACACCTGACTCTCCAGTGATGGCGATATACCTTTAGAAGAACGTTATTCTGTGCAGAGAAAGTGTGAGGAGTAGACTTTTTCGTGCGACGCTGAGGAGTCGTTTGGGGAGTTTGACAGAGGCGGATGGAAATAAAAACAGTAAATAAGAATTTATTTTTAGTAGTTCTCCCACCGCCACCTTGAATTTCGGTCCGGAACAGAGCAAGTGCCCTCTTCCCAAATTGGGTCAGATTATCCTTCAGCAAAGGGGAGTAGGGGGGGGGGGGGGGGGGGCTTTCTCGGAATTTCATGGTACTTTAACAAACTACTGTTAGTATCTCCTTTTCAAGCCATTCTAGACTTACTGGTATGATAATGGCCCCATGTGTTTGTTACAGGCTAGTATTGACGAGGAAATGACAAGATATTTTTTTGTTTACCTTAAAGTTCAACTTAAAGTTCAACTATATTTACCTTAAAGTTCAACTATAGCCTTCTCTGTACTGATCTCTCTGCATTGCACAAATTTCTTTCTGGGCTGATCGCGTGAATGATTGTTGCTCTTTTTCTGCCAGAGTAACCGAATAGTGAAACTTGAAGGGCTGAGTGAGAACAGGAATCTCTGCCACTTGTTCATGTCTCACAACGGCATTGAGCAAATTGAAAACCTTGAAAACAATGTGAGTATCCGTCTTATTTTCCATGCAAACCCTCTGGTTTGTACCCTATCTGCTTCTGAGTAGATTGTAACTTCAAAAAAACATGGAGTTCCATTCATTCAATATATGCATATATATATATATTATCGATTCCCACAATTGTGGCCCATGTGTTGACGTTGAGGGCAATGTATTATGTTGTAGGTGCCAAGGTGAAGGGCTAGTCAGGAGGGTGGGTGGCTTTGCACGTACCATCATTAAAAGGAACGTAAAACGTTTTTTTTTTGTCAGTGTTTAGGCTAGAGCATCATCAAACCATTCACACTAGAGATTTAGTGGCACGCCGTGTACCAAGAACGCTACGGATAATTACGACATGCCCTTCTTCTCACATCTACCTGGCCTCCTCAACTTAATAGGCATGCTAGCATCGCTGGCCATCTCATGAAGGCATTCAACCATTTGAACTCTAGACCTCAGAGATCGCATGCCGACAGGTTACGCGCAGTCTCGGAGGCCACCCCATTGCGCGCCCGGCAGCACGCACGCTGTCTGTCAACAGAGGTGAAGAGTCGCGGAGTAGTTCATATCTGCTCCGACAGGTGCCACCCCCTATCAGCCGATCTTACTTCCGCGCATTTTATAGCCCATGACAGCCAATCAGGTCGGCAGCCACGGTGAAATAGCTGCTGACGTGCTCTGGCCTCGTCAAGTGGCCATAGCATGTTGTTATGTCAATGGGTGGTTGAAAGCGCGCTTGGCCGAGTCGCAAAGATCTGCAGCGATCCACAGCTTTTTAAGTATTATAATAAATTACACAGTTTAAGCAAAAGAGCTCAAGTCGGTCTCAAATAACCCTTGGGACTTGGTCTATCGGCCCAATGTGTTTGTACAATAACGCCAAAACTGTTTCAGGGTTCCTTTCAACTTGCTTTAATCATTGAAGGTTGTATCATTTGTTTTGGTGGTTACATGATGCAGAATAAAACAGTACAAGCTTTGGTGCGACTGTCTAATGCTTTGCTACTACTGTATTTGCATTTCATTTTATGGCCAAGTTTTTTTTTTTCATAATCAGCCTAGGCCACTTTGTATAATTCAACATTCTCTATTCACGGCACACGAGTAAAACAGCTGGGCTGCTTTTTATACATCAGTATCAGTTAGGGTAAACTCTGCATTGGTTAACTGCGCACTCCAATACCTCTAGATTTTGCATACAAGCTAACCATTTTATTAATCTCGGCTGAAGTTGTGGCATTACAGTGTATGTAGTAGCATCATCTGGTCAGTCAAGGAGGTGCAACCTTATTGCTGGGCAATAACATGTCGCTTTTCTCCAAAAGTTTCGATCGTTTTTTGGCTGAATTTTTAGTCACCTTGGAGTTTATGTTGATGAAATTCAGTTGCACAATGGAAGCTTCTTTCTTTAGGCATGATTGCCAGGTCGAAAAGACAAAAAAAAATATAGCCAAGAAATTGGAAAGACTGGCCGAAAAGTAGCCACGCTTGTGTGAAGATGGCTGTGGCATTTTTATTTAAACGACGAAATGCAAGGGTGTTCTTGTGGAAATTCTAATGAGTGCACCAAGAACTCTTCAATATCCTAATGCTGAGTTTAAAGCAGGTGTTGTTCACATCGGCAATAATTTAATGAACGATGACAAAGTTTCTTGCACTGTTGTAGAAATGACGCTCTCTTCACGTGTCTTTTTTGTGGAGAAGGTTACAGTTATTGCGGTTGCAGCTCAAATAGTAGTCACTTTTGCAATCATTCCTGGTGTGACGACCAACAAATTGACTGATTGGGCTAGTTGGTTTAGCATACCTAAGGTTTAGCAACCCAAAAAAAGTACAGTACAAAAAGAGAAACGGAAAGCAGTGTATGGTTATGCACAGAACGCAGTTTGTCGACTGTGCGCTAGGTGTGGTGTGCAGGACCCCATTGTCATGTGGTGCATGCTACGTGGGCCAGACGGGCAGGTGCCTAAACGAACGCTTACGGAGCAACACGCCAATAATGTTCGCAATGGCAAAGATGGCTTCCTGGCGTAACACGTGAGCACGTGCAGGTGCACTTTGCTGTTCGAAAAGACAACAGTTCCCGGCAAGTTTAAAGAACACTAGCGTATAATCTATGAGGCTGCTCTGATGGCGCTTGAAAGGAGCGCCTGCGTAAGCAAGTCATCAGCCTAGCTATGTTTTTTTAGGTGCGAGGGTCAGCGTAGCAGGCTCAGTGATTGTTCGTGATATTTCGTATCTTTACATCTGTCATTTTTCTCTGTTTTTTCTGTTCACTCGGGTATAATAAAAGCCCTCTTGTCAATAAAATTTTACTTGGAAGTCAGCGCTTGTCCCGTCTTTTTCCTGTCCCGGGTGTATTTTTTCACGCTGTCAAACCTTAAGTGATGACCAAGTCCCAGAAGTTTATGTTGCCTGAGTCACAGTCTGCATGTAATTCTAAGAAATACGACAGGTATTTTGTCAGATATTCAATTTCTTATGTTAATGAGTGCAGAGCATCCTGTATGCAGAGTTGTTTGAGTTTTTTTTTTTTATTTACAATTACACTATAACTTGTTAACTATAATATTATTTTATGTAGTTCCACAATCGCAAAGAAGAAAAGTATTCTGAATTAAATTTAATTTTTTAAAAGAGTAAATATGGTTCTCCGTAACTGGAGAGTTTAAATACAAATGTAGCAAAAAGACGGCCATTATATCTGTCTCTGCCGATGCTTAAATGAGGTCTAACCAAGGAACTCAAGCTCGTGATTGACAAACCAAGTCTTGGCCACAAAACATCGGTGAATTTTTGTGAGATGCGGCGACCAAGCAGGGACAGGTTTCTGTCCGGGCAGACATCCTAGATGGTCCAGTGTTAGAAGGCTCTTCTTGAGACATTGCCGAGTACTGTTGGTGCAAATGACAAGCTGAACCAAGCTCCAGGGGCGTATCAGAGTAGAAGGCTTGAAGGAACTGGCAGAGCCAGAGGACTAAGGGACCGCACAGCACAATCCACCACTCCTGAGATGTTTGAGCCGCAAGACTCTTCTCTGTTTGCACTTGAGCCAGAGCCCTGCTGCTCAGGCCAAAGCGATGATGATGGGTATTTACAGATGGAAAGATGAAGTGTATGAACAATGCTCACAATATGTATAATAAAATGTGTGAAAGCAAGTCGTGTGCCCCTCTCCTACGGGTATATTAAAACTGTCTGCCTATGATCGCGCGTGTGCTGGCGAATGTGTTGTGTTTATCTCTCTTCCCTCTCGGCTCTCTATCTTTCATCTCCCTCTTCCCCCTCCCATGCGCAGGGTAGCAAACCGGCTGCCTATAGGCTGGTTAATCTCCCTGCCGTTCTTTTCGTTATATTTTCCTTCCTTCCTTCCTCTGCCTATGATGGGAGGCCAGCACTGGGTAGGTGGCGTGCCAAAAAAAAGGCGCCTGGTGAGATTTCACGACTTAATTCAGCCGCTCGTGCAAGGTTGCTTGCTTTTTTAAATAGGTAATGTATTTTTTGGTAGATGGTTTAAGAGCATTGTGTAAAGCATAGCCAGTCAGCAATTCATTGAGTCGAGGATAATTCCTGTAGACTACTTATGGTTTTTATTCCTAATTTTGGTTTTCCTCTCATGCCTGCAGGTGAAACTAGAAACCTTAGACCTCGCGGCCAACAAGATCAAGCACCTGACCAACATTAAACAGCTTGTCAACTTGGAAGAATTTTGGGTATGAAACTGCACCCATTCCTAATATTGTAAATTGTGGCACATAGTTTTACTTTTTACTAGTGGTAATTTTTCACAGACTTATTAGTGATATTCATCTTGATTTCACGGGACCGGAAAAAATGTCTGAAGTCATCACCAAATTTTTCAGAGCATCAAGAAAACAATAAGCAAATGTTTGTTGTATCAGTACATCCTATTTTTCTGCATGAATATGTAAATCTTGGTTTTTATACTGTGTAAGAGCAGTGTAGAAGGCTTAATTTTCATTTCGTGATTTCCTTAACAATTAATTTGCTTCGATGTTCTTGTTACTTCGTAATCCCATTTTTCTAAAATCTCTAAAAGGGATAGCATTATTTATAAATAAACAAAAAAATAATTAAGTATTTTAATAAGTATTATTGATTCCTTCCTTTTCTCGTACTGCCACCGCGGTCACGTACCACATCATTATTTTAAAGTGTGTGCTGCTGCACATATGGGAAAATAATTATTTCATCGGTAACAGAATGTTTATCCTGTTCGATATAGCAGTTAAGCTTCTTGCCAGCATTCAGACCCAGACTCGAATGCTCGTCGCTTTCAACAGCTTCTGCCACGCGTTTTGTGAAATTGAGTGACTATTGGTTGGAAGGGGTTAGCATTATCAGATTTTCTGAGTTAATGAGCTTTTGCTGCATTTGTGACCAATTCTGTAGGCTAGTTTGTTTACAGCTAAACATTGCACAAGTTGTTCAAAATTGCATGTGGTTTTTTTATACCAACTCTGTTAGAGAGCATGGTGTCAATGTTCGCATAGTGTCGACACACAATGATGAAAGGTACATTAGGCGACGAAAGTTCTACAGTAGAGCTTTCAAAGCTGAGCTTGAATGTAGTAGCAATAGTTAATACCATAGCGAAGTGATTATGTGTCGCACTAATTTGGCAAGCCCCAGTACTCACCTCCACCCCACTATATATGAGCCACTTGTGCATAAGTTGCTTATTGGGTATGTGCCCAGCATAGCATAGCCTAGCATAGCTCCTAGCATAGCATAGCCATGTATTAGAAAAGCAAGGGGGTGAGAAAGGGAATTGTGGATGAGTAGTTGGATGGGATCATAAGGAGGAGGGAAAATGGGAGGTGAGAGGGTAAAACATACCTGCACTCTAAAAAAAATCGAGTATTTGGTGAGTGTTTCTACTACACCACAATAATCGTCATCTACATCGAGTACTTTCTTCGCGCTATCACCACGGTTTCGGTAGCTCGTGGTCACAAACGACGTGCGCATTATCAGTGTGTCATGGCATTCTTGACAGGAATTTGCCCAGTACCGGGTTTTCAAGAAAGGAAATGCGAGCAAGTTAGATGACAATTATTGTTGTATAGCAGAACTACTCCCCGAATACTCCATTTTTTTCTTAGAGTGTATGTATAGCATGGTATAGCAAGGGGTGGGGAAAGGAAGTGGAAGTGATGAGGGAAAACACTAGAGTGTGTTAAAGCATAGCATAGTCGTGTATTGTATAGCTAACGATGGGAAGGAGAAGCGAGGGTGAAGATGGACAAGGCATAGTAGTAAAGTGGAGGCAAGTTGAGGAGGGAGGCAAGTTGGAGGTTGGAGACATGCAGGTGTTCAAGCGGAGAGAAAGGGGACTGAGAGGAGATGAGTTGGGCATGGGAGAAGGCGGTGTGCAGCCATGCCAAGTGCATGTGGTGTGACGTTAGTGAGGACGTCATCGACCTTCTGCGATGTTGAGTAGCCTCTGCTCTTCACTGCACATTGGTCTTAACGACTTCAATTAAATCCACGAATAATCTTATAGTTATTAGATGACATTCACTGACTTAGGCCCTGTTTATTTTTGATAGCTATGTAAAAAGCAGTCAGGCTGAGTTGTGTTTTCATGAGCGGGCTTTCTTTTGATGTGCAAATTAATGACCATATTGGTGGCGCGTTTTCATGTTAAGACTTCTGTTTTTTTTTTTCTGTGCAGTTTAACAACAACTTAATAGAAAACTTTGAAGAAGTGGAAGTGCTTCGGAACTTCCCCAAGCTGGCGACAGTCTACTTACACAGCAACCCCATCGAGAAGGACCCTATGTACAGGCGCAAGATAATGATGATATCTTCAAGTGTGACGCAGATCGATGCCACAATGTGCCGCAAGTAGCCAGCAACGCTCTGGTCTACAGAACTTATCACAGCCGCAGCCAATGTGGCTCAGGGTTCTTTCATGCGCCAGAGGCTTGCTAAAACCTAGTTTCGTTGGCTCTTGAAATAACAGGTGCCACAGTCATCAGCCAAAGAACCGAGAAGCAGAGTTTTGAGCATGTTGGAAAGTTAAGACGGCAAAGACCTCTTTGTTGTTTCGTTTGTGTGCTGAATAAATTTTGGTTGGAAGTGTCGTTGGTCTTATGAAAAGTAGGCCGGCATGTCTTGTCCATTTTGTACTCACTGAGGCCAAGTGCTCTGCCTGTAGGTTGTGAATCTCTAAATTAGAACCCTAAGGCAGACCACCAAAAGTGTCAGTCAGCAATGTCAACAAGGTAAGCTGACAGCAATGCATTGTTAACAATACATTCAGTTACTGATCATACCTCTTTCCTGGCTCTATTTTTGTACAAGAAGCAGCTGCAGGCAAGCAGGCTTGCGATGTAAGTGCTCGTTTGTAATATACTTCTGCTTGCAGTTTTGAGTAAAGAACCAAATTTTTTAGTAAGTCTTATAGGAAATATGTTTATGTGAACCCATCACACAGCATGGAATCATGTGCTTATTTTGTACTGCAAAGATACCTCTTGTTGTATTGAGCTAACAGGACATTATGATTTTTAACGATTCATTGAGGTAACTAACCAAGACATGTAATTTAAGACACTCTAGTTTACTGTGTTACAGTGCACTCTTTATAGATCTGCGTGAAAATTTGTTCTAGAGAGTTAGGAGGTTTGAATATGTTGACATGCATAAGTCTGCTGTACTTATAACTTTGCTGTGCATAAACCTTTTTCTCTCCTATATGTGTATTTAATGTATTATAAATTCATGTAATACAAGCTGAGTACTTTTGCAAAAATAAAAATTTTTAATGCACTTTCTTCAATTCTCATTATTATGTATCTATTCATGGACTCAATATATTTAGCAGTAATTATGTGGCCAAACCATGAATAAGGATGCAGTGGATCACATTCTCAAATGATGAATGGTAATCTGCCGCTAACCCACCCTCAAGAGGAAAGTATATAACAGCTGCATCTTGCCTGTACTTATCCACGGGGCAGAAACCTGGAGGCTTAAAAAGAGGGTTCAGCTTAAATTGAGGGCAACGAAGCGAGCAATGGAAAGAATAATGATAGGTGTAACTTTAAAGGGGGCCCTGCAACACTTTTTGAGCATCGTCAGAAAACGCTGCTGATCAATAGTAGAGGCTCCCGACAACACGCGAGCCAAATATAGCACAGCACGCGGCCTGGAATTCACAATAAATTACCGAAGTCAGCTAAAAATTGTTCTCTCATCAAATGGCGGAATATGCGCCAAAATCACACGTGAAGTACCCGTCTATCAGCCATTGGTTAATTTGAACATGATGCGCTGGCTCGTTACAGAGATCGCCGCGGGAGGCCGCGACTTGTCCCCGCGTGCGTGCGCGATCACACCGAAAAAAGCGGCGCATTCCAAGAAAAAAAAAACTGCTCAAGCCCACGAGGCACGCGTGACGTTCTTCTGTGGCCCTGCCGTCCCTCCCTGCTTAGCTTCCAGTGCTTTCGTCGGGACGAGAGAAGAGAGAATGCAATTGCAATATGCGACAAACCTTTGTAACTCCACTCGCGCTGGACAGATTCTTAAAACTTTTGTGGCGCTTAATTTGTGAGGCAACAAGCTTTTCCAGTGAATTCATTCCGTGGTTACTTGAAAAAATTGTTTCAGGGCCCTTTTAAGAGACAAGAAGAGAGCAGAGTGGGCCGGGGAACAAACCGGGTTTAAGGATATCACAGTTGAAATCGGGAAGAAGAAATGGACATGGCCCGGGCTAGCACGTAGGCAGAATAACCGCTAGTCGCTTAGGGTAACTGACTGGATTCCCGGAGAAGGTGAACGCACGAAGGGGAGACAAAGTTATGTGGGCCGACACGGTTAAAAAGTTCGCAGGTATAATGCGGCAGCAGAAAGCACAAGACCGGGTTGATTGGCGGATCATGGGAGAGGTCTTTGCCCTGCAGTGGGCGTAGTCAGGCTGATGATGATGATTTGGACACTTCCGGCGCATTTTTGCCGTCGTTGTCGCCGTGATGTTCTGTAAATAGTCGAAGACGGTAACATAGCCCCGCACGCTGTATGTCCTATGGGCGAATGAAAACGTGCGTGGGCGTTCTACACTCGCTACCCATGCAGAGATAAAACACGCCGACTATCTCCATGGCGCGAAAAGACCATAGACGGGTTCAAGGGGGAAAGCTATGTAGCACTGGTGTTTCAACGGAACAGCAGACCGCTTGTGCCTATGTACGTGTGGAGTGCTTGCATTTAAAGCTTTGCGTTGATGTCATAGACTAAACAAAGGTCGCCTCGTTTGTGGCAGCGGCCGCGTTTCGTGACGCGCCGTTTTGTCGAGTTACGTTAGGCTGCGTAGTAAAGGGATGGGATGCTAGTCTTATTCGACACGAGCTCATGGCATGCAGCACTAAGATAATTATCTCTCGAGCTGTCTTCTGAACAACGAACATCCCACCCCCCCTTCCCTGGCTACGTCAGTGTCACCTACGGTGGCGTACATACCTGTCGAGTAGAGAAGACATGGTGTCAGTAGCGTAGCTAGAAATTGTTATCGCGTACGTGTACTAGTTGGCTTATATTGGTAAAAGCCGCGCAAAATTAAAGCGTCTGTCCTCTGCTTTCTGCTTCTCGTGCTGCCGTCTTTGTCCGCTGATTTTACCATAATGAAAGAAACATTGTTTTCGGGGAAGAGGGGGAAGGTGGTCGAACCCCCAATTAAGTGACCTCTACATTGCAGCACTGGCGTCAGTCTGTCTGTGAGCAAACGCAACATACGCACGCAACGTTATACAACCTAGTTACATTCCAGCAATACGATAGCAATTTACGATAGTCACTTCCTTGCTACGTATTATATCCAATCTACTGGACTTTCGCTCGCCGTGCTGGGAAGGTCCAGGACGTCTTGGGCTTGCAGCATAGCCATAGATGGCATAGCCGGCGAACATCATAATCATCATCATTGATCGAGCACTGTCAGCACGCGCTCGCGCACCGCAGCTCACCTTCGTGACGTGTCGCTGTCTCGTGACCGTTACACGTTCGGATCATCGTGCCAAGTCATGCAGGAGGAGCAGCAACAGCAGGTTCATGAGCTCGAAGATAGTCGTAGGCCCCAAGATGAGCAACAGCAGCCGATCGAAGAACTTCGACTGCCCTCCCCGGACAATTCTCAACAGGCTTTGCAACCCGAAAGGCGGCAGCCGTCGGCGTTTCGCGAGCGCAGGGACCGCATGGTGGACTCGTTGCTGAACGCATCACGCAGGGCGTCCGCCCAGGTGGCCAGCTGCGTCAACACGGCACGCAGTGAGCGTTGTTTATCATTTACGTTATTCGGGCGTTAGAGTTTTGTCCGCCACCTTGCTGACGAGAAATGTTATGTGGTACTTATTCAATTGCATATATGCATGTATATAAGGCGCGCGCAGGGTTCACCTTGAAGGGGGGAGGCGCCTAAGGTTAGTTGCAGCGCCCCTTACGTTCGTCGTAGAGCCCTTTATTATGTCAATGTGTAGGGCTGACTTTGCGACCCCCCTTTTAATGTGGTAAATTGGGGGGGGGAGGGGACTTAAGACTACTCGAAAAAGCCATCTTCTTTTTCATCTCAACCCGGCCGCCATTGTGGTCTAATGGTGATTGTGTTCGACTGCTCTGACCTGAAGGTCGCGGGAGCGTATCCCGGCTGCGGCGGCCGCATTTTTGATGGAGGTGAATTAAATTTAGAAGAGGCGACGTGCTTTCCACGGTGGACTCCCATCAGTCCCCGGCTTAGCGCGGGCAAGGATGGGTAGCAAATAACTCAAAATGCAAAATCAGTGGTCATCATTCGCCATTGTCAGAAGGCTGCGTAACCGAGCTTTACACTTTAAGAGTGACGGGACGGGTACGATTGAGTAGAGGTATAGGGCAAGGGGTCGGCAACGTGTGGCCCGCGTGACAGTTTTATGCGGCCCTGGTACGGCGTCAAGGTCTCCTCCCCATTTTCCTTGCCACTTCCTGACATGGCAGCTTTTACTGAAAATAGGATTTTCACTTGTGACTATATGTTTCATTGCAACTTTGTGACATCCGGGCTGAAAGGGAACATAATTTTTAATTCAGTTTTACTAGTCCATTCGCCGATTTTTTACGTTTCACTTTCAAATGCGCCACCCCCCCCCCCCCCCCTAATTTTCCGCGTGGTCCGCGGCTTTGTTGGCTTCATGAAACATGGCCCTCTGCCTGTAAAGTTTGCCGACCTCTGCTTCCGATGGTTACGGAGGGGGGGGGGGGGGGGGGGGGGTACGCCACCTGTCCTCATCGTGCACCCGCCTACGCTGTTAACTTAGTCCCCAAAGAGTAGCCGTCATTTTACGTCACGCGTACGTCTTTCGCTTGTAAAGGTGCGCGTTACTATACACCTTTCCACGGGATGGAAAGAAACGCCGTCACGTTGATTTGCGCGTGGGAAGACAAAGGCGGCCGTCACATGCAGCTTCGGCTTTGCATTTTCGGAAGGTCATGCCGATATGCGCTATCCCAGAAAGGGCTATGGTGGCGCCCTGAAAGCCTGTACAGATAGAATCACACTTGTCTAGAGCAGGGGAGCTCGTGGCTGCGACACTGTTGTTGGTCGCGGCTTTTACGTCACGTTATGTACAAGCTGCCGTTCATGCTTAAATTACGACACCAGGGCCTAGGACGCAGTAGGATCATGTTTGGTATCATTACGGCATTGGTATACTTACATAAGTTTCTGCAGAAGACGGCAGCTGGAGCAGCCGGCTGCGCGCTCTAGACAAGTGTGATTGCATCTGTACACGAGTTCAAATATACGCTTTTACACTTGTAAGAGACAATCCTGTATTAGGGAAAACGAAGGAAGGCATACGCGCCCGTCTTGGAGGCGATAAGGTGTAGAACGTAAAGCGACGGGCAGGTGCCATCACCGTGTCGTCTTAGCAAAGTTTATAAACACTTGCCTTTTTGAGCATCGCGTTGCATTGTCAGTGCGGCGTGATAAACGCTATGGTCCTTAGAGTTACTTATGTACGTCTTCTCTAATATAAAAACCCGCGTACAAAATATTGACTTTTTATGGTGCCTCAGATATGCGCAATGATCGCTTTTAGTTGACAATCACACAAATATATGAACGCTGAAAATTGAGCAATATTGGTGAATGCTGCGGATGAGTTGGCCGTTTAGGGTATCGTGTGGGGCCGTTTGAAGTATTGTTACAGTGGGCAAGCAGACAGACAGAAAGGCAGACGGGCTAAAATGTTTTGCGTCGAAACACCCGAAGAAAGACTATCGTCTTTCTGGATATCTAGGAAAGAAGAGACTGCTTTCTGATGCAGTTTTCCGAGGACGTTATATATAGTAGAGTGGAAACACCCTTCCCTACATTTCCGGTTTCAGGCTTGGCACAACTAGAGCATCGTCAAAAAAGTCCATCATCCAAAATTGCCCATTACCAGCGATTTTACTGCTGCAAACACTGGCACACACTGCATATTTCACCCCTCCCAACTTTAGTGCAGCTGAAACACCTATGCTTCGCCCCTTGGCAGTTTTATGAGGGGGCCATTTTTACCACACAAGTATATATAACTGTGATTAAACGTGCAGTTATCATTGCAGCACCGGTACTCAGTGTGCCCGCTATCAGCGTGACACAGCGTTCTTCACTGAAAAGGGACGAGAGCTAGGTGTCCAGGAAAGGAATCGTGATCAAGCCAGATAAAAATTCTGGTTGCGGGGCAGAAATACTCCCCCAAAACTCAATTTTGTCTTGGATTATGGTACAACCAGCTTGGGTGTCCCTTCGCTTTATAAAAGGGTGCATCTGGAGCGTCTGTCTTACGACAATCATCACCTGCTTCAGAAACTATGGCGCAATAACGAGCACGAGAAAAGAAGCGGACAGGCCAGCGCTTGTCCTATAGCGCGCCGTGGTTTCTGAAGTACAGTGAACTACCAACTCGTGCGAACGTCCTCCTTTTTATAATGCATCGTCACCTGGTTTGCTTGCGTTCCTTTCTTCAGAAATATGGGTTCAAATGCTCGCTTTTTCTAAAAAGTTTGTGACAAAAATATACACGAAATAAATTTGTCATTTGTCACAACGAATCGCACTGTGCAAGTATCATGCGTGCAGACAAGCAAGCATGCGAAGTCGTGATGACCATAATAATATTAAACTCGGCAACGCGCAACATCCGCGGTGCGCAGAGCGGCTGTTCTGCCGGAACCAGCCTTCGCTGTGTCGCATCAACGAGAGCGCCGTGTACGGGACGTGCGTCGGTGGCGCCGCCCTGGTGGTTCTCGTGGCGCTGGTGCTCATCGCCCATGCCGGTCTGCGCGGCGCGTCGAGCCTCGTATCTGCAGCCAACGGCGTTGGCGAGGAACCACATGGCGTCGAGCATGTGCCCTCCGTACAGGTATGTGATAACCTCGCAATGCTGTACACGCGCCATTGGTCATAGCGCTGTGGCACTTCACCACTGAAAGGCATCCGTCGCCAAAGTTCGAGTCCAGTCACACATGAAGCGCTGCTGATCTGCTGGCGGGAATGTAGTGAGCTAATTTAATGGCAACATTTAATAGCAATTATTTCAGCCTGTTCCGCTACGTGAAAGCTACCAAACATTCGAAGCGGTGTGCGCACGCTTGTGTGATTGGTTTTAGCGCGATCACGGGCTGTCGTAAATCCGCCACTGTATCTACGCGCTTGATTTCAAGCATCATCATCGTCTCTGACCTGCGTGACGCCTATGCTACTACCACTCGACAACTACGGCGGCGCTGCGTACTCTAACACAGCGTCATTGACAAATTAAAGCAGAAACCATGTAACCGTAATCTTCAAAGTCAATGCCTGTACTCGCATTGCTATTTAACAAAGACAATTATACAAGTGACTTGCTGGAATCCAGACAATTAAGACAGTACAATGGCTAGTATCATGTTTATTTTGTTGTTACGATAACTTTTTTCATGCCAGTACATGCAAACGGCCAGAAGGAACACACACACACACACACACACACACACACACACACACACACACACACACACACACACGCAGGCACGCACGCACGCACACACGCACGCACGCACACACACACACAAACACACACACACACACACACACGCGCGTTTTTATGACACCACCACCGTGAAATTCCGATTTTGGATATACCCCTGGTGCTGTATGTACGTGGGTATTGTTGCTTCATGGAGTTTCTAATGCGCTTATGCCTGCGTGGTGGTTGCATCGTTTGGCGTTATCGTTTGGGCGCCACTCCGCAGGAGCAGCCGTGCTCCACGCCGTCCTGCAACCAGGTGTCGCGCACGCTGCTTCTCTCGCTGAGTCACGAGACGTCGCCCTGCGCCAACTTCTACGAGTACGTCTGCGAGGGCTGGAAGAGAAGGCACCCGCTACGAGACGACAAGTACCAAGTACGTTTCCATACCGAGCGCGAATTAACAGGAATAGACGTACGAGTTGTTCAACGACGGTTAATCGAGGTATATTGGCTAGCTGTATAGACTTCTCAAGACCCGTCTTCGCGATGGCAGCATAGCCCTTCTCTAAGTTGAAAGGGAATTAAGTGAGAGAAAGGCAGGGAGGTCCACCACAAGCATGTACGTACGCGTATAGCTGTTTAGGCTTATCTGCGGCACAAGTCTTCATTGAAGATTGACACAGACGCTGCGACGTTTGTCGGTCGTTCATTTTTTTCCCATTGTCCCCTCTCCCCTCTTTCGTTCTACCATTGGGAACCTTATTGCAGTATGTGCAGCAACCGTGTTGTTCGAAAAATCATGCCTAACGTGGTGAAGTGCATTTTGTTTCGGTTATAGCTATGTTAAATTATTCAATCAAATGTCTGACGCGCTTTCGACTCCTATCTAACTAACCTGAGATTATCAGACCAGTCATTCTTGTGCCCATTGTGTGCCTGAAGGATGAACGTGCGTAGTATACCACTTGCAGCATTTATGGTTATCATAGAGGCCGACTACTGTTTTGACATTGGTCCACCGTACGTGTATGCATGTGCGAAACTGTGATCAAGTTCGTCAACTGCTGATGTGTTTCAAGTTGGCGCAAATGTATCTGATTGCGCGATTTCTCGCCAAAGTGGTCTTCACTGCAAGCATACCAACTAAGTGAAGAAGCGACACATACAGGATACTCGAACTTGTTTTATCGCTCAGCAGCGTAATATTGTTTTATTGGTTCAATGATTACTAAGTATCGCGAGTTTGACAGCGTGCGTGCAGAAAAACCAGATAAATTTGTAAGCTGCCGTACATGAATTTGTTGGCTGTGTTTTTAACGTATTATAGTCAATGTGAATCAGTGATTATTCGAAAAAGCGGAAATTGGACCTTCCTGGCCTTAAACTATTAACGGAAAATTAACGACGGTATAGTGTTTCTAAAGAAATGTGTCTGAACGGTTTATTTTTCTCTTTGGGGGCGTCATTTATAATCGTATGCGCACATATACAGAATAAATGCTGCTCAAAGTGCGTTCCATCAATAATCAAGCTTTTTCATGGTGCAAATGGCAAGCGAAAAATGACTCGCACAAAGCGCTAAGTGTGTATTTTGTTCGCTTGAGTCTTTATGCCATTTGCGCTATAAGACAAACTTATTATTAGGTAGGCCGATGATATTAAAGAGTTGGCAGGTATAACGTGGACAGAAATCACAAGAGCGGGTATATTGGCGGTTTATGGGAGAGTCCCTTGCCCTGCAGTAGGCGTAGTCAGGCTGATGATGATTATGCTGCACCAACACGACAACACAAGTTGATTATGCCCCACCAATGAGCCCAAACTTTCACCCTGACCCATCTATTACAAGTGCACTTTACGCAAACGAACATGCCCATTGCCCGGAAATTCTGACCAATGGCCAGCACATAAAAACATGTGGACAGCTCACACTATAGAGCCGTGAGGTTGTCACGGCGAAGCAGCGAGTCTCCCAGCTAGTCGCGAATTCGCTCAATATTAATTTCTAATTAGGTTTCGTGATCTTAATTACATTTAATTAGCACGAGCAGGTCTCGTGAATCTCATTAGATGCATCTCGGTTAGGCTTGGTTCGATACACACAACTTAGTATTGGGTGTTGGTTTTAGTTTGCACGAATAAAACTTAGATTTGATTAGTCCTAATTAGCATCGACTATTCAGTGATAATAAGTATATATTCAGCTTGGCCTCACTACACTCACTGGAAGCTCAATGTATTTCCCATTTATATGGCTTGTAATTGTTCCTTATGATAGTTTTTTGTTGACGTGAACCAGCTGTAAAAAAAGTTGAGAAGCTCCGCCTTCGTAGTTTTCCCTTCAGTGCCAAGAAAAGTTGTCGCCGAGTATAGAACACGTGGCTTTTGGAGAGTAAGGTTTCGCCGTTTCGCCAAGTCTGGCTGCGTTAACTAGTGCTCTGTCATATTCTTGCTCCTCGTGTAAAGGTGTACGCTGACCGCAGGTGAGCGTTCTGACCGAGGCCGAGCGCGAGGTGCGCAAGCGGCTGATGCTGGCGCTCGAGACGTCGGCCATCCCTCGGCGCAACCAGTCGCAGATCGACAAGATGGTGGCGCTGTACCGCTCCTGCGTCGGGTCGCTGTCACGAGGGGGGCAGAGCCTGCACGACCTGCGCGCCTTTTTCCAACTGCACAACCACCGCTGGCCTGAGCCGCACGCGCCCGACAGGCCCGAGTTCTTCGACCACTTGCTGGAGCTGGACATACGCTGGAACCTGGGCATCGCGTTTCGCTACCGCTTCGCACCACCGCCTGCCGACGACCGCACCGGACGACGCACCATCGTGTTGCAGCCCGTTGTGCCGGACGGGTGAGCGAGATTCCCCGCATTCGTTGGAAAGTTTTCTTCAGTTTGCCCAAAGGGTGTGCATGAGCAGGGTGGGAGGGGGGGGGGGCTGCTCGAGAAGGGGGGTCGCGAAGTCAGTCCCACATAATAGGGGGGGGGGGGTGATGCGAGAAAGTTCTTCACCCCCCTCCCCTCAAAAGTTTTCTGCGCCTAACATGATTTAGCACAGCCTCTGTGATCGGCAAGAGGTAATAATAATAATAATATATGGGGTTTGACGTTCCAAACCCACGTTTTGATTATGAAGACGCCATTGTGGAGGGCTCCGGAAGTTCGCACCACCATGGGTTCTTTAACGTGCACCTAAATCTAAGCACACGATCCTCAAACATTTTCGCCGCCATCAAAAATGCAGCCGCCGCTGCCGGGATTTGATCCCGCGACCTTCGGGTTCACAGTCTCGAGCTCCATAACCACTGGACCACCGCGGTGGGGTGGAGGGAATGCTTTCGGCACACTGCATCGAGGATTGGCCCGTTTTTGAGCAGGAGATAATGGAAAATGTCTTAGGACCTCCGTCATGGTGACGTCGCACGTTCTCGCGATCTTACTTCATGATGACGTCATATAGTGATGTCGCCGTATGATGACGATTTCTGCATAACTGGAGCTGACGGGATGGTTACTTTTAACGTTTGATGAGGCACTTGAGTATTTAGCTTCAATAACGAAGAACTTGGAGCCCCAGTTGGGGGGGGGGGGGGAGGGGGCAGTACTAACTCTTTCGTTTTGTTGCCCACTGGCGGAAGGAAACGATGCTGGCGATCTCGGGTGTAAACATATGTATTCAGACTTGTCTGACAAACGCATGTAGATTGCTATTATGTTCGTTACTGTGCGTATAAATATGCAGATCCTACAAAAATAGTAAACAAGCGTATTGAATCGAGTCGCCTAGCATCGTTCCCGTAATAGATTGAATGCACAGCTTTGCGTGGTGCTGGAGTCTATATAATACATTGTGTAATAGAGCCTTTTCAAAATTTACAAACCCGCTAGCTCCCATGAGTGAACAAGATATGGCGGAAGAGTCATGTTGCCAGACTGAATTTTCTAAAGGGTCTATTTAACTTAGAAGTGTAGCAGTTTGGGCTAGTTGGTATGACATGACGATAGTTATAGCGCGGTTTTTCGTCGTTATGTTCTCGCGCTATAACTATTGTCAGGTCTATTTAAACCAGTAGAGACCCTTTCCTAACGTTACCGACTGCTTCTGAAGCTTTGGCTTGCTTGTCGTGAAACTATTTTCAGTGAGTCTGACCGTGCTGGTCTTTCTCGCGCAGGGCCGTGCTCGAGCCGCCGACCCGTCGCGCGTACCAGTCGTTGATCGCCACCATGGCGACGCTGCTTGGCGGCGAGGCCAACTACGTGGACCTGGTGGACACGGTGGTCAGCGTGGACAGCGTGCTCGTGCGCCAGCCCGCCGACGACACGCGACTAGCTGTGCCGTGGACGCGGATCTACACCGTGCTGCCCGGGACCACGTACCAGATGTGGCTGCGGCCGTTCGCCAAGTACCACCCGCTCGGCGACACCGTGCGAGGACTCGACTCCGTACAGGTGGAAAGCCCGCGGTACTTCAACGTGAGTATACCGATGTCCTGTACCAGCCACA